>NW_021637020.1:0-511398 GCF_004799145.2 Neltuma alba | reverse complement strand
GATTAGGTTGGATTCACATAAATACATACATAATATATACTATCTTAAATACAAGATCTGTTGTATAATACAAATCTTGTACAAAACAGATTTTATATTTAAGACCAAAGTAACTTATATTCAGGTCCAATTTGAAATTCTACCCATAATTTTAGCTTCTAGTTTAGACCGACTTGGCTCGTGGGTCAACAGTCAGAAGATCTAAAGGCTGGGACCAGTGCAAAAGGGTAGACACCCACCTCTTGATGAGATGATGGTGATTTACTGATTTACGAAATAATTCTTTTTGTTTTAATGACAAATGGGGCTAAAGCCCATAAAATCAACTATAAACCACCTAGAATGCAGCAAAAATCACATTAGTTTATGAATTCAAATATTTGTAAGATCATAAATTAACAATAACATATGATAACAATTCTCTTTTGCATAAAAAAACACGAAAAACAATCTCGCATAATCAATCAAGTTTTAGTGAGGCTGAGTCGGAAAATGGAACACTCATATTAGTTTTTTTTATTTTATATAAGCGCAAATATATGTTACTAAAAAACTGTCAAACGCTAAATCTAAACATTTTTTATTGAAAAATTCAAAACTTAATTCACTTGAAGAACTAATTTTTTAATTCATATTATGTTACTACTCTTCCGGTCCTACATATAAAATCTTTATACTAGTGTGTCAAAAAATTTATATTTAGGATCAGAAGAGTACATCGTATCAGATCACCTGTTGTATACAGTCAATGGATAGAATCGTGGCGTGTTGTTTACTTTTTAGCAGTTTAAGTCAAGAGTGTTGTAACCAGTGAATAACTTTTTCTTTTCTTTTCTTTTTTTCTTTTCCTATTTTACAGCAAGTGGCTGGCTATGGCAGAAAAGAAAAAGAAATGAAGGAAGATGCGATGTTATTCAGGAGGGATACAACCTTTTTTTCTTGTTTTTGGGCTTTTAGAGCCCCCCGGGGACGTCACAACCGACAGGGAAACTGGAAAGGCAAGAATCCGAGTGGGATGCCTGCGAAGTCCAACGTCAGCCACCTCACAAGTCACCACCGCTCAACCCATTATATATCCAAATCAGTCTTCTTTCTAGAAAAGCAGCGATTTTTTCCTCTCTTTTATTTTTGTGTTTTTTTGACTGGAAATCAAGACCATGTAAATTTCTATTACATAAAGAACTTACAGAAGAAAACAATAATGGGTAAATCACATATATCATCTATCATTCATTGCCTTTCGATAATAATATGTAAGAAGGTGATCAAAAGCACAAAAATCATCCAATGGAATGAAGACATCCGTTAGCTTTCTAATAGACATAATTTTTCCAATCCCTATTCCGCAACAACCTTGCTTGACCAATTAAGTCTTGGTGGGGATTGGTATGTACTTTATTATCTTTAATCAAGTTGATACCTTCTAAATAGGTTTTTTGATAAGCACCTTCTAAATATGTTATTAAAACTAAAATATTACTGAACTAATCTTTTAATCGATCTGATCAAAGAATTTTGGATATACTCTCTAGTCCTATTTATAGGGCAGTAAAAAGACTTTTTTTGTCCTATTTATAAGGTACTGAAAGAAATTTTTTTGTATAGATGTATAATTTTAACCTTCATTTATTATTGTGTTTACTTTGTTTACATGGGATATAATACATATTAAATAGAGATAAAATTGAAAAGTTGTTAAATTTAAGTGAAAGTCAATGAAAATTTAAGATTTTTCTTGGTTTGTGTGAAACATATTGAAATTGACTTGTAAATAAACTAAAAGAGTATTAATCAGGTTGAATTTTATATTTCATTCTCTTATTGAGCTAGAAATGTCATCTTTTTAATGAATCAAAAATTAAAAAATAGCAATCCACCATATTTTTGTTTTATCATTTCTATTTTGTTGGATTAATACATTTTTTATTTAAAAATTATTCGTTCTAGAGCCATATGTGAATTTTTATATTTTAATTAAATTACATTATATTAATTATGATTAAATTAACATCAATTCAACTAGACTTGAAGTGAAACTACTTTTTCGACTGATTATGGTTGGCTGTTAAATAGTTTACACATATATGACAAACTTCTCCAATCTTTTGTTCCAACTTAATAAACCGATTTCAAGTTATTAATTAATCCTATCAGCTCAATTATAACAGGCGTGTAATGGTATCTCACTGATGACCCGCACCCAACAAACGAGGCCTTATTGGCTCTCTGCCTAAGTTGCAAAGGAAAGGTCCAAAACACATCTTAGAAAAGAGTTTAATCAAATTTAAGTTGATCTTAATATCAACAGAGTTGGGTCTAACAAAAAAAAACCCTCATAGCATAGTGAACTAAGATTTGAATCTTCACTGAAAGAGATACTTATATTTAGTACCTAATAGGCTAATAATACCTGAACATAATTATTTTTGATAGAAAGATACCTATGCCTGGAAGAAAAAAAAGGTCCTAATTTGGCATTAAAACCTAGTGCCTGCTGTGATTTGCTATCCCTTGTAACTCCACCACATGTACTTATTCCTTCTGTGCTTATTAAGCCTGGATCTATGTTCACTTTATGCGCACCATTGTCAGGCAGAAGCCACCTCCCTTGATTCTTCCTCGCAGGTGCTCTTAGTGTACGCTGCATAAAGATCTATGAGAAATGGTAATGTTTGTGCATGCTCTATGAACACTGGCCACTACAATTTTATTTCTCTGTGATCCTGCTAGAACATGGTGTATCTTTACAACTAGTATCCATATATCAAAAAACACATTGCCAAATAGAGTATATCCCATGGCATCTTCTTCTTCGTCATTTGGGCTTTTTCTTGCTTTCTTCTTATAAGGGGTGTTTGGTAACATAGAAAAGTGTTTTTTAGCAAAACGAGACAGACTCCTCCACATATTTATTTTGTATACCGTAAAAGTACTTTTAAAATCATGATTTGGCTTCCATCCAAACATCGTTGTAGATCTTCCACCTTCACCATTTGATCCACCGGTTGAAGCTCTTAATTGAAAAAGTTGAGTGTGTCCCTCTAGATTTGATTTTTTTTCTTTGTTTGGTTTAATTAGAGGAAAGCAAAATGTGAAGACAAAGACGAAAGAACCCCCCAAGGGGTCAACAAAAATGTCAGAAAGAAAGATAGTTTGATGAGTAAATTTATAGCCAGTGGGTAAGTGGTTTAGTTTGGCGTTGAAATCTGAGGACCCACCTTGGTTTGTTGTCCCTTGTAACTCCACCACAAGAACTCCTTCCTTTCATTGAGCCGCATATATCCAATCTTAGCGCGCAGATATTATGTTTGTGCCTGGCAAAAAAAAAAAAAAAAAGTACTATGCGCAACATAATTTCTCTCCGTATTTGGTGGTATATTTAATCCCTAATATATTTTTTCCAGGTACATCTAATTTTTTGTTGGAATCCTTCTTTTCTTCAAATGAAATGAACAGAGTACTTTTTAGTACAATTTTACATTTAGCAATATATAATGCTTGATGTACTAAAAATAATTAGAATGCTAAAGACACTGAAAATATACAAAATATTTTAAGGTGCTATGTATTTGAAATACATTATAAAATATTTAAGATACCAAATGTTTCAAGAAAAATACTTCAGCTTGCTTAGACAACTTAACTCAAAAATAATTGCTTCTGTATAGAAGGCTTCGAAGTTTGAACGGATGTTTAATTCAAAACTAATTGTCTCTTAACTAAAAAATAAACGCCTGTTTTACTGTATGGAAGGCTCCGAAGCTTGAACCGACGTGCAAAAAGATCCGACAATTTATTTATTTATTTATTTAAAAAAAGCGCCCCGCCCCACCCCAAAAAAAGTCCGAGTTGACAAAAAAAATTAGGTAAGTTATTGAAATGCTCCTGTTATACTCAGGCAAAAAAAAAAGAAAGAAAGAAATACTCCTGTTATGTCTGTGCTTAGTATTTGACTTAATTATAATGTGTAGAGTTGGTCTTTATTCTAAATATAAGACTTGTTGTTATATTTATCAAATTTTTTTAAATCACCCATATTGATACTTATTTAACTATAATCGAGTAGAGAAGGATTGAGGATATTAATAATGATTATTGAAATTTTTTATTAAAAAAATATCATATTTATTATAATTAACAAGAAGGTGTTCAGATAAAAACCAAATCATGATTTTAAAAGTAATTTTATGTTGTAAGAAGTAAATATATGGAAGAGCTTGTCCTGATTTGTGAAAGTACTTTTAAAAACATTTTTGAGGTGTTACAAACATCTTCAAATTATATAATTTTTTTAATCTAATCAAATTAGATAAACAATTAAATTTTTTAAATATGAAAATCAGAAAATCAATTTACAGCCCATTTTTTCATGGCAAAAAAAAAAAATTTACTGCCCTTTTTCATTATCCAATGCAAAAATCAGTATGCCGCGTGTACACCACTCGGCAGTCCGTAATGGATGCGAACCGAATATTGTTGTTTTTAATTAAAGCTGATCCTCCACAGCAGAAAAACAGACTTGATAACTTGTCTGTTTAGCTTTAAAAAAAATCAAATATTACAAAATAAAGATGATATCTTCACAGTCATACTCACAGAAATTAAAAAAAAAAACTAAGACTTGATCAAAATTATAGTAAATAAAAGGTGCCCATCCCACGAAGAAGAGGATCGCAGGAGAGGAATTATTGGTAGAAGCAGCAGGAAAAGTATCCGTTGTTCCAGTCATGGAAGAACGTGAAGATGAACTGAATACTTGCATAAATAATATGAAAACACGAAAAACAGAAGCAAATATGACCGTTGGACCGTCGGACCGTCCGTGAGATGAGATGTAACCGTTAAGATCTCGGGCGTTCCGCAACAAACTTCCATTATATATCTTCCTCATCCTCTTCTCACTTTCCATATCCAAGCTATCATCTTAACCTCTTCTTCTCACTTGGCTCTCTGCAACTTCTAATCATCTGCTCTCATTGTCCGCTGAATTGACTTTGTTCGATCACTCTCTGCTTGATTCCATTTTACATTTTATTCTGCTCTTTCTCTCTGCAACTTCTAATTAATTAATTATATCTGTCTCACTTATATTTTGATTATTTTAGTTGTTATACTCTTGTGAATTTATCTGCATTTGAATCAAGAAAGCAATGGCGGAATCAAAAGACTCACACATAGTGGAAATCCCAGTGGACTTGGAGCATGAGCAGAAGAAGCTCCTCCCTGCGATTTCCAATATTGCCGAAGCAATGAAGACCACCCACTCACTGAGATCTCGGAAAGCCCAGGCCACCTCTTGCTCCTGAAACTGTGGCAGAGAGAGGAGGAAATCTTCGGGAGCAGAATTGCTCACAAAGAACTCCGAATGGACTCCATCAAGCGCGATCTCTTCCAACTCTCTTCCTTCTTCTTCATCTTCCATTTCCTCTTCTTCACACTCCTATTTACATCCTCCGTCAACGAGGACGGCGGATCTTGCGGGAAATGGTGGATACCGTCGGTGATATCCGCGGCGACGTCGGCGGTGTTTATAATTTTGGTTCAGGTGAAGGTGAACGCGTACTGGAGAAAGTGGAGGGAGGTGAAGAAAGAGAGGGAGGCGAGTCGAGGCGTGACGAGATGCGTTCAGGAGCTTAGGATGAAGGGGGCGAGCTTCGATCTGTCGAAAGAGCCGAATCAAAATGGCGGAAAGAAGATGAAGAGCTCGAGCGTGGAGATCAAGTGGAAGCCATGGAGTTGGTGTTGTAAGAATTCACTAACCATTTGTCTTGTTTGCTTTTCAGGGCTCGCCGCCCCTGCTTCCAAGTTTGTTCTCTGTGGCTTCTGATTCTGCTCCTGAAACTTTTCCATGCCGATCAACACTGAACAATGGTAATCTTCAAACTTGTGTGTCATTGCTTAATTTTGCAATGATAAGCCTAAATTAAGAAAGACTTTAAGCTATCTGAGTTGATTTAACTCGAATCCGGTCCAACATGAATAGGGATGAAGCAATTTGGGTCCGATTAACCAATTCTTACCCTTTTGGAGTCGCTGCAACGAGCGAAACACTGACGAACAAGATGATGGAAGGCATCAAATTTCAGTGCATTAATGCACGGATCAAATGTTGAAGGGATGCGGCGGAGCCATATGATTCTGAGCAGCAACCATCAAGCATTAAAGGACATGGCTGAATCATGCGAATGCTACGCAAGAAGAGTGACAAGACAGAGATTACTTTTTTGGCCTGAATGAGAAAACAGATAAAGAGATCACTTTCAGTATTTTCAAAAATACTATAATCCAAATCCGTGGCTGAATCTAAGTTCGGATTGCCAATATGATGAAAAGCATATCACACTTCTTGTGTGTGTGGAGTTTTTGAAGGCGCCATTGTAGCTCACCATGGAAATATTATGAAAAAAGAAGCTAAGGACTCCTTTCTCGTGTACCCAATTTCAGCAAATAATAAGATAAAGATGTCAAGTTGAAGCATTTTAAGCCTTCATATTATCGTTGTTGCTGAATTTTTTAGTCTCTTTGGATATTGGACACCAAAACATGGTAAAATTGTATTAATTTAATATTATTTGAGGCTTTGTCTAAAAACAATGTCAAGCTGGGCCCTTGGCACCCTTGAAACGGAAATAAAATTAATATCTCGAGTGTTGAAGATCAGATGATATCTGGCGCTCTGAAAAAAGAAATAAAATTAATATTCTCAAGTTCCAACATAAAAATTTAAATTTGATTTATTTAATGAGTTGGCAAAAAGTGGAAATATCAAGTGTTGGAACACAAACTTAAAAATTGCTCAGGAAATAAAAAACAAGAAGAAGAGGAAGAAACTTAAAAGTGATTGTATGCCTGTAAATAACACTTTCATGGGCTCAAATAAGTTTTTATTCCCTGACTAGATTTGATTCGTTATTAAATATTAATCTCGAGCTCTATAAATAAAAACAGGCTGAACAAATTCGTCTGAAAAATTGAAAAATTAAAAATCGGTTTGGGTCAAATCGTATAATCAGACAAAATTATATCAATCATGGCATTCAAAAAGAACCGAATCGAGGCAATTATTACTACTATTATTTTATCAAGTACTGTTATGTTGGGATAAATTTAGGATTCTAAAACGGTTCGATTTTTTTTTAATTAAAAATAGTTGAATTGAAATTTTACTACGTTTGGTTTGTCATTAACTTGGGAATTCAACTTTGATCATCAAACTCTCAATCTCGTATCGACCCCAAAAAGGGTCAAAAAGCAAAGGCTGACATAATTTACTATTGTTGCTCGCCGTGCGAGTTAAATAACACTCGAACTGTAAGACAAAAACAGCAACAACAAAACCAAAACAAAACAAAACAAAAAAAAGCTAAATATGCGCCTTCGGTGAAGACTAGGCACTTTCAAAGCCAAAAATTCGAAAAACACCTGCAAACAAAATGCAGAAAAGTTAGCCAGCCTTCTTGTGGATCCTCAGTTTCTAATGGAGCCTTTTACACAGAATAAGCATACCTTCATCAGCCTGGTACTTGTTTTTGTCATCACCAGCATATGCAAGTAAATTGTATTTGGGATTCCACTCCACGCTGTTCATGGCAGCCCTACATGGAATCTGATGCACCGTTCGTCCCGTGTGCACATTCGACTGTTTAAAAGGATTAACAGTTTAACCACCAAGTTTGGTGTGCGTGTTCAAAGAATGGTAGGCTGGTCTAGCCTTTGAATAGCTCTAGTCAGGTACACTTACTATATCAATGAACAAGTCTTCACTAGCAGATGCAATATAATCACCGGTATAATTGAAACTAATTGTCCTCACAGGCCATCTGAGAAACACAAACAGAAAATAATTTCAGATTTGTTGTCACAAGCTATATATAGTAATTATTATTATTATTATTTGAAAAAACACAAGCTGAATCAAAAAATGAACATGAAAATCCAGGGGAACTCACTCAAGCTTTGTAAAGGTACGCACACAGAGCATCTCAGAGATATCCCACAGGCTGACTAGGGAATCAGCACTTCCAACGGCAAAATATCTGCCTCAGTAACAGGAGGTTACTATTTGAGTATAGCTTTTCATGTTTGCTAGTTTATATGAATGATTTACATCCTATTGAAGTAAAAGAAGAAAGAAACCTAAAATACAACACAGATTAGTTTTAAGAATCTGCTATGAAATTATGCATTCGATTCTTACCTTGACAATCTAAATACAATTAACAACAACACAGATAGAAGAAGCGTACCTTCCCACTGGATCAATAGCAATGCAATAACAACCAGCAGTATGTGCCATGAGGGTATCCAGGGGCCGCAGAGATGGGTAAGCCAATACTTCGACAGTCCCTAAATTAGGGAACAACCCATGGAAAATAAGATTCAATCTTGGCAGTACAAAAGACCAAGAATCAATTCAATGAATGATCTCACCATTTCCTGTTGTTAGAAAGAACATCTCTCCTGTCATGTTCCAGGCAATCTCATTCACCTAGAAAGTTGGAGGGAATGATCAGGATTTATTTAGTATATTGGAGCAAGTAGTTGGAGTTGCGCAACATATATGCCAAGGGTAGATAAGTTAAAGTCAATTCTGTTCCAAAATGCTTATCAATCACACATCTAACATTTGAGTAATGTATACTGGGAAAAAAGGGAATATTGTGCGCTTATCGTATTATCTAATCATAGATGGGTACAATTATGAACTCAGAGAAATTTAGGCTTCAGTATCTATGGTGGACCACTTTAAAGGATATGAAAATAAAGAGGAGCTGAATCCCACAACAGAAAACAAGACCTAGAAAACACAGGCGGTGAAGAAAGTAAGTGCAAGTGCTGAGGAAGCTGGATCAAGATTACAATAGCAACACTCAAAAGAACTTGATCGATTGAAAGGCTACATGCTTAATCTTAGATTTCCTCTTTTTCCCCTATTAGCAAACCATGTTCTGTTCCAAAATCCTTGAAACTTTAATTGGTTTGGTGGTAAAACCTCAACATTTCTTTTAACAAATGCATCAGGTCTCAAGGGATGGAGGATGCAAATTGACAGAGCATTTTGATCCCATAATAAAATAAATGTAATTTGCACTATAACTAACAAGCCCATTATGAGGACAGTAATTTGAGCTCTGATTCCAGAATATCACGGGTGGTTTTAAGGCCAAGAGAATCAAAGTAATTAAGTAGCTAAAATAATTTCGTCAATTATATGAGTACGGACCAATGCTCATTCACAGTACGTGTGAAACTAGAAGAAATTTATATAAAGACAAATTTATGAAAATTTCCAAAGTTCAGTTTTAATAACTCCCTTTAACTTGAAAGATAAAATGTCAGAAATAGAACAAACAACAAAAAACAAACCTATAAAGTAGACAATACCTCATAACTGAACTTGCGTCTATGAATTGGTTTAAACTTCCGTACGTCCAGTATTGTCAACTCATCATCCTATGAATCACAACAACAAAGTAGACTTAGAGTGTGTTTGGAAATCTATTAATCTTTTCCAAAATGTGGTGTTGGCTAAAGTAATGTCAGAGTAACTTTGTCTCAAAAATTGTAAAATCCCATTTGCAATGAGAAACCAAGCAAGCTATTACATACTTAAGGGAAGCAAGAGAGTTATAAGAAAAAGTCTAGCCAGTAACTACCAAAGCTCAATGGTTTCAGAGCAGGAAGCAATTAAAAGATGCCCAAGATATAGCCACCACTGAAATGTCCACTCACAGTATCACCGTTTCAGAGCTTTCAGTGAATGAAAGGAGTTGAACAACATACCCTATTACCTACAGCTACGTGAGTCCCATCAGGTTTGTAGGTGATGTTAATATTCTCCCCAGTAAGTTCTGCCTGTTGCGAGCACTTTCCACCTGCAGAAGCCAAATATGACAAAGCATTTTGTCAAATCGTTCTTGGCACCATACATTCGAAACTAACTCAAAGGAGGAAAGTCGAAAATTTTTCTAACTATTACAAAGATATTTTTTATCAACAAAAAACATTGATCTGATCTTTCCATTAAAATGTTTACAAATGATAAAACCATTTGTCTGCGGATTTCAATATTTACATAAGGTTAATTGTCAGGAAGATCTGAAGATAATTCAAAGTATTAAGATAGTATAACTTCAATTTGTACTATGACAAATCAGAATAAAACTGAATAATCACTTACTACGAGCATCCCACAAACGAACAGTCTTGTCTCCAGATGCAGTTGCAATCAGATCAGCATGTTTGGGATCCCAACATAGCTGATCCACACTATCAGTGTGACCCTTCAATTCAATGTCTTTGACCTTACCCTAAAATAAAACCCAACCCCAAAAAAGAAAGAGAAATAAACAAATTTTCAATCACATTAAAAGAATGAGAAAGTAAGAATTATCTGCACTAACATTAATAGTGACAACCAACAATATAAGAAAACCCCAGACAAAAAGGTGATGAGAAAACAAAGTTAAAGTTAAAACATAGATTTGGTCACCCAAACCATGTACTTGAGCATTTATTTAAGAAAAAATATAATTCTGGACTAATCGGCGCTGACTATATGAATCTTTGAGTAAATGAACCAAAATTCTCAATATGCATTCTGATTCAAATCCTTCCGAAACCAACAAAAGAAGTTGTCTCAGAACACTTTTCAAAACGAACAAAAGTTAACACATTCCTTAGTAACCTTAAAACAGAATCTGTCCATTTTTGAGTCAGAATGTAACTTCATCCTCTCTCCTGTCTATTGACATCATCTGGAAATTCTCTATGCTTATAGCTTTTGCCTCTCTGCCTTTTTCAATGACTTATCCATTACAGCAAACAATTTCCCTAGCGTCCAAAGTCCAAAACTTCATGGATTTAACTTCCAGTGTAATCAGCCCTTCCCATGATAATCTGTTATCTGTCACGATAGTAATTTCCACCCTTGCTCATACGGCCAGGCTTCCGTCATTCTTTACCAAATGCATTGATTTGATAGCTTATCTCCAGAAACCATTTTGTATATTGCCACCACAATGGTTCAATTTAAAGTGATTTGGTGGTTTAGACAGTGAATTTATAGTATAGCTAGAAGAAGTAGAAAGAGAGAGGAAAAAGAGAAAATGAGTGCCAATGCTATTAATACCAAGTCAGGATGCTAAATAGAACGTACCCTGCACACAACTACTAGACAAGGTGAAAAGAAAGATCGTCCCTAACTATGTTCTGAGCAATGCAAAGTCTTAAAAAATTAAAGGAAAGAACAAGAAGTCCAAAGGGGAGGCATTTTACATGTCCGTGTGGCTCAATATACCATACTCGAGCAGTTTGGTCCACAGAACCAGAAGCAAGCTTTGTGCCAGTGCAATTCCAGGCCACTGAGTGCACCTTTCAGAAAAGGGAGCAAAAATACTCTCTTAGAATTGAAACGTAAACAGACATAGAAAGCTACTTTCGTAGAAATTCAACGATATGAAGCAGAAAATATTACGCCTGTGGGGTTCGGACAGGTTTACAATTACCATCAGAAGAGCGAAGGAAATACCTTCTTTTTGTGGCCTGAGTACTCTCTGCTATGTAGATTCTTAAATGGGAGCTTTTCTTCCATCGCCAAACCAACGAATCTGGAACACCTTTAGGCTTAACAGGAAAATTCCGAAAAATTGAAATGGTTACAGTGCAGCAGAGTAGGGATTGCAGATGCCGTTATTTTCCAGCCGGAACAAAAAGCATTATTTCGTAAAGTATTTCAGAAGTTTGGGTCTAAACCAAATTAGACAAAAATTGACCTTGCCCAAAACTTGCTATAAAATATTCAAGTTGTCCAGTTTGATCCTTTCTTATTTTTGATAAAATTATAAAATAGTTTATGAAATCATTTTGCTCGTAAAACTATTTTATTTTGAAAAAAAGATTATAATTATATAAGACAGTATTGATAATCATCGACATATCAAATGATCGATATAAAAGCTCATAAAAGCCACACTAAAGTGTTATGCAAATTGGGCTTCTACAAAATGCATAAAAAGTCAAATAAAAGATTTTTGTTATGCCACTTTGTTGTGGCTCCAGTACGGAGTTGGAGTATCATCACAGTAAAACTGGAAGATTCTCACCTATTGAGCTAAAAAAAAAAAAAAGACTTGCTTGTCATATTCTCGTGTCTGTAGGGACAGACCTCAGTAGATCAAGTGTTAGTGCCTTGCTTTTAAATCGTGGATGAACCCAACTCTTTTTCTAAAATTTTGTATAAAAAAAAAGCTGAGATTTTGAGTTGGTTGTGAGGACTGAAAATTGCATGAGCGCTCTAAGAATTTTGGTAATTGGCCTCAAGGAACTATGAGGACTGCTTCATGAAGCTATCTGGGGCGGGGGAGTCCACAGACTTTTACTGAAAAAAATTAGCATAAACCTGTTACTGTGTTATTGATATGTTGTGAGTCATCTTGTTTGTTAGGGGTTTTTTTGTTACCCTTCATTTAAGAAAAGTAACCCACACGTCCATCATAGGTCCTAATTACAACTTCATCTTTAAGAAAGACTTGAAAAAACAGTGTTATTCGGTAAAAAAAAAAAGTGGGTCAAAAAGTTGTAACTATTAGATACGCAAATTTATATAACCTTCTTTTTCCTCTTGTTATTTTGGAACTGATATTACCGTTTCAACCAAAAAAAAAAAAAAAAGAATTGGCGGACAAGGAGATAGTTAATTCACTTTAATCAAAATTTCAAACCTTATACATGAGAAAAATTATCACTACTATTGTATTTAATATAAAACACAGTTGCCTTACTCACAAATTGATATATAATCTAACGATATATATAACTATTTTAGAAAGATCATATAACATATACTATGATTTAGTAATTTTATTAATCTTTTCAAATTAGTCAATCAAGTCTTATATTAAAAATTGGGTGGTAGTATCATTTGAGACTAATAAGAGGATAATCTCACTTTGAATTGGATAATGATTGAATCTACATTAAATAATACTACTCATTAATATATGACCTAATTAATTAATTTGAGTAAATTAAAAATGTTAGTTAAATTAGTTAATACGATATTTATTTCTAAAAGACCTAAACATCTCTCTTAATTTCTCTTTTTTCTTCTACTTAATTATTGTTACGAGGAAAACAATATGATTAATTTGAAAAAAATGATAAACATATGAAATAAGTATATAAGACCAATATTAAATTTCTAATTAAGTTTAATATTTAAGATAAAAGATAAGATGAGTATAACAAAATAGTCATTTTATTCCAAATAAAAAAAGGTCATCACAGTTAAAAAGATGTCCAACCCCAACATGATTCAGCCTTACTTTGATTTGATGAAACTGTCCACACAAGACGAACGACGAATTAAGAATCTGTAAACATCAAAGTTTCTCCAGCCGCAATTTCAGCCTACACTTCCCTCAAGTAAACGAATCACTTGCCATATGACGTAAAACATTTTTATATGGCAAAATTATTCTCTCTTTTAACCATCTGCATGACATTTTTAGGGTCTCTCGAGTCTCCAACAATCCTATATACGATCTAACTGAACAAAGATGAAGAGAAGAGTAATATTACTCATGTGTTCTTTTCTGTTTTCCTCTTCATTTGATGATTGATGGCACAATCATGGAGAAAATTCACGTCCAAGTTCAAGGAGCGCCATCAATGGAAGGCGCAATTACAGTGTAGAACAGAAAATTGTAAAAGATAGTGAATAAAACGAGAACAACTGCGGTATAACCCAGAAACGAGTCTGATATCTCGAACTCCTTCTCTCTCGTATTGACGCTACTCTTCGCTTTTTCTGCTTCTTCGAATTTCACATCTGAGGCTGCATAATATGATAAAAAACAATTACAAATTAAAATTTCAATTTCGGATTCCCAAAACTGTTAGTTGCGAATCGAACTACAAGAAAGGTGAAGCCAGTTCAGAGGTTAATCTACGACGAAGTTGTGTCGGAGAGAAAGAGAGTACCTCTGAGTTTCGGGGAAGAGACTTGCTTAGTGGAGAGAGACTGAAGCTGCTGGTCAAGCTTCTGGAGGGCTTCTCTGGCCTTATCTTTGTCAATCTCATATTCTTGTGGCTCTGAATCTTCCTTTTCCTTCGTCATCGCCTGAACTCGGCAACAAGAAGACGAAGAAGAAGGAGAAGTAGGATTTCGCTTTAGAAGCTTCAATTCCTTCAAATCCAATGGTCTGATCTTCTGAAATAGCAAGAGGGGTGGATGCTTATGGAAACTTACAAAGTTCATCGACGTCATTTCAGCCTCCCAAGAAATGGAAACCCGCTGAACTAAGGATAACGCTCCGTCTTCTTGAGTCTGGTACCTGGCAAGGGAGGGCAATTTTGTTAAAATATGAAACATAGGGGGGATATTTTGGTCATTTCGTTGGAATGATATTTGTACTGTTATCAAGCAGTACACCGGAGAAGAAAATGAACGTATCAATGTTTTAGTGGGATATGTTTATCAATTTTTTTGAAAATTGATCTTATTAATATTTTATTCAATAATAATTAAATACAAAAAAAATTGAAAAAAATGTTCAGGATAATTTTAAAAAATATATCATATTAACTCTTTTAACTAAAATCTTTAATCTTTTTAAATTAGTTAATTAAATTTTACATTAAGTATCAGAAGTATTATATAAACAAAAATAGCAAAATATTTAAAAAATTGATAAAAAATTATATCAAATGTTTAATAAGTTACTATGTTCGGTCATTAATATAAAATTAGTTGATTAATTTAATATATTAAAAAAATTAGTTAAATTAATTATTTGTAATAATAAATATTTTTTAAAATATCTTTGCTAATCATATCTATTAAAATTATTATTTAATAAAATATTTAATAAATAGTATGTAACTACTATGAAAATTATCTTTAAAAAAATATAAAAAATGAAATAAACTAGAATGTTATATTTAAAATTAATTATTGATAGTAGAATTGGAAGCAGCACCTCTTTCATCATTAATGCACGAAACTCACCAACTTTTACAGTAAAAACATATAAAACACATTGAAGTGAGAAAAAAACAAAGTGAAATTTTTTATTCTTATAAATAAAATTGATAAACTCGAGACATAATCAGGCGTTGCCATGTGTCACGATGATTAGCCTTGTAAAGATCGCAATCGCATTGGGTTATTGTTTGGATATTTACGTTAGCAGTAATTAAAAAAAAAAAAAAAAAAGAGGAAGACCCATACACACACAACTGGTGACAAAAATCATGAAAATTAAAAAAGCAGAGGAGCGCGTGTGCGACTGGGAGAAGCTGAGATGAAGAAGTCAGCAGTAGAGAAGAAGAGAGTGCGACGGTCTTCAGCAGCCACCCAGAATGGAGGCAGAGATCCCACCTCCGACACTCCTCCTAGGGTTATTCCTCTTTCTCCCTTTGATCTGCGAATTTCTTCAGAAAATGCTATCCCAATCCAAATGATAAATGTTTTACGGAGTTGCAACTTAATCTTCACTAGTTTTACTGCTGGAAGTTTCACTGTAGTGGACTTCTCATCCTATGGCACGCAATATAGGTCTTCCATTTTGGTGATCTTATCAATTTAGGAGTCGAGTGTGTAATGTAAGACATAAGAATTTATGTCTGCATATCTGATGAAAAATGTTTACTAGTATTGCTTCGCTTCTTTATTTTTGGCCGAGGGTAAATTGTTTTCTACTACTTTTTGGTTGATGAGGAATGGTGGGGTGGCAAGGGTAACTTTAGTCAAAAGTTTCTTGGCGAATTATTTTTACCCTGGTGTCTTCGGATTCTGAATTTCAGGAATATATCAATTGACCTGATTGTAAATTTTTAAGGCCAGTTTGTTGCCCAGAATCAGCACAGTGGTACCGGTACCACGGGATTAAAGCATATGATATCAAGGGAGAACCTTGAAGATAAACTATAAGAAATGAAAACTTTGCTAGTACATTTTATCGTTTCAGACCCATTATTTACGTGCCACTTTATTTTTCAAGTTACATTTGTGTAATAAGGCTATCTTGTTCTGTTACTTCTACAAAAAAAGAAATGAAAAACCAGGGCCTAGTGAAAACTGATAGCTTATGGTGGAACTATGGAAGATTTTTAAGTATGGGTTTCATTTACTTGTTAGATGGCCGCAGCCGAGAACTTTAGTTAGGTAAAAGTCCATTATATATTTTTTGGTAGAGGTAGATAGATCTAGGTTTCATTTCAATCCCTGTGTTTTTGATATTTTGAAATTTTACTCCTGCTTTGTGGACCAATTTGCTGAGCTGACGATGGCAGCACAAGTAAATTTGACGCTCTTATTATATGATGATTCTGACATTGTTTTGTTTTCAGAAACAAACTGCCAAGAAAGATGTGTTTCAGTTGTTTGCTGAGAAGGTGAGAGACCATAAGGATTTGGTCTCCAGATGGGCTGTTCTACAGGAGACACGTGTTGAATATTTCAGAGGGAAGGATTTTGTGAGCTTTATGAAAAATCATCCGGAGTTCAAAGATATCCTAGAATCAGATAGGAATCTGGAAACAGAAGACATTGCTGAGATTCTACTAAGTAAAAATCTCTTGGTACGATGTGATCGCGTGGTGAAGACTGTTCGCCCTGGGAAGAAAAAGTTGTCAACTTGGCCTGCACATCTAGAAATCTTCCATGTAAGCGTTTTATTTTTATTACTTTTGCTAATTCGGAGAATGGAGACCTGATGATCAAAGCAAACATAGGCTTGCCTTTCTCTTTCTTTTTCTGTGCCTGGGTAGAGACTCGGGCATTTAATAATTAATACAACAAAAACAAAAAGAAGGGAAGCCTTATCCCACTAGGTGATGGATCACACTTTGCCAATTTGTCCTCATCAACAACTGACCTTTTAGATATACCGATCACAAAAATAGCCCATTCGATAACTTCATTGAGTGACTTTTAATAAGTCTTTATCTCTCTTCATTGTACTCAAAATCATCTGTTCAACCCTCCTCACCGGTACTTCCTTCAGTCTTCTTTGTACAAGTCCAAACCCCCTTAAACAATTTTCTACCAGCTTGAAGGTCTTTTAATCTTAAGGAAAAAAGGGGAAATTCCACTCTTTGAACCTTGTATGAGATACCTATGTGTATTTGAAGCCATCCACAGATTGAAAATGTATATACTTTTTTAAGGTAAAGACTGAAAATGTAAATTTTGTGCTGATACAATTAGCATGTCAGGATGAATTTTTCTGCAACTTACTTTTCTTTATGCTTTACTGTTGGTTAAGAACGTGTTTTTGATTTGATGTTTGGATCTAACAATATTTGACTTTGGTAGGAACAAGTATTCTCTGGCAATGATGCTTTTTTTGCGTGGACATTTGTTAAACGTCGGCCACTTTGGCAGACACTCCTCTCTTTTTGCTGGCCTGTGTTGACATTGGCAATTTGCCTATTTCCCGTGTATCCCCATCGCTGCAAACTAATAATACTTTACTCATGCGCTGGAATCCTTCTGCTTATTCTCTCCTTGCTTTCGGGTAAGTTTTGTATTTTTCTTCCTTCTTTTTTCAATCTTATTCTTCTAATAACTTTTTGAGACTTGTATTGCCAACTTTCATTATCAAAAGGACAATTTACTATGTTGCAGCATCACACTGTGGACAAGCACTCACTTGTTCTGTGGTTGACACATACGCATTGTCCCTTTTCTTTTTGAGTTTGCTATTCAAACAATTCTGTTCCCATTTGGGGTCATGCTGTCTCTTTGTAGTTGCTGCCTTTTGAGAACCATCATTACCCTTTCTGGAAGGGTTGGTGGTGGTGAGGTGCGAGTTTTTTATGCTTGTGTGCACACTTGTATATCAACTTCCATTTGGTCGTTGCAATGGTTTTGTAACTGGCATCCTAGCTTAAACTTATTCATTAGAAGGATACCCCCAATCACGGGATGACATGATTTTGTATTGATGGACCGAGCAGAAAACATGCTGCTGTTTTGATACTTTTTGCTGACATGTCATCTTTCAGGCTTGCTTTTTACTTAAACCTTTCCCTTTTAAAACTTTCTTTGATGAATTTGAGGATGTACTGTAATATTCTAGTTAAATGCGCATGGAATCAGAAAAGCTTTCGACTCAGTTTAATCATTTACATGCTTCTTGCACCTTAAGCTTCCCGGTTAGAACATAGACAACGAATGTGAAGTTTACTAATTATGCTCCATTCCGCTTCAGTAGCTTCTTAGGACTCACAAACAGTTATTTCAACCCTGCAGTAAGAGCTACAATATTTGGTGCTTTATATATCATTCTTGGAAAGCGGGTTTGGTTCTTCCCAAACATCCTTGCTGAGGAAGCAACACTGGCAGAGTTATTCAGATTTTGGCCCAAGAAAGATGAGGAGGAGCGACCAACGTGGACAAAAAGGCTTTTTTATGCTATAGTAGCTGTGCTGGTCATATTCTTGCTGAGGCACCATGCCCCTGACGAAGCAGCCAGAGCAAGGTGAGTCCCATCTTTGTGTGTAATGGTTGAATTAGATCCTTTCACTCTGTGTGCTCTGTGGAATTCTCTGTTTCATATTGGGCTGTCTCTGTTATCTGAAGTTGATATTTTCTATCTGCAGGTACCAGAAGAGAGTATCAAACATCATTGACGACGTTCTTGATTGGTCTCCAAGTTTAGCCTTGTCTGGGATGATGGAGAAGCAACAAAATGTGGTTAATGCCACGGGGTCTAATGACAGTTCACAAACGAGCAACACAAGTCCAGAACAAGCAAGTTCACCTGAGGATGGTGGTGCAAAAACTTTCTCAGAACAGTACGACGCTGAAGAAGTTATGGGAAACACAGAGGATGCAGGTGAAGATAAACAGAATGACTAGACGGTGATTATATGTCTATACTTTTTTGGGGCCATAATTATATATCTAAACTTAAATGTCTAGCAACTATATCGGAATTTTGTTGATGTATTTTGAGTGCAAAACCATGTATCAAATAATAACAGTAAAAGCAGCTTGAGAATAGTTTTTCTTCCAACGGACTCTGCATCTCAATGCGGTTTAAGTCTGATTTTCACGTTATATTGCTTTGTTTAAGATCAGATTAAGGCTCGTTCTCACTTGTCAAAATCAAATCTCAGTGCGTGATTCTAAAATTTTAGGTGAATTGTACTTGAACCCTGAAAAGGAAAATCTCAAGTTCGCCATCCTTTGAGTAATTCGAAGTTCAGTTGGCTTGCGGTGGGCGAAACTTTCTCCTCCTTGTTTGGAAAAATTGATGTGTATGGCAATAGGTTGCAGATTTTAAATAATGCATTAGTTATATCTTCTCAAGAGCGAAGCCGATGGCAAGTAATGGATACCTTTGGAGGGATGAGTTCGTATGTTAAAACAACTAGACATGAAAATTTTGCTCTCTGCTTGAAATTTTTGAGTTTAACGGTTTGAAAAATGGGGCGAAAGTTTCCTCCCCAAGTTATTTTCTGGTTGGCCAGGAAAGAAAAAAGGAAATATTTCCCCAGTAGCAGAACCATTGAAGTCGATATTTGTCAAGAGAATCTTTCGAAGGTTCAGTTCCCGTGAATATTTTTACAATCAACTTTGCGGGTCGGGGTTTGTCGTTCGATCGGATTATCCCGTAAAACCAAATCGCAAGTGCTGTAAATGTAAAGCGCCAAACTTTAATTTTATTTTTTCCGAATGATTATTTATTGACAACCTCATATTCCTCCCCAAACAACCCCAAGTCTCAAGAAGCAGGGTCCCAGCTCTCGATCAAATCCTCCACACCATCACCAGGAACATTTTGAGTACATATGCTGTTTACGGACCAGAATCAAGTTAATGGGAAAAAACTGAGTTGATTCGGCAGGTGAGATACTGATGAACACACATTCATCCTAAAATACTAAAAAGTGAAATTGACATTTATGGTAATCCTCTTACATGTACATTCATAAATCATAATTAACCTAACCTACGCCTAACCTACAGAGATTTTGTAAACTAAGTTTACCCAATATTATGAAGTCATAAAACAAGCAAGCCAGTGAGTCCCAAGAAGCCTTCCATTCAGGTCGACGCATATTACTGATGAAGAAGAAATATGGGAACTTAAACAGGTGTGGACTTGGGGGGGAGCGAGCGAGAGATACTCTAACAGAATATCAGTGGGAGAACTAAAACCCACAAAATCTTACTGAACTCGTACTATCATTCTATTGAGTCAAGTAGCATTAACCACCCGGTGAGTTACACAAATTAGGCCCATCATCAAACCAGAGGAGGTACATGAATAGTTTCTAAGTTTCCATGTCTTGTAACCAGGCCATGCATCTCAGCTTGAGTTCACTAACGACTATCTCTGTACAAAAAAACAAGAATGAGAAGACAACGTAGGATTGATTGGCTTCAAAAGAAGTCACAGCCTAATCATCATTCTTCTCCCCACATCATATCATCCACATCACAAACACAATAATAAAGCCAAGAATGATTTGCCGCTTGGCATGTAACTTGCCAAGGATGTTAAAAGATAACCAAGGTACTGACTAGCTATTTCACTTGGATACAAACCCTACCTCGGCATCTATGCCCTCAAGCACCAGGGTTTCTACTGAATTGCAAGACGCCTCTGTGAAGTGTGTTCAGAAGAGATACTTCCCCGTTGTTGTCCTGAACAGTCCCCTTCCTCGACTCTTTCACCTGAGTGCAAATGATAAGTGGAAGATTGCAAGCCACTATGATTACGATAAGGGCCATTATTGTTCGAGTAGTTGTGCGCATCATATTGGTCAGGAAGTTTATATCCTCTGGCCTCTTGTTGCACATTTGGAGAGTTCCATGTTTCAGCAGACTCACAGGGTAAAGGTTCAGAACCAGATGAACTAACTGATTGTGAAGATACCACTGGACCAGATCCCACATCCTTGTCTTTGCCAGAGTGGTTTGAACCATCAGTGGCATCATTTTTCTTTGCAAAGCGACCTCCAGTACCCCTTGCCCTCCTCATTGCATGCTGATGCCGAGATTCATGAAGGTATGGCTGTGCAGGACAGATGTTAGCAAAGCCCAGAAAAGTATTCCACATTGGCATGCATAGAAGATTATGCATAATAGTATACTTACTACAACCAAAAACATCATGAATCATTAATTAATCATTAAATACTAAAATGGAAATATCCCTCCAGTCTTAAATATAAGAACAAGTTGAAGGGTTTATTGTAGTCCTAAATACAGGACATCAATCTTCTCTGTCTGGCAACATCTGCAAGCTACTTTATAAACTAGCACCTCTTAACGGGCAAAGTAGATTTGCCTCCTCCAATGGCAAGGTAGGACGTCACAAGAGTAAAAGATATTCAAGCCAGAGTTTCCTTAAAAGGTTCAGGGGGAACCAATTTCTATATTCTCTTCAAAAACCGTGGAGGTTTTTTCAATAGACAAGTTATAGTTATACAGGAAAAAAGGGATAGTGCAGTATAGAATAAAAGGAAAGAGCTACGCTTGAAACACAGAAGATTGACCATGCAAAAGAGCAATATTGTTCTGCTGCAGATCCAACATAGATACCATTCAAAGAGACCATTAGACAAACCTTAATGAAAGTTAAAAATGCTTCTGTTGTAAGACCGAAAATGTCATTGTAATATACACCAATTTTTACTCAAAACAAAAGAATCAAGGTGTCATTCAACGTTTTAGGACAGTCTTGATTCTAAAACTTTCTAAGATCCCGACATCAGCAAGTTTCCTATTTGTTGGTGCAAACAAG
Organism: Neltuma alba; assembly: GCF_004799145.2. Classification (NCBI taxonomy): domain Eukaryota; kingdom Viridiplantae; phylum Streptophyta; class Magnoliopsida; order Fabales; family Fabaceae; genus Neltuma; species Neltuma alba. The sequence continues at coordinate 489,634 of NW_021637020.1, read as the reverse complement.
GTCTCCCCGCTGAACAGGAAATGAGCTACCTAGACGCCTATGAGGAAACTGCTTTGAATAAATCAAGTACGCATACTCACAGAGGCCAGGGACCGCAGACAAAATTCAAAAATAAAAACTCGCAAGATAAATTTTTTCATTCTTCTCCTATCAAGCGCCTACAAGCATCTTAAAGAGCATGATAGATTTTAAATTGATACCAAACCTTATCCATAAGAGTTGGGATTTGTTTATGTCGCCATGAAAATATATAGATCAGCAGAAAAGAAATAGGTTAACCATAGGAGTAACATGCACCCCATGGAAACAAAAATATCAAACACAGATTTGATAAAATATCACTCTTGTCAGATTAAATAAAGCAACACTCAGTTACGGGAGAAAAGAGTAGCACATAAGCATAGTCACACAATCTTCACGTGTGCATAAGCATTTTTACCTTTCTAGCTTTTATTAGCTTCTTTTCCAGCTCTGCCTTTGCTCGAGCCTGTCTGCGCCTAAGAATTGCTGGGTATTGCTTCGCATTTACATAAACAGGTTCTTGTGCCATCTCAAGGGGCAAAGGCATTCTGGCCTGTGGCATTCCCATAAAAGGAGGATATCCCTGATGTAAAAAAATTAGTTATTGTTCTCTTTTATAAACAGCAGAGTTAGACATATATGATTATGGCATATGACGAGCCTTCCATCAGGATTATGCAAAAGCTGCATTTCTGATTAGATTGGTTTATACAAAACAACAGCCCGTAAGAGTGTGATGACTTTCGTGAGCAGTAATCATGTATAAACAGAGAATAATCTCATATACCAGCTGGTGGGGACCATAAGCCGCCATCATTCCAGCAAAATATGGATCCTGATAAGGATGTGAAGCACATGCCTGCAAAAAAAGAATAGGAAGGATGCTAAAAATCTTCCTTTGAAGGATAAACAGAGTCCCCATGAATTTATGCCACTCAATAATCCGTAAATTATAATTCCGTTTTTTCTTCTAACTCACTATTGAATGACCAACTAGTTCGAGCTGTGGAGCCTGTGTGAAGCATTCATCTCGCATGGATGGTGCAGACGACGAAGCATGCTGCATGCCCTGGTGTTCTTGAACGTAATTTCCTACCAAGGAAACGATATGAAATTTTAGCATCCGCACCTTATAATAATTGGGGCCATGAAAATAATATGATTCATAAACTTATTTACTATATAACATAATGCAGATGAACCTGATTGATTAGGAGCACCGGCTGGTGATTCTTTAGTGGCATCATCATCTTCCTCATTCAAACCACTATTGGACAAAGATTGACCATCATTGGATTCAGATTCAGCATTAGGGCATTCCAGTGAGGATGAATTCGATGCATTTGCCCCGGTCATTGCTTGATTCACGGGATTGTACCCAACACCACGCCACCAAGGCTCAGAATAAACATTGTTCGCTGGAAAAGAATGCTGATCAGTCCTTAGTTGATTTGCAGTTTCAGACTTGGACTGCATATTTTAAGATCCCTGCAAAAAGAAATTAGAAAAGTAAATATCATACCGTGTTAAAATGAAGACAATTTAATTAAAAGTCAATAAAGCCACCAAAAAGGTTCCTTCACATTAAGAGAACCATCAGTAGCAAACATAATTAGAGTAGCTACAACATGACCCTTTCTGATTAGGCTAGCTACACCATGACTCTTATATCATGTCTTCGTTCACTACAGAACCATCAGTAGCAACATAATTAGAGTAGCTACCACATGACTCTTTCTGGGGGCTTCATATTTTATCTATTACCTCCATTTCCAATACAAGGCATTTTTACCTCAGACACACCAAGAGAAATGGTTGGTTAGTCAGTTAAAAATTTAAGGTTTTTCCAACTTGGCCCTTCTTTAAATGCATGAGACATGGAGCATATTAATGAAGGGAGATAAGTAATTTTATTATACTCTTACGGGTATTTTAGGGAAAAAGAGATCATTTGCCCTTAAAAATCCACAAAATGCCTTTATACAGTGAAACATGGTATTGTCAAAAACTCGCCTTATATTTGCAAGGGAGAGAGTAATTAGTTGCAGTGAATTGTTGGTAACGCTTCCCACTCAATTATCTAATCTAAGTTATAATAAAAGCAATATGTATCAGAAATCAACTCGTTTTCATATTTTGTTTTTCTTGATCTTCTGCTGTACTTGTAACTCCTACAAGAGAACAACTTACACAGAAATTAATATCAACTAGAAGACGAAAATGCAAGCACTGCTACATTTCTTTTGTCAATCTATTCTGAACCAAACTGAACCAGGGAAAAAAATACCAACATGCAAATTGAGCTGCCAGCAATTGAGGCAGGATAGCCAAACCAGACACAAGCTTCTACACTATAATTGATGCAATTTCGACAAATTTGCAAGTCTGACCGATCCCACTAGGAGCTTAAAGAACCCAATTCTCCCCACCCCGCATTCGCAACCAATTTCATCACATGATGGAATTTCCCACATGCCCCAATCAAATTGATTTCCATGATTCCATATCAGAATTAGCAGAAAAAAACCATGCAGTCGCAGAATTGTTTGATTCAGACTAAAATTAAAACAACCTCAACAAGTAAAACACAAGAAAACCACAGAATTCTCCCTATATCCCAAAAACCCTAACCTCAAAAGCCCCGCACCTTAATCGATCACTCACCCGATCAAATCCCCAACTGAAGAAGAAACAATTGACCAAACCAAAGAACTTACCCGCGCAAACCAGATGAAAAAAATACAAACCCTAAAGTGTTGGGGCTTCAGAACATGATAGACATTCAAGGGTCAATCTGATTTGCCTCTCAGTTCTAAATGAAGCACAAGGAAGTACTAATTTTATTATTAAAAAAAAATAATACCCCCAAGTCCTTCCCCTCAAGGCCTAAAGTGCCTTTCCTATTTAAAATTTCCAGGGCAGGACGTCATCCAAATGTGGGCCCAGTGGGTTTGTGACGAGACACGTGGAGCGTGTCTGCGCGGGCAACTGGCTGGACCGGGATCCCAGTCGACACAACAATCCGGAGTGATAAAGGAACAGAACCGGGGCAATTTTTTACTTTCTCGGTTTTTATCACTTTATCAAAATTAAAGAATAATAATTAAAAATAAAAAATAATTTATCTATATTTAAATATATGAATTTAAAAATTAACAAAATTATCATATTTCTGAAATTAAAAAATATAATAAATATTATTTTATCAAATAAATCGTAAAGACAATTAACCTTTTTTTACTCTGTAAGCCTTAGAGTAAATTTTTAAATATTTTATTTTATTATTTATATTAAATTAAAATATCATAAAAGTTTTTTAGTTTTTTACATATATGTATTAACAAAAACAGACGCAAGAAAATATCGGAAAGAAAAAAGTGCATCCCAATTCATTATGAGGAAAGGAGCGACCGGCGAAATCAGGTTGCCAGTGAAGTGATGACTGAGGAAAGAAAAGTCCAAAGGAAAAAAACAAAATTTCTGGCCCACGTGACACGCACTTGACTAGCAGTAAACCGGGAAACGCGTGGCCTTCCGGTGGGGACCACATCGTCGAAACAGTGACAGCAACGGCAGCCACGTGTCCCTTCAGCATCTCAAACTCAGCCTTCAACTTTCTTTTCTTTTCATTTTATTTTCAAAAAGTCTCCTGGGAATAATTATGAATTCCCCACCACCACTAGAACTAAAGTTAGGCCCAGTTGGTTCCCAAAAAAAAAAAAAGACAAATCTAGTACGGCGACCAAGAATTTTTTTATAAAAAAAGATATATTATTAAATAAACATGAAATGCGAAATTATTATAAAATTAAGAATATAAACGTATACTATAAAATATCAGGTTAAAATACATTCAGTACATGAAGTATTTTCACAGGTGTATTCACCACTCCGAATTATTTTGTAATATATCCAGTATTGTGAAATATTTTTTCTGCTTAGAAGTTGATACACCAAAAAAATCTTTGAATGCTAGATGTACCTAAAAAAATACTTTAAAATGCTGGATGTATCCAAAAATATTTCAAAATACTGGATTCACCTTAACCTTAAAATATTCCCTCCTCCTCCTCTTTATGAGTTACAATTTTTTAATACATCATCCCTTTTATAAATTACAACTGAATATTCATACATTTGTTTTATTTTTATTCCAATTAGTTATTGCTCATCTTTTTTTCTTCTAAATCAGTCTGATTTATTTTTCCCCTATTCTCTCTCACTTCCCCTCTCAATAAATAAAAGTATCTTTAAACAAAATACATTTCTTATATATTTATTGTATTTCATTCAATTAATTTTTGCCAAATTCTTAATCCACATAATTCTCTTTATTTGTAGCTGCTTAATTTGAACTTCATCTGTAGCTTAGTCTTTTTTTTTTCCCCATCGTGAATTATTTGGATTATGTTTGCTTTATACATTAAAAACAAAAATTTGAATCTAGAACCACACGTTTCAAAGATGAAAATCCCTACAGCTCGTGTTAATGGGAGTGTAATAGAAGATAAAATATTGTGGTGAGAAATGTTAACGTCACGCGCTAATGGGGTGGCATCGTCATTGCAGACAGGGAGTGAAAGAAAGTAAGGAGATGGACTTTTTTTCTTTATCTCCTCGTTATAATAATCAACAAGTCAGGATAATTGATGATACCTTAATGGATTGGGAATCTGGATTTATTACTTTTTTTAATGAAACAGGTTCAATTAAGAATTGCACAACGTGGCAGCACTCTTGCCATGTTGGTCGTTATCATGTTGGTCGGCCTTTTTTTTGCTCACTAGATTCTCCTATTTGTGGGATTTGATTTCTTTCTAATTTTTTTCACAAATAAGAAATTACTATAATTCTAGGATCTTTCTTTGACAACCTTGTAGCTTTTATTTTATATTAAAACGTGTACTGAAAAAAGTTTAACAACAACATGAATTTATATATGAAATCAAACCATACCACTTGGCCTAATAGATTTTTTTAAATGAATTTGGAATTGAAATAAGATTAATTATAAAAATTGTCGATAATTATAAAGATATGTTTAGTAGTAAGTAAATAAAATTTAAATATAATTTTTAGTTCATGTTACCGTGCTGGCGTGCTATCCGTAGGAGGTAAAAAATTTTAAAAAAAAAAAATCCCAAGGACTCCAAACCGTCAACCACATGGTTTTTCTCCAACATCGATGGCTACCACCATCCCCGACGAGCCACCACCAGCCACCGTATGGCCGCTCACCCCACCACCACAAAACACCGTCAACCGCCCACCACAAATATATTCTTTTCCAGAATAATATGAAAACCGGCCTACAACCCATCATCTCTGATCCACTTCTGTGGGCGAGCTTCGGCACTAGCATCTCACAAAAGGTTGTCTCCGTCGGTCGTCTCTCATCGCCGCCGCCGTCGTCCGTTCAATCTCCAGCAAACAGTGAGCATCAGTTTCGACGCCCACAATCCCGCCGATGATCTTCCAATCTTTCTGTTAGCATCTCAAAGCTGCTTGTCTCTGTCAATGGAAGTCAAGACCCTATGTCGAATACACCCATGCTCCATGTGAAGGATAGGCGACCCCGTGGGTGGAAGCTGATCAGTTCAAGCACGGCGGCTCTTTGACTGGTTCTGGGCGTTACTTTCTAGTAGCTGCACTATACTGAGTCAAGGCTTAAATGATATCCCTAGTGTTTTTTCAGTCACGGGCATCTCTTATTAAAAGGTAATTTTGTTTTGTCATCAAAGAAGCAGCCCAACCCTTATTCATCCTTATGTTTAGTGCTGCGTTCATGATTGTATCTATTTTTCTCCTTCTCTATTCTATGCTGCCGTGTAAGGTTCCTCCACTAATCTTATGTTTGGTATAGAGAAAATAGAAAGGACGGGGCCAAAAATTTAAAGAGACTCGATTTTTAAAAAAAATTAGAAAAATAGAGTTACAGAATTTCAACAAAAAGAATAAGCAAGATAAAAATGTAAAAAAATTAATTAAAAATTTTTAACTACACTTTTTCAATTTTTCAAATCGACTTTATCAAAATTTTCCTTTCCTTTCTTTGGTTTTCCTTACACCACAAATGATGAGTGAGGATTGTGATTAAGATTAAAAAACACATGTTAAAGTACCGTCTAAATGGAACGTTGCCTATTATTTGAATTGGACAAACTTGTATATCTGGAATTAGAGAATACAATAAAAAAAATTGTGATATTTATCAATTCCACATATATAAGATTACTTAATTTCATATAATAAAAAATTACTCATATTAAATATTCTTTAATAGTTTTTCTCAATCTCAATCTTAATTTTTATTTCTCATTCTCAGTGTTTGATATCAAAAGCTACCCATAATGGGTCGTTCATGAATTTCCTTTACCGTTTCCCTTATTCTTATAATGTTTGCAGTAGGAGCTCAAGGGCTTCTAATAACCTTTTTTTGCCAAAGTATTTCTAGTAACCTAATTTAAGTATTTCTCTAATCTTATTTTAAGTTATTTTTACTGTATCTCACCGAAACTAGGGGGAAAAAACCCTTACTTCAGGGGTGTTTGGATAGAAACCAAACCATGGTTTCAGAAGTGCTTTTACAGATTACGAAGTAAATATATAGAGGAGGTTGTCTCGTTTTACGGAAAAGTGCTTCTGAAACCGCGGTTTGAGAAATACCAAACACTCCCTTCATCTTAAAATTTAAAAGCATGATAAAAGTAAAGTTGGAGCTATGGTGCGCCGTACTATAGGGGAACGGAAGATCGTACCAAATGCAAGAGGTGGGGCCAGGGAGGGGAACAAGACGACACGTGTGCAACTCTTGTCATCACCTTCCACTTGATCATGGCTCATGTGTAGATGTTTCGTACAAAATAGATAAGATATGCAGGTACATTGATAGAAAGAAGCCAGCATTATTGGGAGCCTGAAACGAGCATCCCAGAACACCTTTCTTTTTACTTTCATAGAAGCCAAGGAATTGAAATTGAAAAAGGCCAAAAAAAAAAAAAGAAATTGAAAAACTTAAGATACATCAACCCTTTCAAAATTAATGTTATCAATTTTTTTTGGCAAAAAAATTGATCGCATTATTTATGTTATCAAATCAATACTCTTTATTTTTGCTGAGATAAAATTAGGCCCATAAAAAAATTGATCATATTATTTATGTTATCAAATCAATACTCTTTATTTTTCGCTGAGATAAAATTAGGCCCATAAAAAAAATTGATCACATTATTTATGTTATCAAATATATACTCTTCATTTTTTGCTGCGATAAAATTAGGCCCGTTTATTTATATCATCAAGTCCATACCTCCGATTAAATCTGTAAAATATCAATTTTTTAATAATAAGAATTCACACGTATAAAATTTCAAAATCATAAATATAGATTTGATTGAAAAATTAAACCTAATGAATATAAACAGTAAAACTTAAATTATGCGCTTTTTTTTATAAAAAAAACAGCCAGAGCATATTTCATTATACATGATTTGTAAACAAGGTGAATTGCTATATTTTTTATATTATTGATAATATTGATGTTAATATTGATTTATTTCAAAAGTTGCATATTTTCAAAGGATAAAGTGCTCTATTTGTGGAGGTAAACAAAGAAGTGTTCTACAAGGAACTGTGAATTGAGCAGCCCAGCTCGGGGGATTCAAACTTCTTATGAAAAATAAATTATTTTCATATAAGAGTTAGTTTAACTTTCTATTTGATTCTAAATATAAGACTTCAATCTATTTTATCTTTCATATTTATCTATTTTTCTTAATATTGTGTAGTTACGCATGTTAAATGTTTCATTAAATGACACTTGATTAGTAAGAGTATTTTAAAGAAAATAACATTTATTTATTACAAATAACTAACTTAACTAATTTTCTTAATCTACTAAAATTAATCAACTCTTATATTAAGAGCCAGAAGTAGTATATTATAACTATATATTTTCTTCTTGCGATGCATGTCATAGATAAAATACATAAAAATTTAAAAGAAAAGGAGTTGGATGGAGTTTAATAAATACTTTCTCCGGTTCTATTTTATAAGACCTTGTTTGTAAATTAGGACTGGAGGTAGCATATGGAAGAAAAAAGTTTAAAAAAAAAAACATGGAGTTTGAGATAAATCACAACGTAATTCATGGATAGTGTGATGTTCAATGAATTTTATATTTTATATTAATGATGTTGATTGATGATATTGATGATTTTATTTCACTCACAACCCCCAAATTTGGTCTCTTCATGTCATGTGTGCCGTGATGATACTGGAAGAAGAGAAAATAATTTACAATAATTAATTATTGTGTCTATCCTCTCAATTCCTTCCCACTATCAACCGTGAAGGTCAGGTTCACTAGTGGGGGAAAATCAGTCCATAAAAAATATAGTGGGAGAGAACCACTCAAAAACAAATCAGTGGGAGAAAAGACATAATTAAAAAAAAAAAAAACCAGAAATCAGTAGGTGAAAAGAGGAAAGAGGGGAGGGTTCAAATACCAGACACTTCATAGCTGCAGTGGAACTTCCCTTCAAGTTTAATGCCTATCACCTAACAATAATGAAGATGATATCAACTCTTGAAAAGGCCCATGGCCACGAAGTTGCTGTTGCTGCCACTTTTGCCATCACCTGCACCATAGATTATATACGTCTCTATCCAGAGTTAAGGCCTATTACTCATATACCTAATAACCAGGCCTTTATGTATGCTTTTCTTCAAGGTTGATACATTCTTATTGTTTCACAGTGATAAACTGTCTACAATATCTAATCATTTGTTACTACTGAAGTAGATAGACAGTATTCTGGGGATTGGTGGAATGGATGGGTAGAGATTGCAAGAAGATGCAAGGTAACCACACATCTCATCCAACATCTTAGAGACACGTATAGATCCCCGTTTTTGGCAGATGTAACCTTTAAGCTGGGTGTGCCAAAACATGATTATGGCCTTACTCCAATGTGATTCCAAACACACCCTAAATCCCAAGGTTCATATGAGCCTTACAATAGAATTCCCGGACTTCCAATGTAAGACTAATTGTACAAGGTTGGCGGGTACACGATCATATTCGAAGAGTTGCAAGAACAGCACGACTCTGGGGAACTTCTATTTATCTATGGTCAACTGGCGAGTTTAAAGGCATCAATGAAGAGTCCATAAGTGAAACCCATTTTAAAGTTGTTGAGAAGAGCAATGGGGAAGGTAACCTTGGGCCGGCTGTAATAGAACTTAGTCACATACTCTGTCAGGAGAACACATACTACAGCAGCAATCACATCATTTACTGCAAGAGCTCCAAAAGATAGAGAAATTGTTTGTGCAACATAAAATCCACCCAACAAGGAGATTCCACCAAACAGTGCCCTCCGAGAAGGACTTCTGAAGTAATTTCTTGAGAGTTCAGGAACAATTCTAATGATGTCCACAAGTCTTCGTGATCCACCATTCTCTTGAACCGCCCTAATGCGAAGCCCTGTGGAAGATCTGGCTATAAGCTTTCTGGAGATATCACCTTGGGTTTTGGAAAGTGAGCCAAATCTGAGGCCTACTGCAATCGAGCTCATTGAAAGTGCCATTTGACTTTCTTCTATTATGAATCAGTACGGTTGAGAAAGCTAGCCAACCTAAAATAGTTGACAAGTAAAGTATTACATCTCAAAACCACCCCAAAATATTCGTAACAGCAACAATGTCACAAATAAATGATATCTAGAAGAAATAGCAACCAACTAGAATAAATGCAGAAGATTACAGGGAATTTATGGTTTATCTTGTCCCTAAATTTTTTTGTAATTAAAAGGTCATTCCTAGTCTTCGTTCCAGTTTGCAGATTATGGTCTTTTATTGATGCACAATTCTCCACAATTTAGAACAAATTATTCAAAGATATATGATACTACAATTTACCTACCCAATAAAAGCATAGAACTAACGAAGGAACAATCAGTTGATGTTACTTTTATCTTCCTGTTCTAAGCGCTAAAGCTAACAGAATTTCCAGGCTTGAGGGAAGTGGACCAGACTCATAAGCTGATTGATCCATTTACAATGGACAAGCAGGGATCTTTAACAAATTCGGAGAATCTCCAATCATAAAATGTTGAAAACTGGGGACTTAATGTGAGATATGTTCCACTTATCCTTATTATGGGCAACAAAAGTCCTGAAATTTGTAACGTCTCAGGTTTGCCGGATCATCCAAGAGAAAATATTGTACGACCTTCGGTCTTTAATATAAAACCCTGTTTGACTTTTATTTGGTCCTAAATATAAGACCTCAATCCACTTTGTCTCTCATATTGATATATTTTTTCCAAAATAGTCCTTCTAATAATAATAGTTTTAGTCAATATACTTGATTAGCAAGGATATTTTAGGAAAGACAACACCTATTGAAGACAAATAACTAACTCAACTTACTTTCTTAATCTCCTCAAATTAGTCAAATAGCTCTTATAATTAGGATCAGAAGTAATATTTGATTCTTGGCTTCACTCATATAGGCAGCTTTACCGCTATTTCCTTTCACTTTTCTTTTTGGGCCAAAATTTCCTTTCACATTAACACCCTCAGCCCCAACCTCTCCCCACCAACCAGATATGTTCTAATTGTCCCCTTATTGGCATAAAGTAGTTCAATTTTCAAAGTCTGTTCCAAAATCCAGGCTTCCACGTATAAAGGGAGAAGGAGCCACAAGAAGTAAACATCAAACTTCATCTTTGGCGTTTATGTTCACACACTCATTTCAAAGGCTTTCTCTAAACCACCTCAACTAGGCAATTGCAGCACGGAAGGTTCCATCTCAAAATTTGGAAGTTTTGGACAAGAGCTACAATGATTGCATTCCAAATATCACATTCTTACTGAGGATTCAACCAGAGAGTCTCCTACCTGCCCTCTTTTTTCCGAGCTTAGCAAATTTATACAACCCCGCAGGCCAAGAAACAAATTTACACAATGAATTTTCTTTTTCTAGCAACGACCAAGAAGAAATCAGGTCACTGCCACCACCAAACTTAGCCACATAGAATTCAATAAAACCACATTCTTGGACATCATCAAATAATTCATTGGCTTCCACAACCATAGTGTTGTCCAGATGCCGCTCCACACCCCCCGGAGGGCCCAAACACAAACAAAATATTCCATGAAACAGTGCTTCTCCAGAATTCGGATAATTTTATGAAACAATTTTGCACCATACCTTCTTCCACCAGTTTTAGATTGTCATATTTAGAAAAACCTTCAAAATGCGAAGTCTATAGACAATTGGCAACAACAGAGACTGAGAAAAGTTCATTCACAGACAAAAAAAAAATCTCATAATACAATATGAATGAAATATGAAATCCTTTGTCAGATTCAAAGAAGAAGAAAAAGTTCAAAACAATGTACAAATTCCATTCCTTACCATCAAAACTCCTAAAGACGAAAAACAAAAGAGAAGACAGAAGAATCAGCTAAGGCATCAAGACAGAGTTAATTAAACTTCGGTATACCTAATTATCCGAAATTCGATCCTCGCAGGTGCAGTCTCCAATTTGAACTGTTACAGAGCGGAGACCGACCACTGTGCGATGTTGGCGGTAAATAGACAATGAAGCAGGAGAAAGAGAGTGCGAGAGAAAATGGAGTAAGCAAGCAAGACTGAAGACTGGGGAGATAAGAGAAAGTGGTCGTTTTCTTTTGGCGCCTCAGATACAGTGGAGAGGCAGCCAATCAGCTTTGTGAGGGTGAGGTGGAAATTGGATACGGAATGAACGTGATGACCCTTTGACCCGGAAATGAGGCTGCGTAGTACTTTTTCTCTCATATGGGCTTGGGTTTTCATTTAATAGGCCCAAACCTTTAAGCCCAACAATAGAGTTGGGCCTAAGGGAGCTGACGCAACCTATGTATAATAACTTTTTTTCACAAATATAGGTTGAAGTTAAAAAAAATCATATAAATATTATCCTAATTTAACCTCTTGATAAGAAAATTTTCATCCTCTTCAGGCCAAAAACGTGGGGAAACTTGCATTTCACTACACACAATACTATATACAGTACATATATAGTTGAAATACATTATAAAAAGCATAAAATCTATTTAAAATATTTGATGATATTGTGCCAAATAGAATAAAAAATGACTGCGTTGTGGTTATATCTTTATTATTATAACTTTCAATAAAAATAGAAACCTATAATTTTTTATAATGATATGATAATAAGCATATAGCAGTTTTTATAAACAAGGTTATATATAATAATTCATCCTCCAGTTAAATTGTATATATGATATTTCAATTAAAAACCTTAACAACAAATAAAGTAAGAAAGTAATTGAATACAGATATATATAACATGAATAAAAATCACAGTCTATAAATTGCCATAAAACCCAAGGTTACCTTAGTGGGTAAGTATGTGTCATGTTGCAAAGAAAGTAAAGTGGATGATCCTCTTGTCCTATTAAAGTATGTCTTTAATTATACAAATATATACTCATATAAATAGAATAAGTCTCTTGACCACCTTCCTTTGATTTGCTTCGCTTTAGGAAAAAACACAAACCAACCTATCTTAAGTCTTAGCGCATTGTACAACGATCGAAAGCAGCTATGTGACTTTTATATACGACAATTGGAATCTATATATCCATTTCATATTTAGTATCTTTTCCTGATTCATATGAATCTGTGCATTATTCTTTTCAATATTCTCAGTCATAAACTTAGATTTGGATGATATGAGTTTGTAATGAACTCAATTTTACTTATAACCACCAGTCGTTAATAGTTATTATCTCTATAATTGAAAAAACACTTACTGTTTCTTAAAAGATTAGTATCGAGCTTTCTAGCATATACTTCGGAATGAATTCTCTGGCACTTGTTTAATTAGTTTCTCAAACCAGTGAATATTCATGTACGTACTTTGCATTCTTTAATCCTTTTTTACTCTTTTTTTTCCTTTTAATTTCTTTTCCTTTTCCTTTTTTGAATGAAAAAGCATCCGGATATACTGTGTTTACTGGTATTTGGTGAAAGAACCATAGGAATGTACACATCACCGTCCACGTGCACTGCTGAACTGATGAACACTAAAAATATGAATAAATACTACCTCTAATCCTTAATATAAGACTCTGTTTGACTTTTATTTTGGTTTTAATTAATATAAGACCTCAATCCATTTTGTCTCTCATATTTATACATTTTTTTCCAAAGTAACCCTTCTAACAATGATAGTTCTAGTCAATACACTTGATTAGTAAGGATATTTTAGGAAAGACAACACCTATTTAGGACAAATAACTAACTCAATTTACTTTCTTAATCTCCTCAAATTAGTCAACTGACTCTTATAATTAGAATCGAAAATAGTAGTAAATAATCAGAAGCAAGCATTGATTACCAAATAAGCAGAAAATTTTTCCAGAGTGATCTAATGACTGATATCATAACAAATCATATAGATTCCAGTCGTATCAAATTTCAAATTAAAACTTTTTCTATCTTTAAGCCAGGTAAATTAGTTAATTCTAATAAATATGACATGACCTCTTAAGGATACCTTATATAATAATATTAGATTATACATATATAATAGTTAGATATTAAGTAGTTCGAGAGAAAATATAAAATACAACAAGAAAAATAGATCAAAGGATTACGTTTATGATTAAAAAAAAACCCTAAAAATGTTAAGTACGTTCCACTTAAACAAACACTAGCTATATATTCTTTTTATATCAAAATGCCATCTTCAATATATATATTAGGTTTCAGTGGATTAAATGTACCTGGCTATATTGAATAGACATATTCAATATTATTTTCTCTGTAATTAACTGATTGAACATCTTGTGTTGGGTGGCCATATAAAAAGAATTAAAGAGATGAGATGTCACATATGTAATTAATGAGGCGAGTAATTAAATTAAAGCTAGCAAGTGCAGTACCTAGGATTCTCCTTTTGATTCCCTTGTTTATGCCACATTCCTAGCTTCTGTCTACACAGTAATTATTTAATTTGATTCAAACACTTTGTTTTGTCTTCCAACTTGCAACACGTTTGGCGGCTTGTTCAGTTCATATATATACTAATACTACTTATTCAAACATTTCAAAATCTCTGATTGATTAAAGTTAACTTTACTGGGCCTAATTTCTCATGATTTTTCCACATATAACACATGTATATACCTTTTTAATCTTAAAAAATTTAACCGTTTGAGAAGTTAATATTCATTATAAATCCAAAAGCAAAACTTTTTTTTCTTGCTCATCTTATGATGAAATTTATAATATGCAAGTTCATTTGTCAAAAAATGAGTAAATGAATCGATTTCATGTTCCAGCCCCTATTTATATATCTGTAAAAAAAATTTACTACCGTTATTTTATTTTGTCGTTATATATAATACTATCTTCGGTCTTTAATATAAAATCTTGTTTGACTTTTATTTTGATCCTAAATATAAGACCTTAATCCACTTTGTCTCTCATATTTATGCATTTTTTTTCCAAGGTAGTCATTCTAATAATGGTAATTCTAGCCAATATATTTGATTAGCAAGGATATTTTAGAAAAAACAATACTTATTTATTACAAATAACTAATTTAACTTTTTTTCTTAATTTTCTCAAATTAATTAACTAACTTTTATAATTAAGATTGGAGGCAGTATAAAGAAGTAAGCAAGATTTGCAAACAATGATTAGGGTGGAAAAGGGATAAATTACCTGCTCTTAGTTGATTGATAATTATTGACTCTTTGCAAAACCGCGTTGCCCATTATCACTTCTGATCTCTGTGAAGCACAAACTCCATGTGGAACTTTTAGGATAATTAATTAGTAGTATTTTAAAATTTAATAGGTTTAACAAGACCTGTTAAAATATATAATAATAATTAATAATATTATGGATAAAAAGTCGTGAAATAGCAAAACATTCTCCTAAATTACTTACGTTTAAAGCAAAAGCAGCTGTAATTTTTTAAGTGAGAAAATTGAAGACTATGAATTTGAAGGAGAGGATCCAAGTTTGTACTCTACCAGAACTATATATAACAACGATTTGACTCAAAATAATAATAATAATAATTAGAAAAAGATCAAACAAGTTGATGGTTTTGGATCTTTTTGAGAAAACATGCATGGGCACAACCTCGGATTCTTGAAAAATTGGCATCTAATGAACTTTGATGAAAAGCCTAAGCTCTGTCGTGTTTGGTTAATTAATAATAATAAATGTTTACATCACTGCAATTGGGAAGGCTGCCTCTTTTCACTTACCCATCAATATACACCCACATTGTCTCCAATTTTTAGTATTATTTTTTATTTTTATCTCCGTTAATTATTAGTTAATCTCATTGTTATATATTAATTATCTACTTATTCACTCTTCATAAATAAACACATTCTTAAAAAATTTATATTTTCTAGATATGTTTATTATCTTTAATCAACTGTTCTAAATATTTGGTAGTTGGAGTATTTGCATTTTTCTTAAAAAAAAAAAAGAAAAGAAATACCCCACATGGTATTATTAATCCATCACACACCATTCACTCCGCTCTTACGAACATTTCCTCATTCCAAGGCACATGTTACTGTTTGTCTGACTTTCTTTCACCGTGTATACACTAAATTAACTTTATTATTAAACAATTTTTTTTGCCAACAATATTTATTAAACTACTATCTTCAATTTTAAACATAAGAGCTAGTTAACTAATTTGAGTAGATTAAAAAAATAAGTTAAATTAGTTAGTTCTAATAAATAGATGTTGTCATTCATAAAACATCCTTGCTAATTAAGTATATTGGTTAGAACTATCATTATTAGAATAACCGTTTTGGAAAAAACACATAAATATAAGAAACAAAATAGATTTTGATATTATATTTAGAACCGGAGGTAGTATTTTATAACCTTATATGCTAAGTGGTCAATCAATTTACAGATACATACACACACTGTAACCCTAGTTAAAGCTTATATATATTGTTGATGAATTTGACTCTTTTTTACGTCCCATTGGTTTCTCTTGAATTTTAAATCCGTTTGCGAGCCGAAACATATAATAAAGCTGTAAGTTTAATTAACAATATTAAAGATCATAACCAAGTAATATTTAAACTACACGGAATCTTTCTAGTTTCTCTAGGAGAAGAACACTTTTATTTGTGTTACACTGTTGTTAGATCATAACTTCCAATATAAAACTGTGCATCCATTCTTGGGCCAACATATGAAACTATCCATTTTCCAAAAACAATTATCACTAAAATTGTTTCAAATAATTGTTAAAATATAGGTATACATAGGAGTCATCTTTTAGGTGATCAGTCTGGGAAAATTTTTACCGAAAGGTTTAAGGATTTAAAGGGAATATAAGAATATGCATATAATAGCTAGGGACCTGACTAAAGTGAACTACAAAAGGCAAGCTAAACAACAAAGTACTGAAATTAGATATGATTAATGAAGAGGACAAAATGATGAGAAAATTCTTAAGATTCTCTAGTTAATGTGAATCTGATTGAGGAGGACGACGATGATGTTTATGATCAGAGCCGCACGAGAGCTCTCTCATTGGATTCTCTTACAAATGTCAGCCTCACATGCATTCATTTGATTTCCTTAATTTCAAATTCAAATTTTTTCACTTCTTAAAATATAAATTCTAGCTAACAAAATTGGTCCAATTGATAAGAAATTGATTCATATATAACTTACAAAGTCATCAGTTCAAATCTTGCTACTTAGTGAAATACTAATAAGAAGATTTTATTAGTAAGCGATTTATAAATATCTCTATAAGTATTTTTTGAGTTTTGAAAAATGCACTAGCCCTTATGAAACTCTCAGACCTAAATCACTTTTAAGTCCAATTTTATTTTAACTTAATCAAACCAAAATTTTAATTTAATGCTATACTTTCTTTTGTAGAACTATGATTTATTTCAGATTGGTTATGGTGGCTAACTGGAATAGAGAAAGATGGGTACCTTTTAAATAATAGAAACAATAATGTTACGAAATATATTTACAAGATATAAATTGTAAAATAATGAATTTATTTCAAATGATTCAAAAATCAAGTTCTAACGGGTCAAATTTGATAACTCTGGAAAAGAAATTTGGTAGGCCCAGAATTGCACCGCATGCTTATCTTTGGACCAAAAATCTAAACTATTTTAATTCATGTGAACCGTTTAAATAAAATTATTTTTTATTCAAACTATAACTTATTTTTCAAAGAACATATATCAATTATTTTACTTTATATGATATTTCCGTTGAACGAAAATAAAACTAATTAATATTTGTACCCCTGAATGATCCATATCGATTAACAGAGGGGTTACTTTACAGATGTATATACGTGTATATGACTTAATCAAAGTGAAAAAGCGTGTGCATGTATGTGTATGTGGACCCTAAAGTTTGAAAATAAAGAAATAATGTCTACTTAATTAGAGAGATATTGATTGATTTTAACTTTATATATTAATTCAAGACAAGCAATAGTGGCATGCTTACTAGTGGGGTTTAATCAACCTTACCAACTGCGATTTAATTTATAATTGGCCCTTAAATGAACTTCCCTTCATTATTTGGTCAAAAGCGAAGGTCATAATTTGAATTTATCATGCAAATTAAATTTGTAATCATACCTTTGAAAATAATACTTCTCCGGTCCTTAATGTAGGACCCAATTGTTGAATTGGTTTTGGTCCTAAATATAAAACCCACTTCTCATATTTATTAATTTTCTTTAAATTATCTCTATGGATACTCCCTCAACCATAATCAACTAGAAGAGGAAGATGGGTATTAAGAAAGATGATTATGGTATTTTAAGAAAAATGTGTCACATTTCTTATAGTTAACTAACTCACATAACTTCCTTAATCTAATCAAATTAGTTAAATGGATCTTATATTAAGGACCGTAAGAGTATATATTATCAAATTTAGACAAATGTACAATTTTCCACAGTGCAAGCACGCTACTGATTCAAATCATATGCATGTGACATTTATCATTTTTGTCTTGATTAAAATCCCTGCAAAATATATGATATTAATTTCCTAACTACCAGTCTAAAGGATAATGATAGAATAATAAAATATAAACCATGATCAAACTATGCAGAATGGAGGGAAAGAGAGACGAAGAAGGAGGGTTTTGTGGGGATATACAAAAAGGAAAGGCCGAAAGGATATGTTAACGTACGACTTTGCCTTTTCTCATATTCACTGAAACTAATAACAAACTCAAAAGCTTGCTGCAGAGATGGAAACTGAAACTCACAAAACTCAAATGTAAAAGCATTACAAAATAACACTAAAAAGCCTGAGAATATTCTAATGATCATAACGCAAAAACCATTACAAATTAATTTGCTTGCACTCATCACGCTTTAATTCAAATGTCAGGAGATACCATCTTTTCTGTAGGAAAACTAAAACCTAAATTCAGCCATCCCCAGCTAAATTTAGTGACTGAAAAAAGAACCCTAAAATTAGCAGAGAAAGAGGAAAGCCTAAGAAGATTATGCAAAATCTCAAGATCACCAAACTGTTAATCCCCTGATTAAGATCAACCACTCCAAAAAACAAAGCACTCTCCCAAGCATTAATTAATGAATAAACCTCCCATCGTTTGCTGGAGGTATAAATGATTAATCAGAGAGAAACTAATAATTAGAAACACTTCAAAAGCTCCGTGTTCTGAAGTGAGTCATGATCGTGGTGATCACTGTATCTAATTATATATGAAGGTGTATGAACACTGGAAGTGATAAAAGCTACAATAATAATCAAACGGAGATATTATCAGGAAGAGCGAGGAAGAAGAAGAGCTCCAAGTCGGGGGTGCGAAGAAGGAAATGGGAGTCCGACGACGAGAGCAATTACTGGAAAACAGTGAAACTGGCTTCTTCTTCTTCGGGGCAGGAGGACACGAGGCAATCTCTGGTATTCGGAACTTCTGGCCTTTCGGAGTGGAGCAGCAGGAAGAAGGAAGAGGTTCTTCAGTAGTAATTACCTCTGAAGAAGAAGACGACGGCGACGACGACGAAGAAGAAGGAGAAGGGGAAGGAGAATCTTCTGATACTTCTGGAACTTTCGAGATCTCTGGGCTTGTGGTTTGAGGAGTATTCTGCTTCTTATTGTTGAGACGGTGCGTTCTTGTGGTGGCTTTGAGGCATCGTCGTCTGGGTCTGGTTGGGAATGGCTTCGTGGTGGTGCTTGGGGAAGAAGAGGTTGGTGCCGAAGGGGCCATTTCTGGGAGACAAATTAAGAGGAAAGAGAGAGGGTTGTGGGGGGGCGTTTAGTGGCAATATAAATTGAGAAAAATCTGGGCAACGTGGCCCCCGCTGCCCGCTGCCCCATGAACAGTTAATAGGGTTTTTTTTGGGGGGGTGCATCGAGCAGTCGATATTTTTTTAGACTCTGGATTCCCTACAAAAATCTGCTCAAATAATGAATGGGGAATATATTTATATATATGTATATATATAAACTAGAGGCGAATTGTATCAATGTGAAAATGCAGGCTAAGATTTGGACATCTACTCAAATAATTTTTCTCGTCTTATACACAAGGTATTTTTTCATAAGATATTCTTTATTTTTTATAAAACATTTGATAGTTTTAAAAAGTTGGTGCTAAACATTTTTTTTTACATATACTCATTCTTAATAAGGATGAGGAGATAGTAAAAATTAATATGATGTTTAAATTTTTTTATGTTAAGATATGAAGTTGAAATTTAGTATAATTAATAAGAGTAATATTAAAATTTAATTTAATTTTATAATAAATTTAATAATTTTTAACTAATTTAATTAGTACATATGAATTAATTAAAAACTACTTTCATTCCAAACTTAAAAAAATATGCTGTCTCCTTATTATTAGTTGACATATATAATGGCATGTATATAATGATTCTATGTATACACATTATGGTAATTCAATGAAAAATATATATAGGCATGTATCATAGGCTATTTAGTATGTTTTGAAATTTGAGCATAATGAGATAAAAGGGAATCTTAAGAGAGATAATCTTATTTATCTTTCATGTGATACTATGAAAATAAGAGCCTTATAGAGGGATAATCTTATTTATGCTTTATATACAAATATACTTACATTTATATATGTGCCCTAGGTTATTTATGTATAGAAGGTTACAAAAGTAGTATGAATAATATAATTTTTTTTATGGAGACCTAGTACGATTTCAGTGCATGATGATCCTTTTAATTAATTTTAGGAGTTGAAAATTTTGCACAAATTTTGGCGGCTAGCTATCCACATTATTATGTCTTTGTTAGGAGTAAATAAATCTGACACATAAAATAGTTATTTTATCGTATTCTGACTTTCTCATAGAATCCTAGAAGAGAGTGTTTGCTAAATAATTAATGTGAATTAATCTCTGGCCCATTTGGCTCAGTTAAATAAATTTATTTGTTTGTCCAAAATAACTAAATTAACCATTTTTCATGGATAACTTTTCCTCAGTTAAAATTAAAATTGGACTCTGAATTTCTGATAAATAAAAGTCAAAATATAGTTTTTCTGTCTAAGTAGCATTATATTGTTACTAATTATTGGACTGGAAAAAAATACAATGGATACAAACTAATCACAATTAATATTCTTGTTAATTTCAGCTAAAAATATATATATATATATATATATGTGCAATTCTTTCTCTTTTGTTTTGGGTGAGAATTAGATTCCTTATTAGTCACGATCGATCATGGGATATCGATATTGCACTTTATACAGTACAATGATTCGACTAAATTTTCATAAACTTTCTTTACATTCTATTTTTGGCGAATTTTCTTCAAAATAAAAAAGGTCAAAGATTCAAGCTTTGGGGTATTAATCATATTCATGCTTATGCATCCGCAAAGCGAACGAGGAAGTGATATACGAGGCTCGTGACGACTATAAGCCTACACAATTATGAATTTCAAATTTTTAAAATTTTTATGCTCATAATATTACCAACGGGTGTATTTAAAATTTTACTATAATTAAATTAAATTAACCTCAATGCGGACAGCTTTCTTTGTTTTTTTTTTTTTTTGCCAGTACCATTCAACTGAAATTTTACCGTGCCGGAGAAAAAAATTGCTGGGGTTGTTCGCAGGAAGAGAAGCTTGGAAAACCATGGAAAAAGTTAAATGCAGACACAAATAAAATATTAAATAAAAAAACAAAAAGCCATAAAACAGGCGATTGTAAACTGGAGTAGTTGCCTGCTCTGTCGCTTTTGGATTTAAATTTAGAAGAATCCGATGCTGCTGTCCCTACACTGTGCTTCAAATTTAAAGTGATTATGATGATAATGTTAGTACATAAAGAAAAATTGTTCGGAGGACTATCCATTTAAATCCAGCGATAATTGAATATAATCTGTGTACTGAGCTATTCTTCCGATTCTAAATATAAGACTCTTATACACTAGTGTATATAAGGGCCTTATATTTATGACCAGATGAGTACTACAAATTATATAAAATTAAAACAAGAGTTGAGTTTCGTCCTAATATATTTTTTCATGTGCGTCCCTATCTTAAAGTATCATGTGATATGATTTTGCCCATAAAATATTTTTAGGATCAATTTTAATCTCGTAATTAACTCTCCAAAAAATCCATTAAGTGAATGTGTATTTAACATCATAAAGTATTTTTACACAAACATGTCAATAACACCAGACTTAAGCTTGACACCTTATTTGAACAACTTGTCATTGACGAATATAAAATGTAACTCATAAAAAAGTTGCTCCTGACTAAAAAATTATAACTTGTAGATAGGGTTGGAAGGAGTTCTCACTAATAACTTCTTCGATTCAAAGTTTAAGTACTGAGTAATTAAATTATGCAACTCAAAAAACTGATTAATATTGGTGAGAGATAATAAATATGTAAAAAAATGTAACTTATTCTCTCATTACATTTTTTTGCACACTTTATTTTATCATTTTTTAATTTATTATAAGGGCAATTTGAATTTTTTAACACTGAAGCGTGCATTTAATTTAGCATGCTTGGGTACGTGAGGAGGTTGGAATTGACAAAAAATTCTGAGCATTGAGCACAAGCATGCATGAGCATGACTTCTTCACGGTGAAAACCATGCATCCACAGCACAACACTGCTACTGCCCTCAAAGACACAACAACCATTTAAAATTAAAAATCGAAGCACAAGTTTTTTTTTTTTTTATACACCATCTCTTGTGTTTAATATAAAAGTTAAATAATGACTTAATTTGAGAATATTAAAAAATGAGTTAGGTTTATTATTTGTCACAAGTATGTGTTGATTTCTTTATAGAATTATATTTTGATGGGAATCTCTTACAATTAATATAGGCATATTTTTAAAAAAAAGAGATAATATAAATTGAGATCTTATATTTAAAATCAAATCTAACATCCTAACTAGTATTTATGTTAAGGAATGGAGGTAATATTTTAATAAAGTAAGTATCTATTTTGGTCTATAATATAAGACATTGGTTGAAAAAAAGTTGTGGTATTTACTCAAAAAAAAAGAAAGAAAGTCGTGGTACAAAATATAAAACGTTATTAGGATAATTAATGTGATTTTTTTCATTTTTGTTACTATTAAATATAAGAGAAAAATGAGAGACAGTAAAAGTGTAACATTAAATAAAATTTTATTATTTTTAGGGGCAAAATAGGAAAATCTTATCATTTAAGAATAAATTTAATGACCAAACTTCTATTTTTTGTTATGTGAGAAAAGTTAATCAACCTAACATTATTTTTTTAGTCTTATTTATAAATTACTTTTAATATGTTTCACACAGACTAATGGAAACACTAAACTTCATTAATTTTCGTTTAAAATTTAATAATTTTTCAACTTTATCCATATTTAATATACATTATATCTCGTGTAAACAAAGTTAACACAAAATAAATGAAGGTAAAATTATACATTCATAAAAAAAATTTCTAAATACCTTATAAATAGAAAAAAAATATTTTGTTTCTCTATTTTATAAATAGGGCCAGAATAGTACTCCTCCGGTTCTAAATATAAGACCCTTATACTAGTGTGTATAAGGGTTTTACATTGAGGAACGGAGGAGTATTACTGACCGGAGAAAGTAATAAAATAAGGGGTTTAATTAGGCGCAACAATTTCAGCAACAATTGCTGTTTCTTGAGGCAACAGGGGTTCCACATTTAATTGCATGGCACGCATATCTTGCACCCCACGGGTCAACTCTGCATGGGGATCAACCACCACTTTACCTCCCCCAACCCCCCAAAAAAAACAATAGATGTTCCCATTATTTATAATTAATTCTAATTATTCACTTTAATTACCATTTTTAATTAAAAAGCTGCCCGCAAAGTCGCAAACAAGTCGTCAAATCAGACTTTTATTTTTTTGAAAAACTAAATTGCACATAATTTTTTAAGAAAATTTTAGTAAAAAATTCCTGTTTGAAAACTAATTAACTAAAAGAAGATAAATTTGAGTGCAACTATGATTTGTGAATACGAATTTTCTTTTACTGTGTACAACATATCTTTTATTGTATGTAAATAACTTTTGTATTAATGGTTGTTGTACATCATTAATAATATGTTGTATACAGCTGAAAATAAGTTGTATTCACAAATTATGGCTATGATCACTTAAATTTATATTTTTTTTAGCCAATTAAGTTTTCAAACAGAAACTTTTAACGAAAATTGTCATTTGTTAGGGGCATAAATAATTTAAACATTGAAATTTTATTAATAATTTTTTTTTAAAAAACACACTTAGAACTGCTTACAATTTACCCCGTATGTTACGAATTATCTTGTATACAGTTTACCCAGTCTGTTGCAACTTATTACATTCAATCATCCCGCTTAGCGGAAGCAGAGAAAAGCCACTCCTAGTTAGTAGAAAAACTATTTAATTAATCGGGATAGGTTAAAAAATTTAAATAAATTATTTAATTTTAACAAATGTCATGTGATTTTTTTAAAATATCTCAAAAAAGCATTAGATTATATATTAATTTATAAGTTAAATAAAATACTCTGGGAAAATTATTAATACAAGAGATACCATGGATTAAATTCCTATGCTCAAGATCAAAACTAATTTTTTAACTAACTGATATATTTAAGACTGAAAAAATATCTAGCAAGTGTTTCATATCTTGTGGCCGGGACCGGGACTACAACGATCATTGGACCACCATATGTTAGAAACGGACCAAAATCAATATGGTACCATAATTTTAATATTAAAGCTAATCTTTGTTCGTGGGTCGAATAACCACAAGCAAAGTTTACTCTTTGAGGCGAGGCCCAAATTGGGTTTTTCAATTAGGTGAGGCCCAGGGTTATGAAGCTTTAGGTGCCCTGTCCTTAGATCAGGGTGAGCCCAGACTCTTTTTCTAAATTTTTGTACCAAAAAAATTTAATTTCTTCTTTTTTTAAAAAAAGGAATAAAAACAGAAGGTTCTCTCTGTTTTTTTTTGTTTGGAAAATACTCCAAGAAATGAAATAAAAAAAGTAGTGAGAGTTAATGTTCATTTGGATTTGCTTATATAAGTGCTTATAAACACATTTAATATAAGTTAAAATAAAATTACTCTCAAATGTTTATCTTGTATTTTATAAATCACAATTAAAAAGTGCTTATAAGCAATTTCAAACAAGCTTTTAAAAATATAAAAACTTAAGAAAAAATCTAGCTTACCCCTTTGGCAAGACAAGTTTTGATTGCTCTTTTTTTGTCCCTTTCGACCGGTCATAAACAAGCTCTGATTAACGAGACAAGTGGTATAATAATGCCTTGAAAAATAGTGCTTTTAATTAATTTATGAGAGAATATGTATAAATTAGGGACTTTTAATAAATTCTCTCATTTCATTTGGCTAAAAAGTTGCTCAACGTACAGCCACCCCGGCGAGCACATGCAATATAACGACGTGGACGCAGCCTATTCATAAAACTCAAACTACGCCGAAGCAATTAATTATGTTTGCCTAACAATTCCATACGAAGAAGATTCAATTCCAAACCACGTGGCCCGCCATATCACCAAATTGAAGATACCGTTCTTTGTCACTTGGCCGACACTGATCCATTTTCTCCCAAACATGATAAAGAATCCAACGTTCATTTTTGAATCTTTCGCTTTTTCCTTCCGAAATTCTGGACCTCATAAATTTTGCCTCTTTCAGGTTCACACATAGCACCTGCATTGCTCTCTATTTGTGGCGTCTTCTCACAAACACTTCGCGTGCTTCCCCGAGCTCTAGCTAATTCTCGGGTCCTTGGCTTTTTTCAGTGAGTCTCTCTTAATCTGTTGAGTTGAAGTCATCATCGTACGAAGTTTAATCGGTGGGTTATTTTGAGCTCGTGAAGAGAAAACAAGATGATGGGTGCTTTATCTGTTGTGGGGGGTTCATCTGTGATGGACTCGCAGACTTCGCCATGTTTGTGTGTGGACGCTTTGCCTACGACGAGTGTGAATCTCAAGAGTGGAGATGTTATTTTGTGGAGGAATCCAGTGGGGAAGAAGCAGGTAGTGAAAAGTGGGGCCGTGGATTTGAGAAGCTCCTTCATTGATCCAGGGCGAGAGTGGCGGCTCTGTGTCACTAGAAGTTCTAAGAAGCAGCGCAAGGATCGAAAATTGGCCATTTTCAGTGAGCTCGGTGGGCAATATGAGGACACTTTTGGTGATGTTAAGGCGGTAATAAGCTTGGTTCTTGTTGATAACGATAACTCTGAATTATGGACCTTTCATTAAGAAAATCTGATAGAAATTTACGCTTTTAATCTTTATTATGGTCAATTAATTTTCCCTTCAGCATTTTGTTGTGTTATATACATCGCTTGGATTTCTTGGTGAATTCTTTGGGCTTCATCATGGTCTCTGCTTATAACTTGTTCAAATAGGTATTAGGATAACCGGAGCCTTTTTGACGTTGCTTCTTCGATGACAAAAGCCAGTTATTTGGCAATAATTTGGCCCTCAAAGTTTTCAAAAGATTTGCTAGCTTCGAGAACACACTAGTTGCCATCTGTTCCAAGCAAAGAGATGTTCTTGAAAGTTGAAAACAGTGTCAGGATATTTGGTGCACAAGACCCAACATGCATTAAAAAAAAGAAGTAATAAACGTGGCAGTTTCTGGTGTTTCTTTTTAGTCAGTTTACATTCCATAAACTTTAACCTTTGCAGGGTTTATCATAACATTTTCTCAAAATGTTACAATAAAGTGTCCTGATATATGCTTCCCAGGTATTCTCAGACAAAACTGAGGGCACTCGTTGCAAGTAGAGTGAATTTTTCATGAATATATGCTATTAAGACATAATAGAAGGAGAGAGAAAAGGATTTCGGAGAAATCAGGGTCTTTCCATGATGCCCTGTGTCTCTCACGAACTGTCGAATTTGGGCCGCATAATGCTTATGATGCTACTATGCTCATAGGGTAATTGGAAAAAACTTAAAGTAGCACAGCTTAAATAAGAGAAGACAGAATGCAAGTCACAAGGGATAAAATTGCAATCTACCCATTATCCAACTGATGTCATTTTTGGATACAGCAAATACTCAACTATTTCACTTACAAGGCTGTGAGGACTGTTCTACAGCAGCTGTATGAGATGAATCCACCTAAATACAGGTGGTTCTACAAGTAAGTACAATCTTTATATGCAGCTAGATTGCCTCCGTGAAAACCTTCATGACCGTGTATTATCTTTTCGGACAAAGCCAAGATTTAATTATAGGGGAGCGGAAATTAAAGGCATCAACAAATTTGTGTAAATTCCGGAGGAGCCGACAATGTATAACATCTGTATAATATTTTTTTTTTTTTTAAAAAAAAACACTTGAGGTCATCCCCCCGCCCCCCAAACAAAAGAAAAAACTTCCCTTTCCCTCTGCCCCTGTTTTGTTAGTTTGAAAACTGTGTTTGCTGACAGTCAGTGGTTGCTTACACGACCTGACCAAGAGGGATTAGTATATTATTTAATAGACTTAAAATCAAGAACTGGTTAACTAGGCAGGTGTCCCATGATAAGATTCTTAATCTCCTTCATGGTCGAGTCAATCTGTCTACAGATCAGCTTAGGTCAAGCACCTCTGTGGAAAGCGTCCTAAGTTTTGCAATTTAATTGCAAATTAGTTATTTAGCTAAATGTTAGTTATTTTTTTCATGTTGATTGCAAATTAGTTATTTAGCTAAATGTTCGTTATTTTTTTCATGTTGGCAGTTTTGTTGTATCAAACAAGCCGAAAGATGGGAAACTTTTTCTCCGAACCCTCGGGAAGGTAAAATCTTTAGCATCCAGTTAATTATTTCATTGTGGAGAATTTCCAGAAAATTGTTATTTTATGACTTTTTCTTTGAAGTTTTAGCACATTTTATATTTCTCGAACTATTCTATTTACTTTCACTCTAATTTTCGTACATTCACAATCAAAATAGACCATTCTGGAAAATTCTTCATGTTGGGCATTTAGTGTCAGCTTCACAACTCTTTTAAGTTGAAGAACCTACTTATGAATACTGCTTAGAAATTCTTTCACTCTATTCCTCCTCTCCTTTCAACATTACATCTTCATCTGATAGCATTATTCTTCATACCGAAGCTGTCTTCGATAATTCTTCTTAATCTTCTTTTAAAGCAACTGAGTCCTACTTGAGCCGACCTTATTGCGCACTCTGCTGCAGAATTGACCTCTACAAATATTTTATTCTAAACACATGCGCATAAGGTAGAACCGTGGAAGTATAAAAGATACCCTGCTTTCCTTTTTTTCTAAGGTGCCAAAAGCTGAACTGTCATCCATTAAAAATGAATTCATCCTTGTGCAATGAGTCTTTTTTTGATGGAACGTCCGGGACAGAAATGAGAGTAATATATCTCCCAGTAAACTGTACCATGGTTGATTGGTTGTACTAACACATCTCTTATATCATCCATTAAATGCCTTGAAACTATTCTAGTTGTTGCTCATACATTCAACCTTCATTAAAGGATTTGGACCCTGCACACTACTTTTATGCCTATCTTATCTTCATCATTTGGGTTATGCTTGGTTGTTTCTGTTCATGTAAATATAGAGAGTTAAAAAAGGTTATTTACTTAACAATTATGTTTCATCATGTTATATCGGCCACCCTTATTTGATAGGAGCATCAGGAACTTGCTGAGAGAGTGATGGTAACGCGGCTTCATCTTTATGGTAAATGGGTCAAGGTAATGGAATTACAAAAGATGATTGATTTCCAAGACATTTAATAGTAAAGCTTTTAGGAATGAAATGGTAATGTAAGTAAATTTATTAGTTTTAACATTTCTCCATTCATCATCATGCAGAAATGTAATCACGCTGAGATATACCAAGAAATCTCTGATGAGAACTTGGCGTTGATGAGGGAAAGGCTCATGGAGACTGTAATATGGCCCTCGGATGACACAAACACAGAAAAAATTGGCTGATAATAAGTCAGGACTTCTCATCTTACCTTTTGTTTTGCTTCCTTTCTATGTTTTAGCCTCTTCTAAGCTTAGGTTTTGCTTCCTTTCAATTGTGAGCTTTGCGTTCTGTAAATTGTGTATATATGTATAACTTCATCTATGATGATCCATGATTTAGGCAGTTTGATCCGAAGGATTTATAAGTGGGCTATATGTTCCGGGTAAGCGTGAAGAGTGCTTCCCGCTTTTAAACGAACCTCTCGATAAGCCCTTATTCTATTGCATAAGAGGTTCTCGGCCTAAAAAATGTGAGAATGATGTTGAGACTTAATTTACAGTGCACCAATGCACTTTTATCTTAATAGATTGTGCCCACAAACTAGATGGAAAAACCAGCGGAAGCGTAAAAAAGGAGAGGGAAAGAAAAATAATAATGGAAGGAATTAATTCTAAAACCATAGATTAACAGGAAGAAATTTTCTCAGAATTCTTTTTTTTTTCCCTTTTCTTCTCAAAACTTCATTTCCACTGTTAGATCAAATAATAAATAGTTTAGATTCTGTATTTTGTGAAACTATTATTATAATATTACATAAATAAGAACGAAAAGGTGGACATCCCGTTTTTAAAATATTAAATCTAAATTATCTATTTCTTAATTCAACGGTAAAGGAAGAAAAGAGAAAAAGGAATTTATCAACAGATATACTCACAACAAGGACGAATAACTGATTCTCAAAGATCAACAGATGCAGTTAAAGTTAGTAGGTTTAATAAAATATGTTAAGAACAACACATTTCTTTGTAAAAATATTCTCATGTATAATTGGCGGGTGGCTTTTAAGGATTGATTTCATTAATAAACACTCTTTTTAAACGAGGGTACAAAAGAAAACTTCTTGTTTATCATAAATAAGACCAAGAAAACTAAAAAAAAAATCTTTTTCTAAGGACCAGAAGGAGTTTATGTCAAGGGTAATAGTAACAGAAGTATTTCCCCCTCTCAGAATGACATGCGAAGGGTAGCTGTTTGTTCTCTATTCAGTGTAATTATGTCTATCATTAGACTTAAAGCATCATGGTTATGAAGGAAAAACATTAAGAGGTTTTCGGCCTAATAGCTAGAAAGATTATCCGCAAGGAACAATTGTGTGAACCAATCAAATAACTATTCATGCATTCTATTTAGCGGAGTTTATCTTTCACATGCCAGTTTACTTTGTTCTTTCACTTCATTGCCCACCTGGCAGCAGATATACATCTACTACACGCACGTACTTTGTGGCATGAATTAATAAATTTTGACCGTGAAAACTTCAAACCATACCACAAACTCACTTGAAGTTGCATTCTTTGAATGTACCAAATTTCTCCTTCAGCTGGGCTTTCTTAGAAATTGCTCCAATCTTCCAAAACCATGAGGGGAATTAAGAAAGAGTCGTTTTGTTATACCTAACCCATAAGGTGATCTTATCTCACAATGTATAGTCATGCTAATTAGGTTTTTGATATAATCTTGTCTTAGTTGTGAACACGATTATTTCTTAATTATGAAGAGATTTAAAAACTTGGCCTGATGTAGAAACGTAAATTATGTTAACAGTTAAAACTAAGATGCTTTATTATGTAAATGTTAACGCTCAGGATTTACGTTATAAAGTTGTAAATAAAATATAGGGACGCACAGTCACATGTATTCCAGCCTTGTTCAAAACTTGAGAAAAACCTTGATAGAATTGCTACAATATCAAGTTAGTTAAAATTATGGAGCGCTCTATCATATTAGACCATGAACGATTTCAGGTGCCAAACTTTTCACTGAATAACATTGTCATTGTAGTTCTGACTTTTACTGGAACTAGAGCTAAATTGATGGCAGTAAACTTGAGTCACACCTATATCGGTATTAAGAAATTTTCAAGGATTAAATTCATAGAGAAGGTATCTTTCAAAGACTACTAAATAGTTTCATTAAATCTTCTAAACAGGCGGATTGCTTCAGTTTCTACCAAAAAATCAGGACAAGTATGGGGGAAGCACTGCAAATTATGAAAATGGTGGATTGAAATAAAATACGCAGGAAGAGCCTGACTAACAATCAAAATAAAATCGAAAGCTTCTAGCAAAGCCAGAACGTAGGATATATCAAAATGCCCGCTAAAGCTACCAGAAGAAAACCCCAACATTTCCTTCCGGCTTTGGTATAATTTGAATTTCAAAAGAGGACCGCCTAAGGGCAAAGACTTTATCTAAAGCCTCTTGCCAACTACATTTGACTGAAAACCCGACATACATTGAGTTCATGACTCATTTTAGATGGCATTTTTCAATGATATTTAATTATTTATGAGCAATCACAACTTCGTAAATAAGCTGCAAGAAGCATCCTTGAAGCATATAGAGTGGCAAAAAGTAGTTGAGACATGTATGAGCGGAGATCGAGAAATTCATGAACCAGAAAAGGAACTGGGGCAAGAATGAATCTCAGAAAGATAGAAGCACCCTCAATTGCTATCCCTTGACATTGCTTAATCAGAATTCCACTATTTATCAGAGAGACAGAAACTAAGTTTTCCATATACCACTAATATGGTACAACACTAAAGCCAGTAACCCTATCTTGATCATCTGACTCAAAAGAAGTAATGCCAAATGCACTGAATAATGAAATGAGATATTGAGGGTAACCTGATCAGGAGTGCTTACAAAATTGAAAAGCTCTCGCACTGCTCTGACTGGCTAAAAATAGTACATAAAGTGATCACCTGCAACAGGAAACATAGAAAGCACACAGCAATTTGACTCATTAAACGGTAGCAAGATATAATAAACAAAACAGAACATACAATTGAAATGTTAGGCATCATCCCAGCATACAAAGCTATTAATCCAAGACAAAACGAATACTTGAAACTGAACAAATAAGCAAATGATCTCAATCAGATTTTCAAAAGGATTTCACCAGCTCATCATTTTCAATTTGCTGGTTTCTCAGTATTGAACTACAAACAACCTAACACCAGAGTTTGTTCTATATATTTACCATTGAAAGACAGAAGTTTCATAACCCATGTATAAATCCTCATGAAAGGAGACTAACCAGAAACGAACTTCTATGATAGCATGTAAATAATTCATTAAAGGACAATAAAAACATACCACATTGTAAGCTGAAGCACGGAGGCCGAATACCTTACATAGGTGAGAATACAAGGGGGGAAAAAATAAAAAAAGTTGCTGTCACTTTTTCTCTTCTTCGCATGCATATCCGGGCTTAGAAAGAAGGACACTTGAATAAATTCAGCTTTCACCAATAGGAATCTGGTCAAGTGCCATTCTTGCTCGAAGCTGCATCAGAAGAATAAAATGGGTAAAACCATTTAAAAAAATAGTATCAGACAAAGTCATTTTGTGATGAAATTTAAAAGACCTTCACATCCATGCATGGATCATTGACCATCTTCTTTATTCGAGAAACTATGCCAAAATTACGCAGTTTTACAACCCGGCCAAATGCACCAGGACTTGTTGGATTGGTGAGATTTACTATGACCCAAACAGCTGCCGTGGATAACCGACTGTCATTACTCTGCAAACACTGGTTGAAGAATGAGTCAGATCCATCCTCTGCCTCAGGAAATAGTTGGTGCATAACAGCTTCCTTGTGAAATTCATTTCCACTGGCAATATTGCAGAGTACATATATCCCCTACACGGAAAATAAAACCAGGGACATAATTATTAGATTGATGAAGAAAATAATAAATACCTACTCTTTTCCTTACACTTTGATTGTATCTTTTGCTGTCTACATACCAAGACTCCAACAAAATAAGGTGTCCACATCCTTCCCCCCCGGGGGGGGGGGGGATTTTGGCTGCCTTCTATCTATTCCTTCCAGCTTTCCTAGAGTATTCTTATTAGGCAGCCTAAGATAATGGAGGGCTTTGATGATGTTGAGTTTGTATTTTATGCATGTCACCATATGTATAACATGATTTCGTTTTCAAAAACACTGCTTTAAAATAGAGTAAAATATAATGACTTCCCTTAAGTTTGCTTAAATTATGGAGGCCATTCCTCTATTTTCAAAATCTATAGTTTACTCCAGTTTTAATACTGTTAAGAATACTCTGTCAAAGATGATGGCCAAATGTTAGAATTTTTTCCCACAAGTTAAACTATTTCATACTAAGATTAGTAAGCATCATATTTTAGCATTTTAATACTGACATTCAACAGAAAAAAGAAAGCATGCCAAAGTATGTCGATAATTTTCTGCTCGCAAGGCCCGAAGAAACACAGAATAACAAGGGAAGGAAAAAATCTCAATATCAACAAAATGCAGCAGTAATATCTTAAAAAACTTTTAAAGTTTGATGCCAGATGATGGTAGTCTCCAAGATTCAGCATACCAACCAAATTAAAGTTAGCAATCAGTTCAGAGGCACATACGGTACAAGTTATTAGAACATTTCTACAGTTTACCTAGTAAGGTATTAACAATTAAGAATGGCTCACAGAATTCATATCAGAAGTAACAAGGTACAGCTCCCTGATAGCAGCAGAGCATGACAATCTACATAATCAATTATCAACCTATGAAACAAAAATTGGATTCAAAAGTTATTCCTAACCTGTATCCTGATTTCAGCTTTTGAAGATTCTCGAAGTCGCCTTACAACAGCATCAAATATGATACCATCTTCAGCAAAAGCATATTCAACAAAGTCTATGAGCCCATCAACGAAATTGCGAACAAGGGCTAGAGTTTGTTCTTGAACAGAAGACTCAGGATCTGCAGAGTGCACACAGTCAAGGACAAACTTCCTCGTGGCCAGTGATAAAAAGGACATATTTATTGGTAGATACCAATTAACACCCCCCCCCCAAAAAAAAAAAAACAACTGAACTTTCAATGGGAATCTTACCATGGATAAGGTTAGCAATTGAAGATGCTGTCAACTCCATAAAGACTGCTTCTTTACATGTCTTCTCCGCATGAAATACCATGTTCCTCAATGCCCATACAGCATTCAACCTTAACGATGAATCCATAGATTTTGTCGATTGGACAAGCCCTTTAATGCCTCCACATTGTATGAATACTGACTTGCGAGGGGTAATGCCAGCCACTATGTTGCTGAGGGCACCAAGGGCTGCAACCTGGAAAACAACATAGCGAAAGGTGTGTTCAACTAGATCTCAATAAGCTCATAGACAATATCTGTTTCATTATGGCAAATAACAACAACTTTTTTTTTGGGGGGGGGGGGGTTAACTTTGGTGGAAAAACTTTAACTACTGTTGGAAACAATTTTCCTAGACACTGGTGGTAAGCTTTTAGTGATAGTAAACAATTAAAATAACGCTAATGGCCCTTACAGACATCATTTAATGCATGACATATTGTAATTCTCAATTAGTTTGAGTTTAGCGGACAATTTGATTACGTTACTTGTAGAACATCTTCTTTTATGTACTTCCAATACAAAAATTTCATAACTTTTTAGACATTAAAGACGTTAAGAGTCAATCTCAGGCATTCAGAATATCCGTTAGTTTTCAGTATGATTGACACCTCTTTTTTACACCTTTCGGTGCGTGAAATCAACAACTCCTCATTGTAAGTCAAAGGACAATATAGATACAATAAGCACACGTACCTGGACAGAAATAGACAAATCAGATAGAAGTTGAACCAAAGGAATCACAATGCTTTCATTCATAAAATGTCCTGCACTCAAATTCTGAATCACATTTTATACGTGTTAATTACACATAAGATTTGAAAAATTCAAGCAGAATAACCGTTTCAGCTTGTATACCTTGATTGAGCGAGAGCTGTTTCTTAAGCAAATGCATGCTGCTTTGCGTACATCGGCATTATCATGAACTAGGGCATCAACAACTAAGCTCAACACCTGTGTATTCACAAACGTTAGAAGCTGATAACTTTGCAGAATTAAAAGTATAGCTACTCTAGGTCAGAAGCATCATTAGTTATCACATTTACAAGTTGCCATTATGAATTGAAAAACAAAAAAGTTGACTTCAGTTATCTACCAGAAGAAAAATATTTCGGCACTGGTTCAACATGTTGAAAATATGGATGATAGGAAACAGTCTTAACAAAAATCGATGAACTTATTCATGAAAACAGACGATACAAAGTATTGGTGGTAGTAAAAGTTGTTTCTGAAGAAATACTTTTATAGGTCAAACTATTCAGAAATAATAAACTTCACATTGAAGCAAGAGATAAACAATCTGCACAAGCGTTGATAGCAAAAAACTAGCATATAAGCCTGTTGGCACTCAAAAACCTACTTATTCTAGCTTTAAAATTCAATATAAATGCACCAAAAAGAAATATAAATTTTGGACAATATTACGCAGTCACGATAACTGATTTTCTATTCAATCTAAACCCAACAATAATCCTAAGAGGAATTCTAAACTCCTTAGCTAAGTGACTTAGTCAAACTGCAGCTGTATGCAATCCAGGGACACACACACACACACTCTAGAATGCATACAAACATAACGATGACCAGACAGAGACCAAGAGATATGCTTGGCACATAAAAATAGATTATGTTCACTTTCCAATATGGCAAGATGGAACAAGAAAAGGAGAAGACAAAAGGGGCAAGAAGACTACAAAAATAACATTCTGAAAACAAAGCTACTTGCAAATCTGTTTGTTTATGGACTCTCCATTCAATTTCGTTCCCAAAATATATTGTGTCATCTCCAATCAGCAGTCATGTATCTCCTGTTACCTTAGACCCTCAACTACACACGTGTGGCCTCTCATAAGATGCATAAAAATTATGAGAAATCAAGACTCATGCTGAAACATCAAGATCCGCTGTAGAGATGACTGGCTAGAGTTTTAATGAGTAATTTCCACCATGTGGTCACATCCAGCAAATATATGAGACCTAGGATTATTTTGATAAATAGTCTCCAGGGAACAACGGACCTGCAATGTAAGAAACCTAGACCGGCAGCACTCCAACTTTGAGCAAAGATCACCCAAGGCAAGAAATATCCCTTCAAGGCGTCTGGGATTTGAGGAAGATTTTTGCAAGTGGCAGTAGAACTTATCAATAGCATTTGCCTCAAATGCTAGCTTATGTAAATCTTCCTTTTCTGCAATTAAACTAGAGAAAGCTAAGGAAGCTTCATCTCCAACTTGACCAGGATCATCAAGAAGCTCAAGCAAAATATACACCAATTTAGTCTTAATTCCTAAGTCTTGCAGATGGCAAGAAGAAGAATTCTTAACACAAATCAAGCACAAGCAGGCAAGTAACCTTGTCCGAGAATATCTATCCTTGGTCAACTCAATAATGGAGTTTAGAGCTCGTCCACCATGATGGGCCATAAATTTAGAGACAGCTTCAGGATTGTTTTTAAGAATTGTAGCTAGGGACTCTAAACAAGCATCTCGCTGACTTAGAGAACCATCAAGAAGGCCAATAATTTTCTCCAAAACACCAGCATAGCACAAAATATTTTGCTCTTCGCTTGTCTCACAAGAATGAATAACAATGCTTGCACCTAGCACTGTGAGATTTTCGTTCTCATTTTTCAATAGGGAAAGAAGAAATTCCCTGTTTTTCTCTAGAAAAAAATCACATTTTGGAGCTAGTTTCGATTGATAAATCATTCGTAGAGAACGTGCAGTGGCATCTACAACCTGGAACAAAGAGGAAAATGGCTATCATATCACATTCAGAAACAATATGCAGTTGAAAACAGGAATAGAGAGGGTGCACATAGTTGACAGTAATATACTATCAAGGATCAAGGCAGATGTATCTTGTTTTCACCTACGAACCTCTTTAAAGGAGGAAAATGATAAACTCATTTTCTTCCTCAGTCTGCTTGTCCTAGAACCAAAAAGTAATAATAGAAATTTATAACTGATGAAGCTCAGTGGATGAAAATTAGCATGATTACATTCAGCTATAATTTATGCATCATGTATAGTTTACAGACAGCACTGAACACATAAAATGTATGATACACTGTCGGCAACAAGTTGAAATATGCAATATTGCCTGCAAAAGTCACAAACTAGGAAGATAATGCCAGAAATATGAAATAGCATCAGAAGCTAAAATGCATTAGAAGCACTAGTTCATAACGATCCTATTTGGCCAGTATAGTACTAGCTAATTGACAATAATATCACTGACTTTTTAAATTTTATGAAGTATTTGTGGCTAGAAGGCATGTGAATTCCACAAGAATTAGACCCATCAATTCCCAAGCTAAGGATGAGCTTAGCAGGGATTAAAACCAAATGAAGTAGAGACTAAAGCAATACAATTTATATCACCAAAAAAAAGAAAAAAGTAATACAATTTAGTAATATTTGCTATAGGGAAAGGAAGAGGGAGGAGAGCAAGCGGACAGGTCAGAGCTTCCACTATCCTAAAATGATATGTTACTCAGTCCCCACACAAGACATAATTGATTAAAAAACAGTGAAAATTAGAATGAACTTGCATTGTCAAAGGCACACATGCTCTGCGGCCTCAAATAAATGAAGCAAAGACCTACCAGTTGAAATATAATTTTGAATTTAAAATGTTACACATAAGGGCAAAATATAAATTATGGATGAAGAACAACTGATTCCCATTTGATTTATTATCCAAATAAGCTCCAAATAAAAATTGCAGCTCTCAACCCTTTAAATTTCTGCCTCCTCTATACTTTTTCCTCTTCGGTGATGCCTCTACATGGATTTCCCTAGTTTCCAGCTTGTTATAAAGCAAGGAATATAAGGTTTTTTCCCCCTGTTCCACAATTAAGTGGTACAGATAAGTGTTCCTACCATGTACTTGAAAGAATATATTGAAAGGCATTCATCTTAGAAGCACAAAGCAATCATCAATTGAAAGACTTGATTCCTGTGAAGACCAGTTCACATTACAATTAATTAAATTGAGAAGAACGATGCAAGCGGTAACAATAAAGAATTTTATTACGAACAAGACTTCCTATATCAGCAAGAACTGAATGGGAAAATTGTTTATTATTAAAACCATAAGTATATCCGAAGAGGTGATTCCATATGCATTTAGCAACGACCGTAACACAGACCCACCGAACAAGTAAGATGAAAACTTCGATTTGAAACGAAACAAAAACGCAGGTGGATTTCATTTCTAAGGTCGTACAGAGGACACTCAAGCAATACAAACTCTTTCGAACAAAGGACACTCAACAGACTGCGGATCAAATAATCCACATTTCATAATATAATTTTTAACGAATTTCTCTGATCGCAAACTAGTGATCAACCAACCTGTTCAGAGCATCACACTTATATTTAAGCACCAACCTCTAACAAACGAGACCATTAAAGGACGGTTACAATTAATTGAGTTCACCTTCTCGTCGGCAGCAGAGAGGAGATTGAATAAACGAGGTAGAACGCCGGTGTCAAGCACAGCACGTACGCCAGCGTCAACGCCACAGGCAAAGCTGCCGAGCACCGCCGCGGACTGGACAATGAGGTTGGCGCCAGAATCGGAATTGGCGTCAGCTTCGGCAAGAACAGAAGCGACAACGGGGACTGTACCGAGCTTGATGTAGGAGAGCTTCTTGGTTCGGTTGCCGATGATCTTGTTCTTTACCTCTCTGATAGATTTGAGCTTGATTTCGCAATCACTGGAGGCGAGGCGGTCGAGGATGGGATCGGATGTGGTGGAGGAAACGGGTGGTGTGGTGATGGAGGATGCTGAAGTGGTGGGCATGGTTGCGGTTGTCACCGGAGTCTTTGTCGCCTGTAGCGGTGGTGGAAACTCATGCAAACCGGAGAAGAAGAAGCGAGCTCCACATCCACAACCACGATGCCGGAGAGAGAGAATGGTTTTTTCTATTTTTTGGCTTGTTGTTTGTTTGTTTTTTTTTTTTTATTTAAGAAAATTAATCTTAGCTTAGTGGGGCTCTTATGCAACATTGAAATGTACGGTTATTATCAGAAGGGGCAAAAGGCAAATGCCTGGTCATGCGCATCCAATAATACCCAATGTAAGAAACCCACATGTCTATGACTTAAGTAAGCAAAATTTTAATAAATTGTATCACAATTTAAGTTTATAATTTTCTGTCATCCTGAGTTTTTTACATTTAATTTTGTTTATTCTATATTCATGCTCTTTTTTCTGGACAGAGATATTTATTTTGAATTCAAAAGCCAAAAGCAAGTATGGGGAATGTACAATGTATTAAACCTCAGACCAAAAAAGGGGGCCAAAAAAAAAAAAGCTGTGCTAGTGTGTTAGACCTTGTTTGGAAAGTAATAAAATAATAGCTGGAAAAAAGGGAAAGTAGAGTAATAAAATAATGTGTTAACACATAAGAAAACTACAAAATTAATAGCTAAAAGAGACAAACAAGAAAAATAGAAAAAGCAAAAAAAGTTTATTAACCCTTCAATTAGGTTTTTATCGTTTAATTTCTTTTTAATGAATTGCCCCTATCATTTCAAAGGACCATAAGAGGTCCCCATTTTACTCCGGACAGTCTCATTGTATTACTTCTGGTAATCAATTATTCTTTTTTTTGGGGGGGGGGGGGGGGTAATCATGTACGGTCAATTATTCTTGTTCTTGACTGTTGAGGATCTTCATTGATCCCATCAATTGTGTGATGAACAGATGAAGAAAGCAGTGCTGTGTAAAATGGGATGAAGATGAAGTAGCAATCTGGATTGCTGACGTGGCAAGTGCTGGTCAGGATCGTGTGTTCACGAGTAGCCAAGTCAGACGCTTCTTGCCACGTATGTTTACACATCAGCCAGAGATGCGAAGAGATTCATTCGCCCTTTATCTTTTTATCCGGAAGCCTCTGAGCTCCCTGCGGTCCATTCGTGGGATAAAATTTGCCAAATAAATGGTTTGTAACTAGTAAAGCTCATTAATTACTTTAAAAAAAAAACTAGTAAAGGCTGACATGCACGATATTGAATTTTTTTTTTTTGGGCCAGAGCACGATATTGATATTAATGATATAGATATTGATGATAATGTCATTGATATTAATATTAACCAGACTCGTTTCTTTATATATTGTATGAGGTGAAAAAAAATATTGTCAACTTCATATAAATTTTATTATAATCTTTTATGTATTGATATTGATTATTATTTTTTTTATTTTGACCGGTCTAAATATGTTCCGAGATAGTCCCATGCATGGTATTGGTTAAAAAATCTATGTGGCAGAGTCACAACTGAGAACAGTCATATTAGTTTTAAAAATAAGATATATTATTCATAACATAAACAAAACATAATATAAATTCTTGTAGAATTTATTATAGAATTATTAACATATTAATATATTGATACTACCTCCGGTCTTAATTATAAAAATTAGTTGACTAATTTAAAAAGATTAAAGAAATAAGTTAAGTTAGTTATTTGTAATAAATATGTTTTGTTTATTTGTAATAAATAGGTGTTGTCTTTTCTAAAATATCCTTACTCATCAAATATGTTAATTAGAATTACTATTATTAGAAAAATTATCTTAAAAAAAATATACAAATATTTAAAACAAAATATATTATAATCTTATATTTACGATCAAAATAAAAATTAAACAAAACCTTGATACTAATTAAAAAAATAAGTCTCAAGACCCGGAGACAGAGTCATGCGTCCCATCGGTTTGAAAAAATTGCGGGCGATTAGCTGGCAGCAATGATTGACAAAAGAAAAGATTGACGTCAACAAATTTTGAACCATCAGTAAATAGTAATGCAAAAATTAGAGAAAGTAGTAATTTTTTAAGAGATTCATAGAAATAATAAAACTTAGGAAAAAAAAATTGCATACTTCAATTTATAAGCACAGCATGATTCTATTAAAAAGGACATCAATAATTAGAAGTCATAGAATTAGTACAGCTTCAACAGCAATGAAAGTAAAGCAGGGGAAGAAGAGCAATTCACAACATGAACAATTAATCTGTCCTCCTTGGATGACTAATGCAAACGAGCTTGGTGGAGCCAGCATGATGCAGCAGACAAACGACCAACTAGAGGAAAGTTTAGGAAACCATGTCATTGCCATCATCTTCATCACCTTCTCCAGTTTCATTGAACATGTACTGGCTCTGATACTCCATCAAGTACTGTGTTGATCTTTTGACATCCAAGAACAGATGGTAAACCCTATTTATATCCTCCAAATCAACTACCTTCCCTTTTCGCTTTTGGCATGCTAATGCAGCTCCTGTAATGAGATGGATAGCATATCTCAAGGATGTTTCAACGCCTATTTTGGTTAACAATTGCTTTGCACCCTCTGACATTTCCACTTCTTCCTCTTGGGTTCTAATATCGAGAATCTTGCGAATTTCATCCTCGGTATAAGGTTGAGTGGAGATTATGAGTAGGCGATCGAGTAGATCAATTGGAATACCATGTGGGGATTTGTAATTTGTGCCTCTGATGGTTGTGATGCCTCTGTTGGTAGCAACAACTAATATGGGAGCCATCTCGTTCTCAAGAGCCCGGTTGAGGAAGGAAAAGCACTCAATGTCAAGCATGTGCACCTCATCGATGAAAAGAACACCCGGCACAATTTCTGCCTTCCCTTCTTCTCTCCA
Source organism: Neltuma alba (assembly GCF_004799145.2). Classification (NCBI taxonomy): domain Eukaryota; kingdom Viridiplantae; phylum Streptophyta; class Magnoliopsida; order Fabales; family Fabaceae; genus Neltuma; species Neltuma alba. The sequence goes on along the minus strand of NW_021637020.1, from coordinate 448,439 downwards.
CTCTGCAACTTTTGTGTCAATTTGTTCTCTTACTTCTGCACGAATTTCGCCTGTATCACCAGTGAAGAGAGCCAGAAATCCCTGTGTTCTGAAATTGAAGGAATTAAATTAGATAACAGCGAGAAGCAACAAGAGAGACCATGATCAGCTCATCAATGGAGTTTCAAAACAGTCAATGCACGCCTTAAGGAAACTTGGGACATCGTTGTCTGGAAAAAAGAAATTGATAATGACATAATGGAGAACAAGCGCATTAAATCATATCAAAGCATAAATCATTAAGTGCAAAAGACCCAGTAATTCTAAATTAACACTCTTATTATCAGTCGTGTTAATGTGCCAATTACCAGTTTTGACTCTATATATATATATATATATTTGGCCAAACCAATTTTGCTATATAAGATTCTCAGAATAGTGGACATGTTACTCACAAGCTAAATAAATGACAGCCAAAAAGCCACGCCAACCTAGTCCCTGAGGCATTTGTCAGTTTACATTCAACTTCTGTACCATTTCATTTTTCAACCTGGGCACGGTGGCACCTCCACCAGGTCCCTCCCATGTTCCTACCAAATCTTGTTAAAATTAAGAGAAGATCAAATTTAAATTGGCGATATACATACAAATTGCTGAGACCTACAACAGAGTTCAAACTTGCTCAGCTTTTACCCTCTATCAAATTGTGCATTTGATACAAGTTCGTGTAGACACTGTGGAGCTTTAGACATACCTCAACCGCAAATTTATTGCTAGGGTTTTTCATCTTTCATACGTATGTTAGTGTTAAATAAAAGACAGGCCAAGCAGCACCACTCTTAGCACCCAACAAACTGCCTCCTTTAACAGGTACAGGTTACAAAATTTCACAAGGGCATCCCAGATTCCAGGACTCGCTAATTTAAAGACTAAAAATATTCAGGGTTTTCAGGGACTAAGGAAAATCATGCCCCAACAGCTTGTTGGTCAATCAGGAAGACCATTTTAGGTTTTGCCAGTGATAAACTGCCATTAATAGAAAATACACAAGATTTAGAGAACCAATTCGAATCCCGGCCAAACCTAAAGACTATACTACGCTACAGTATGACCTTACAATAAGTTGATTCTCAATAACAGGAACAGAAGACACCGATGTTAATAATCAAGCAAGATAAACCTAATTACCTGCTGTTTATAACATCAATTTCATGGAGAGTGACGCAATGTACAACCTCCTTCCGCTTCTGCAACTCCCCATCGGGGCATTGCACAAACTTAACCTGTGGTCCGGTGGCATCGAAATCCCTCGACCTGGAAAACGACCTCCCAAGCTTCGTGATCTTGCCAGAAGCCTTGTCTATAGCAATCACATCGCCACTACTCACCTTCTCCTTCCCCAGTGCCTCGATCATCTTGGCTCCCAAGTCATACACCGTCTCCATCTCCGTCGTCTTCAGTGTCAACTTCCCAGTCTTCGACGCAGCACCAGCCGCCGCCGGCCTGTCAATTTGGACCTCAACGACCTCACCTTCAATCACCTCTGTCTCTTCCTTAATCCGCACACCAATTGCTTTGCGAAACGCCTGCATTAGTGCTTCAGTTTTCGACATCTCGAGGGAGAAAAGCTCACTTCCGGCAATCATGGCAAAAGGGGTTTCAAGGCCCAAGGACTTGGCCATGCCCATGGCAATGGCGGTCTTGCCAGTACCAGGCTGACCGGCAAGAAGTACCGCCCTTCCTGCAATTTTACCCTCTTTGATCATCTGAAGAATAACGCCGGCAGCTTTGCGGGCCGCTGTCTGACCCACCATGCCTTCGGATACGTCGCGAGGTTCCAGGGCAGAGTCCAGGCCAAGTCCACGGATGTGTGAATGAGCACCTATGCGCTCTATTCGCGTGAGATCACGGCTTTCAGAGAGCTTCAGCTCCGCCATGGTGACGGTGGTGGGAGTGAAAGTTCCGAACTTGGGAGGGTTTTAGGGTTTAGGACCTCCTGTTGTTTTTCACTCGAGGTCGCCGATTTTACTAGTGCGGGCGTGGTGACACCTCACGCGCGCGCGGAAAAATGAAAAATCACCCGCGAGGTCTTCATAAATATCCTCATTATAAGAACTAGTTAATTAATTTACGGAGATTAAAAAAAAGTTAAGTTAGTTATTTGTTATAAACAGGTATTATTTTTCTTAAAATATCATTACTAATTAAATATATTGACTAGAAATACTATCGTAGAAGGATTATCTTGAAAAAAAATGTATAAATTTAAAGACAAAATGAATTGGAATCTTATATCTAAAATCAAAATAAAAGTCAAATGAGGACCGGAAGTAGTATAAAACCTAAAAATCTTATGATAAATTGATAAGTGTGTAATTTCAAAAATGCACCATTGCATCCTATTCTTATGCCCGTTTGGTACGTTGGAATTGGGGTATTTTTTCCAAACCATCGCATGCCACTCTCGTTGCGTGATTTTTTCAAGTCCAATTCGGATCCCCTTTTTTTTTTGCCAACTGATCCCGTGATGATTTTCCTAAAAACAAAATATATATATATATATATATATAAAGAAGAATGATGAATTGATGATTAAACAGCTTTGCAGGGAAATTAAAGTATCTAGTAATATTTTAAAAAAAAAACAAATGAATTTGAATTGTTTAAATTTGATATGATAATTTTTCAAACATTAAATATAAGTTGTTTAATTTTGCACCTTACGATGAGGATGGAGAAAAATAAGGGAGAGGGACGCTACGGCAGGAGTTAGCCCAGAGACGGATTCGGTTTATAAAATTTTTGGGGCCAAAAAAGTGTGTCTTAATTGGATAACTAGGAATATGGGGCTGTCATTGGCCCGCATTTTGGTCGGGTCAGGGCAGTCTAACCCATAAAAAAAAAAAAGAGTTGGAAACTCGAAATTTAAAAAGTGTTTGGATAGAAATTAAATTATAATTTTAAAAATATTTTTACTGTATATGAATAAATATATGAAGGAATTTCTCTTGTTTTACTAAAAAATACTTTCAAGAAGTGCTTTTGGGTGCTTCCAAACACTCCCTTAAATTCAGCTAGTGTTCTTGATGGGCATCAATTTTAAATGATTTCTTTTTTTATTTTTTCTTTGGTTACTAAAAATATATAAATATGTCTATAGGAACATCATAGATTTTATTAGAAGAAATTTTTATTTTATTATTAAATGTTTTCTTATTTAGTTTATTTTATCTTCATTTAATATTTTTATTTTATTGAAAAAAAATTGTCAGAATGTTTTTTTTATCACTAGCTATAGAGTATAAAAAGAGTTTACCTCTTATTAGAGAATTTCTCCTGTGTCAGTTTTAAAATGAGGTGATATTTAATCATCATTGAGCATGTTATTTATAGGCAAATTTCCTTCCCGAAATCAAAAGCCACACTAGCTGGATGTTTTAATACTGAAAAAAAAAATATAAAGGATGAATAAGGATATCTGATTATAAGTATCGATTTAAATATATTTCAAGTAATTAAAACGCTAAAATATTCCAACATGTTGCCAATACAACACTCCTCATCATCGTCAATATCATGTCGGTAATCAATTAATTAATATCAATAAACTACATATAAATCCAGTGGGAGCCGCGGATGAAAGTGCTTGTTCCCGCGTGGCATCCCCTTATGGGGTTTATTGCTTTATTATTCCACAAATAGATAATTACGCGTATGTATGTTCTGTGGCAATATATGTATCATTTCTGATATTTAATATAAAAGTTAGCTTGATTTTAATTTAATCTTAAATATAATATCATAATATATTTATCTCTCATATTTATATATTTTTAAAGTAGTCATCATAATAGTTGTACATATTAAAAATTTTATTAAATAGTAATTTTAGCTAATACATGTGATCAGTAAAAGTATTCTAGAAAAAATAATACTTATTTATTATAAATAATTAATTGAACAAACTTTTTAATTTATTCAAATTAGTTAACTGGCTTTACCAGTTAAGCTAATATTAATAGATAAACATATACTATCTCTCGATGCTTCAGCAGTAATCATTCTTTTTCAGTGAGGATAATAACATAATCATTGAAACAAGCTGAATGTAGCATTCAATGCCCTTCCTTTTAAGTTTTACACCCAGACGGCGATGACAATGATGATAGGAAATTGATTGATTCGTAAAAGAGAAAGACAATTAACAAAAGCTTGAAGTTTCTTTTTAACAATTTCACACCGCAATGGTGATCTTCTCCTGGCAATAATAACTTCAATTTTCACTTGAAATTGTTTGATTGAATAGCCCATCTTAATTCGTAAACGGGAAAAAAGCTCAGACTTAAAATATAAGTTAGTGTAATATGAGATGAAAATTAGCCAAGATAATTAATCAAAATAACTACATCGACATATTGGTCAAATTGGAAGTGAAAATGAATATAGAAAGATACATTAAAACCTGCTATAAAAGAAGTAATTTCATGTTTTTGAGGATCAAAGTTAAAAGTTACCATGTCATTACAAAAATTAAAAGTTACCATAAATCATCGAATGCTTTTAGTTAACCCATAATCATCGTCTACACATCTCAACCCACTCTTTAGTGCTGATTATTATTTAATACATCTGGGTTAAAAAAGATTCTTGGATATTTATAACTCTTTCCTTTATACTTTCAGAATAAAAAGAACTGTATTAATCTTGAGCAAAAAAAGTTAAATTATATTGTAGGGGGCTTTTTCCATAAATAACTTGCATTAACATGAATATTAACGCCTAACATAACTACAACTGATTGCTTGCATTATCAATTACTTGTATGATAACATAGTCAGAGTACACCACATTTCGCAAATATATGAAATCAAATCAATTATAATTTTACAGTAAAAATAGGTAAAAAGAAACTCACGAACAAATAACTAATTCTTTTGTACTGTAAGTTTCTCAAATAGATTTTAGTGCCAATCGCGAAACTCTCTTTACACGGGATCGAATTCCTAACTAAATGTTTAAAGAATTTAGTTAAGTGTCGATTGTGCTAAATCTCGTAGCTGAATACCATTTTTTTTTTTAACGAGAAAGGGAAATTAAATATTAAAATGGCAATAAAGATAATGAGAAGGGATATAATTAAACTGATCGAATTCACGTTACAAGCAGTGATGTTGTGAGGTGGACGTGATAAAATAAAGAAGGACTTAATTAACCACGACGGCACGATGCGTCTGTTTGAATACGATCAATAACTTAATTATAAGATTAAGCAACCTTAAACTACAAGGATGTCCACCTCGTAAGACAAAGAAGACAACTAAAAACGCCACTAATTAACCCCCACATGGATAATCTACGGACGTGTCCATCCTTTTATTCCTTTCGTTGTTTATCTAATCCTTTTTGTAAAACCCCCCTACGCGTCATTGTTCGGAATAATTTATGCTTTATGTCCTCTCTCTTACTCGACGCTTCGTGTCAATTACAAGAGTATGGCTTAAGAAAGATACCTGGGAGCCGCACACGCGCCCAAGTTGTCCGTTTCTATTAAACTGTTCAATTTTTTTTGAGTGAGCCTTAATTATATTAAATATCTTTTTAAAAATATTACTCACACCTTATGGTTATTCATGGTGTATTAAATGAGCGAGCCAATCTACATATACTTATCTGAAAAATATATATAATTAAAGGTAACAATCCAATTTTACGTAACAATATCTCTTATATTTCTAGCAATTTTACTATATATATGTATATATATTTAAGAGCGAGACAATAGGTTTACTTGATAATTTTTTTCCTCAAAATATTCACATTTATTACACATAGTAACTGAGTTTTTATCAAGGACGGTCATAATGCACATGACTGGGAGGTATATTTTAAAAAAATAATACATATTTATCACAAATAACTAACTTAAATAATTTTTTTAGTATTAATAAATTACTTATCTAATTTTTATATTGATAAGCGAAGATAGATATGATAAAAATGTCGGTTCATATCACGTTGAGAATTTGGATGAAGTAAAAGATCACGCTGGGGTAATCGTCATAATATCATAAAAATATATTGAGTTAAGCTACAGTGTTAGAATGGTAATTAATCAGGGTATTCAGTGAAACTTATTTCTTTTTTTTTTTAAAAAAAAAAATGTCATCCTAAGATATAAAGGTATCCTAATATAATTGTTGCTTCCAGTGTTCAAATTCTCAGATCATCATATCCTATATTGACTACATGGAAAAGGAAGAGAAGAATCTTGTGAGGATGATGAAAACAAAAAGCGAATGAGGAAAGAAGCCTTGATATGGCCCACAGCGCTTTCTTTTGTTGACGTTTATTCTGTACCTGTCCGTCTTCTTAACACGTCTGTCTTTCACGTTTCCCACCTTCCAGTGTTGGTGTAGATTGGCTTTATTATTTTATTATAAATACTTATAATAAGTATATTTACATGTAAAACTTTTTTCACGTACAAAAATTATTTATAAATTACTACCTCCCTCTCTTATTATAAAAATTTGTTTGACTTTTAATTTAATCTTCAATATAAATCTCAATTTATTTTATCTTTCATTTTTTTTGAGTAGTCTTAATTGTACATGTTAAATGTTTCATCAAATGGTAATTTTAACTAATATATATTATTAGTAAGGGCATTTTAGGAAAAACAACACCTCTTATAACAAATAAGTAATTTTTTTAATCTTCCTAGATTAATCAATTATGTCTTTTGTTAGGAACATGAAGTAATACTCCTTCAGTATTTAATATAAGACTTATTTAATTAATTTGATCAGATTAATGACTCTTTTTTTTTTATTTAGAAAAGCTCCATATAAAATAAGGGTAAGGGTGTAAGGCACGCTATTTTTCTCTTCTAAAATTTCTTTTCTTTGTATATAGAGCTTTTTTTTTGGGTGAACTCTTCTCTAGTCCTGAATATAAGAGTCTTATACATACTAGTATAGTTGTTTTATATTTAGGAACGAAGAATTATATAGAGTAGTTTTTGTGTTGTGTTTTTTACCTTTTTGTACGTGTCTGTGTAGTATAATTTGGAAGAGATTAGGAGAACGGGATTTTTTTCCGCTCTTTTCACTACCCACTCCCCTCCGCTTAATATCTGGACCATTTAACTCAATTTAAATTGAATGATTCATTAGCAAACATTTGATTGGATATCTGAGAACCTGAAAAAAAGGGCTTTTGAAACTTTTAAAGAATAATACTCCTCCGGTCCTTATTATAAGACCCAATTTGACTTTTTATTTGGTCCTAATTATAAGACCAAATCTATTTTGTCTCTTATATTTATGCATTTTTTTCCAATATAATCCTTCTAATAATGATAGTTTTAGCCAATATACTCCTCCGGTCCTTATTATAAGACCCAATTTGACTTTTTATTTGGTCCTAATTATAAGACCCAATCCATTTTCTCTCTTATATTTATGCATTTTTTTCCAAGATAATCCTTCTAATAATGATAGTTTTAGCCAATATACTTAATTAGTAAGGATATTTTAGGAATAACAACACTTATTTATTATAAATAACCAACTTAACTTACTTTTTTAATCTCCTCAAATAAGTCAGTTGGGTCTTATAATTAGGACCGGAGGAGTACTTAATTAGCAAGGATATTTTAGGAATGACAACACTTATTTATTATAAATAACCAATTTAACTTATTTCCTTAATCTCCTCAAATAAGTCAATTGGGTCTTATAATTAGGACCGGAGGAGTATTAAACACGACGGGTCTAAATTTAATCAAACAAAGTGATGAATGATAAGTGGATAAGAGAGAGGCAAGGGTTAGAGAAGTGGGGAAACCAATGCTGGTGAAATCTATCTAAAAATTAGTTTCCTGTTTCAAAATACTATATCCGACTCTAATTATAAGACCTCTTTTATAGACTATAAACAAGATCTTGTAATTAGAACCGAATGTAATATTTACATAACTAGCTTGCTAACTAAGAAATGATTATCATCATACTAATCTAGATTTTTGAAAGATGCCTTAAGCCTGTATTGTTGCGGATTATTAATGCCATTTTACTGGAGTTATTTGGGCGGATAATCTTTCCTTACGACAGTGTATAAATGGAAATGTGAGTAATTAACAAAGTATTTAAATGCCTATATTTTTTTTTGCCAACCTTTATAAATGCCCATAGTTGGAGATAACATCTAGATGCTTAACGGAGTGTCTTAAGCTTTTAGCTAGCTAACATTCAAATGAATTGCAAACCATCCATTTTATGAACCAACATTTTGTCACAGAGAAAGTTAGATCAAATTGACATAACTCTTCGTAAAAAAATGTGCCTTTTAGTTTTTATTTAAAATTTAATTTTCCCATATTTCAATAAATTATACTCTTTTTGTACTAAATATTATAAGATCTACTTAATTAATTTAAAAATATTAAATAAATTAGTTAAAGCAATTATTTATTATTATATAAAAACTGCATGTCATTCACTCTGGAATACTCTTTTTTAACAAAGGTATCGAATGTGAGAAAAAAGATACTGAGAAAATTGTGCAAATCAACGAAATAATTAAAAAAAAACTCTATTAAATAAAATCAATAGAATTGGGTCTAATAGAAGGAGGTAATCCCTTATAATATGGTAACTCAAAGTTTAAACCTCTATAAAAAGAAGTACTTACATTTAGTATTTGATACCGTCTCGAATATCATTGCCTTCAATAATACATATGCTTAGAAAAAATTAAATAAAGAAGATAAAATAAATCAAGATTTTATATTTAAAATCAAATCGCATCCAGGACGTGACATTAAAACTAAATATAAAAAAGTTAATGTGTGTTACTCCTCCGTACTTAATGTAGAACTAGTTTAAGAATTGACATTGGTATTATATATAAAATATATTTTATATGTTTATCAATTTTTTTAAAATTAATTATATTGATATTTTCTAAATAATAAGAGGGAAAAATAAATTAAGAAATATGGTTAGAGTGTTTTAAAAAAGTTATATCATATCAACTAATTTAATTAACATTTTAAATATATTTAAATTAATTAATTAAATTTTATATTAAGTACCAAAGAACGTCCACAGAAAATGAATGTTGTTAAATAACAACAACAACAGCGGCATTAATGTAACACGTATATTGGAAGGTTGGCTTCGTGAGGAGGTGGGGATATTGTCAATCTCGGAAGATTCAAATACCAGCAGTGTAGAAGCCAATCGCAGTCGCGGCACACCCCACCCTCACTTGCTCCCCAAAACCTCTCATTTTCTTCCCTTTCACGCCACACTCGCCTTCTCGCCTTCTTCTTCTGGATCATCTTTTGCAGCCACTTCGACGTTATCATCATGTACCTGTAAGATCGCAACCTTGTTCTCTGGCCGGTGAGAAACTGAATTATCGTCTAAGCTTCTCTACTAACAGCAACATATATTTATAGTGTAATCGTTTCTCTTTCCAGCTGCGGTTAATTGTTAAGCTATGTATCGGATATGAATGTGCAATATGAAATTCTTTATTCCTATTTTTGGTTACTATTGTAATCTGAAACACTAATTGTTTGCGCGCGCGCTTTTTTTCCCCACTCGAGTTTTATGACGCTGGGTGTGTTTGGTTTAGGGAAATGAAAAGAACTGAGTAAACTTGAAATCAGTTCTTTTTTTGGCTTTTGAGTTGCGGTGTGATGATGGCGTTTTCTTCCCTCTGTCATTTGAATGGCTGGCGAGCATGTACGGCTTTGCGAGTCTGGGCCCTTATTGTGCTCCTGCTGCTAAAGAGTGATATCATCGTGTATTCAGATTCTGATTACTTGATTGGCCTTGGAAGTTATGACATTACTGGTCCTGCTGCTGATGTTAACATGGAGGGGTATTCTAACACAGATCAAGTCGCATCTGGGATCCACTTCAGGCTGCGAGCACGTTCTTTTATTGTTGCGGAGCGCAATGGTAAGAGGGTAGCATTTGTAAACCTTGATGCTTGCATGGCTTCACAACTGGCGAAAATCAAAGTAATTGAGAGGTTGAAGGCGAGGTAACCATAATAACTACTCTCTATCCTTCTCCCAAGATCCTTATCTTAGAATCATACTTCTTCCAGTCCTTAATATAACACTCAGTTAACTAATCTGAAGAGATTAAAACGATGAATATAAGTCTTTTAAAGTAATTTATTTAACTTTGTTAATTGGTCAACTGGTCTTTAGAGAATGTTTAGTTAGATTTCTGCCAGTAGTAGCTGACGTCTCTGTTTAATTTCCTTAGTTATGTGACTGACGTCGAGCATCGTATTGTTTGACAGATATGGTGACCTATATACTGAAAAGAATGTAGCTATTAGTGGAATTCACACACATGCTGGCCCCGGGGGGTATCTCCAATATGTTGTGTATCTTGTAACATCTCTTGGATTTGTGCGCCAGTCTTTTGATGTCATTGTTGATGGAATTGAGAAAAGCATTATCCAGGCTCATGAAAATCTTCGCCGCGGATCAATATTTGTCAATAAGGGTAAGGAAAAGAATGCATGCAAACCAACATTTGCTTATTTCCTTCGTAACACAAACTAATTTGCTTATTTCACCATTTTCCACCCTTAGATTTGGGAACAGAAAATTGTAGCTTTTAAAAATAATTTTCTTGGGTCCAGGTGATGTCTTATGCATAATCTTTGTATATATGTTCTGTTGTAAAATTATTATAACATCTATTTTCTCCCTCCCATGTGGTTATGTTAATGGTCTTACAAAGGTTATCTCCAAATTGCAGGAGAGCTCTTAGATGCAGGGGTAAATCGCAGTCCCAGTGCTTATCTCAATAATCCTGCTGCAGAGCGAAGCAAATATAAGTATAATGTTGATAAAGACATGACTCTTTTAAAATTTGTCGATGATGAATGGGGCCCTGTTGGTAGCTTCAATTGGTTTGCTACTCATGGGACTTCAATGAGCCGCACAAACTCATTGATTAGTGGGGATAATAAAGGGGCTGCTGCTAGATTTATGGAAGACTGGTTTGAACACCAAAGCTCTCGAAAAAAGGTCACTGTTGGATTTGAAGATGATGGTCTTCCCCGAAGAATCTCAAACATAATTCCTAGCCCTCATAATAATCGTAAGTTACTTGTGCCTTGTTTTTGGCTCTAAATGCATTCGTTGAAGTTTTTTTAGTGCATTTCCTAATAGAGATTTAAGAGACAGAAGTGCTGTCATGCTTTGTTTATTAATAATATCAGAAATTTTAGGTCCATGCCCTGTATGGATATAATATTTGTGATGCCAACAAATCTTGAAATCTGGTGATGCTTAAATTAATGGCATAAACTTTTACCTGACATTGGTCTTGGAAATCAGCCAACCATGAATATCATATAAGGTTTTTTATCAACACACAATCTGTTTATTGATCTGGTTTTTTGGTTGGAGAGAAAAGTAAACGGCAAGTTTTACTGTCAATACCTCCGATACTAATGATCATACGCACATGGGTCTGAAGCATTACTCAAACTATTTTTAATTGGTTGTAGGACTTTCTTTTTTGGGTTTGCAATACAGTGTGGTTGGAATTATATTTATGTGGTTTAATATGTTGAAAACTCGACTGCTTTGTTGTTGGTTTTGACTTCTTGATGCTTTAAACAAGTTAATGTTCTTTGCTGCATTGCATACAATTTGCTAACTGCCAAGTTTCTCATCACTTCAGTAATATAAGTTGGATATCATTGTCCACTTCACATGTTTTTGAGAAGATCTGGTGCATTTGGATATTGATTATTATGATTATTTTCCGGTAAAAGTAATTACTTTTGTGGACTAAACGCACGGGTCTGCAATCAGTATAAATGACCTTGCATGAAAATAATATATTCCTATTTATAACCTTGCATGACACTTATTGACACAGACCATGAATTGCTGGAACTTGCTGCCTCCTTCCAATCTTCTCCTGGTAGACCAGCAATTAAAGCTTCAAGTGTTGCTAGACGTGTGAGAGGTGCTCTTAGGCAGGTTGATAGGCCTAGATTTGTGTCTGCATTTTGTCAATCGAATTGCGGTGACGTTAGTCCAAATGTCCTTGGTGCCTTTTGTATAGACACTGGACTACCTTGTGACTTCAATCATAGTACGTGTGGAGGGAAGAATGAATTATGCTATGGCCGAGGACCTGGGTAATTACTTCCTGGACACTCAAGCTTCTATATTGCCTACTGATTTCACCTAAGCCTTGTAGTTACTAAGTTGCTGTCTGTAACAAATGTGGTAGTTATCCAGATGAATTTGAAAGTACGCGTATCATAGGACAGAGACAATTCAGAAAAGCTGAGGATCTCTTCAATGGAGCATCGGAACAGATTAAAGGGAAGATTGATTTTCGACATGCCTTTTTGGATTTCTCCCAACTAGATGTAACCATTAATAAAGGAGGAGCTCCTGAGACAGTAAAAACATGTCCTGCTGCAATGGGATTTGCATTTGCTGCTGGAACAACAGATGGACCTGGAGCCTTTGATTTTAAGCAAGGAGATGATAAGGTAATCAGTGATTGCGTACCTTATGCATTTCATAATCCTAGGTTACAGAATTGCAAACATTATGTTTGCTTATTGTTTGGTCTGTTTGTATGTCAGGGAAATCCTTTTTGGAAACTGGTCCGCAATCTGCTTAAAACTCCGACTAGAGAACAAGTGAAATGTCATCAGCCAAAGCCTATTCTGCTCGATACTGGTGAAATGAAGCAACCATATGATTGGGCTGTGAGTCATTATCTAAATTTATCTTGTCTGTCCTGAATTCTATGATCTTATAGTCCCTTGGCTTAGTTTTATCTTTGCAATGTTTGCTAAAGACAAAAATGGAAGGTTGATGGCATAGAGACTCTGTTAACTGGATAAATGCTTGGACATGTCTAGTTTAGTTCCTCTAGTAAGTCAAATTATCTTTGTGAGATAAGTTAATTTTGTAACCTTATTACACCTTATCTTGTCCTGCTTTCTCAATCATTCTGTGGTATAACTTGTGCAATTTTCTTGGAAAATAAAAAAATCATGTTGATACTGAGATATGTTACATCTGGATTAGTTTGATGAGCATGGTGGTTACTACATGCATTATGTAGAGTGATGGTAATTGACTCCGATGAACTCCTTTGTCCATAGTCATTTAGATATTTGTATTCCAGAGGATCCATCTTCTGCAAAAAGTTACATGCCTTGACTGGTGTGTTCCCAATCATTTTTGTTGGTAACTGCTGCTTGATAGAGAAGTCTCTGCATCTGATTTCATTTATGTGGAGACTAGAGATACGCTAATAACTTGATAACTTGTATTTCTATTAATATTTCTGCAATCTTGTCCTTTTTGCAGCCTTCAATACTTCCTATCCAGATCTTCCGAATTGGGCAGTTCGTCATTCTTAGTGTCCCAGCAGGTATGAGATTACAGATTTTACTCTTTTTATGTCCACTAACGGGGGTACCATTGGAATTATTTTTGACATCATCAAGAATAGAAGCTTAATACAAGTTGTAATTATCAATTGTGTTGGTAGAGCCTGAAGCTATGATATATAAATCCATGCTAATGTAAAGTTGCTCAAATCAAGCAAACTGGTGCTTGAGAAAAACAAACAATAAAGTTTGTACCTAAACTTATGTCGATGAATTAGATTCTGCCACTACAGGATGCAACTCAAACTTAGCTGCAGCCTAGCAACTTGAATCGAGCTCTCTTTTACATGTGTGCTAAAAGCATCTTAAGATCCAATGTTGTCCCATATCAGTATCCACTGCCTAAGCTCACGTTATTCTACCTCTTCTTTCGTAGATGCTGTGGCCTATATATTTCTTTGGTTGCTTCACGTTTGTCTATTTTACTTTCAGAGTTCACAACTATGGCTGGAAGGCGGCTTCGTGATGCTGTAAAGACAGTTCTAAGTGGTAGTAAAGATTTTGGTCCCAACATTCATGTCGTTATAGCGGGGTTGACTAATACTTATTCACAGTACGTGACTACATTCGAAGAATACGAAGTGCAAAGATATGAGGTTAGTTGTCGCTTTGTGAAACAAATATGAAGCACGGAATGCAATTTCAAGATTGCAATAGCAATAGCCAATTGCAATGGTGGAATATTTTACTGATTAGTCATATTAGCATATCACATAACAGTAAAGAAAGAGACTGAAACAGGATACAGGCTTTTTAAGTACTATTTCAAGTTTGTAGCTTCCCTTAGTGAGATTATCAGATTAATCAATGTACTTGCATTTGATTATGCATCATTTCTCAGAAGCATATGGTAATAGTTATGTGTCGTTCAAACTTCAATTTTCAGGGTGCTTCCACATTGTATGGTCCACACACACTGAGTGCGTATATTCAGGAGTTCCAGAAGCTTGCAAATGCTCTCATCAGGGGCCAGCCAGTGGAACCAGGTCCACAACCGCCGGATCTCCTGAGCAAGCAAATAAGCTTACTCCCGCCGGTGGTGGTGGATGCAACCCCGCTCGGTGTAAACTTTGGGGACGTGATCACCGATGTGCCAAAGAACTCCACCTTTAGGAGAGGCGAAATGGTGACGGTTAAGTTCTGGTCGGCTTGCCCTCGGAATGACCTTATGACTGAAGGTACATTTGCCCTTGTGGAAGCCCTCCAAGATAAGGACACTTGGGTCCCTGCTTATGATGATGATGATTTCTGCCTGCGCTTCAAGTGGTCAAGACCTTCCAGGTTTAGCACTCGGAGTCAAGCAAACGTAGAATGGAGAATCCCACAAAATGCTTCCCCTGGTGTGTACAGAATCAGACATTTTGGTGCATCAAGGAGCCTATTTGGGTCAATTCGTCACTTCACAGGTTCGTCCAGCGCATTTGTGTTGGCAGCATAAAAGAAGGCTTACTGTTTATACCATACTACGTGTTTAGTACTTTGAAAGTGTTCTCATTTCTACGGAATTTATGAATGTATTGAATGAGTTGACAGGAAAAGTGCATTCAATCCCACAGTAGGATTTTCTCCGCTCTCAGCTGATCAATGTATAACTTTTTAATGAATCGAGATGCCCACAGACAAATTGGAGTGCTCTTACTAAAAAATCTTTAAAAAAGATTATGAATAGTGAAATGATGTAGGCGAAGTTTGCGTTCGCTTATTTTCATAAAATTGAATCATGGAACATTTCTTTTATATCAGAGCTATAACTTTTTAATTTCTTTTTGAAGACCTGGATTAATGATAAGTATTCTCAACAATAGAGTTTCTGTTATAAATAATGAAAGAAATAAAAAAGAATCATACAGAGGAAGAGATGATCAATAAGAGAGAATATTTCTCATTCTATTCAAGAATGCTTAATACATTATACACGGCTTCTACCAATTTTACACTTTTGATAGAATCTACAAATTACATAATAATAGGAGATAATTATGGGATATAGAGATAATAAAGGATATAAGAGATAATGTGATATATATGGATATTTACAAAAATATTATTGTATTCATAACAGTTTCAATAATTTTTGAATATTTACATTAGCAAATTAAGAGGTAGTAAACTGCAATCACTAAGCAGACAAGAAAACACAACCCAAAAATAAAGATCTGTCAAAAATCGCTAACGGGGATGATAACCCTGATTGGTGGTGGGATCGGGCATTCACGTGTGTGGCAAATAATCGGATTATTACCATCGATATCCTATGAAAAACATCTAGTGACATCGGGCTACAAAGCCCTAGCATAAAAATTAGTAGCATTAGTCAAAGTCAATACTCGTGATTGCGGGTTAAGATGTCAACAGACATCTCATTTTTTAATTTCTTGCAATTTCTCCAAATAAATTTTGTCCTGCATTTGGTGCGCGCGGGCGTATAAGGGGGAAAAAGGTCTGTAGGTCAGTTTCGCCAGATTCTTCTTGTAGTCCTTTTTATTAAATTCTTACTATTTTCTCAACCTTAGACATTAATCCTCATATTTATAATTTGTTAATTTGTAAAAAATGATGTCTATAGTTGATCACAACTCTTAATCAACAAAATATGTGAGTTACTCAACCAAAAAGAAATTATATATGAGTTAATTTTGTTACATGGTTTTAAATAAAATTAAAATCAATCCGATTACGTATTATATACAGATGTAAGGAAATCCGATTACGTATAATAAGTAAATTGTGTTCCATATTTTTTTAAAAAAAATTTATATTTTGTAGTAACTTACGTGTCATTTAATTAGCACTCACATTTGCAATAATTAATAAATTATGAATATAATGATCAATATTTATAGTTAAAACACCATAAGAATGTAATAAAAAATGCCCAAAAACATGATTAAAAATCAAATAAACTTATACGAATCATTAGATTAATTTTTCTTCTGTAGCCAAAAACATAGATTAATTTTTTTTATGGGTTAATATTAATTTTGGTTCTTCAAATATTGAATTATTTTACCTTTTAAGGGATCAAAACTAATGATTTGAAATTTAAAAGATCAAAACTAAAATGAATACAAATTTGAGAACTAAAAATTATATTAACACTTTTCTTATAAAAAAAATTCAATTGTATTACTGCGGTGAGAAAGTGGGCACGGGCCCAAAACCAAAAAAAAAAAAAACGAAAGGGAAGAAAGAGGGCAACACCAAGACTGCGACGTCGTTTAACGTGGGCGCACCGCATCGCCAGTTCTACCGCGTTCCTTTCAGGCACAGTCGAGCCACACCGCAGTGGGCGTGTCCAAGACAGGCACATCACTAATCAGCGAACAATTAATTGGCCATCAGCGAGCGCACTGAGCCTCTTCAAAAAGTTTCGAAATTTCAAGTCTGTGAGTGGGAGAGTCACAGATATCGCGAAGGAGAAAACAGAAGAATCAGCTCTTCCGACTTGTTCGAAGTCAACCAAAAAAAAAAATGTCAGTGCAAGAATATCTGGATAAGCACCTGCTTTCCCGGAAAATCGAAGATGCCGTCAATGCTGCTGTTAGGGCCAAGACCCCCGATCCTGTGCTCTTCATTGTAATTTCCATTCCACCTTGTCACTTTTTTTCCCCCCTTTCAATTGATTCGGGAAATTGCAATGAGCAACTCGGGTTGTGTAAGCATCGATTTTTTGTTTTTTCGGGAGCTGAAGGAATTCGTTGGTCTTGCATCTACCTGACTGTTTATGTTTTTTTTTTTTTTTGTGGTTACCTTTTGTGAGGTCAGTCCAATCATATGAGAAAAGCAGTTCAGTCTGTGATCACGAGAATTAAGGCGAGGCAGATCCTTGATAGCCGAGGAATTCCAACTGTTGAAGTGGACCTGTACACTAATAAAGGCATGTTCCGTGCGTCGGTTCCCAGCGGCAATTCCACTGGGATGTAAGTGTTGCTGCTTCTTGTCCTGGTTTAAAGTGCTCAATTATGGTTTGATATTTTGAAATACATCCACTGGGATGTTCTATGGAAAATAAGTAAAATAATGGAGGAAAGGGTGTAAGTTACTGACTTCTTTATTTGATCAAAGTTTCTTGTAATTCTCCTTGCCAACAATGATGGGTTATCAATTTCTGTGGGCATAATGCAGTCGATTTTGCTATCATTCCTCTTGTAGTTACCATATTATATTTGCTGTTATTGTTGTGGCATTGTGGTATCATTAGGCAAAGTGGCAAACTATTTAGAATCGCATTTTCCTGTTAGGAATTGACTTTATTTCAAGGCAATTGTGCGTCGGTTTGAGTTTTTCTAATCACATTATATCATGGTTGATAGTCCGAGTTTGTTATACAAATTTATTCATTTGACAAGGCCGATCAGTTTTAAATTCTTATCACTTGATGCAGCCACTATGTGGTTGCAACCCGATTGGACTGCAATTGTGGTTTTGTAGTTGCTAGTTTCATGTTTTTCTGCTGTCACTCCTGCTTTTATATAAACCATATTGTCATGGATGGGTGATTAGGCTCAGCAATGTGGTTGTGTGTGTTTGTGATTATTCTTACTAGCTGCTTGATTATTTATTAGGTTCTTTTTCTCTAAAAGTATACATAATTAACGTTAACTGTTTGGATTAAGGATCTCAGGTATGAGGCTGTAGAGTTACGTGATGGGGACAAGGGTGTATATCTTGGAAATAGTGTGGCTAAAGCAGTTAAAAATATTAATGAAAAAATATCTGAAGCACTGATTGGTATGGACCCAACACTTCAGCACCAAATTGATCAGGCCATGATAGATCTGGACAAAACAGAGAAGAAGGTAGGTGTTTTCCCCTTGAATGTAAACACAAGCAATTGCTTGTTGGAAGCATAAATACATGTAATCACTGGTTCACTTTTCTGTGTGGTTTTTCCTTGCATTCTAGGATGAAAATATTCTGTTGAAGAGGTTGGATAATATTATAATTCTACTTACCTGTGATTCTTGAGCCCAAAATAGGAATTGATTTCAAGAATTCCTTAAACGATTGATTGACTGGTTGAGCTAGTTGAAGTAAGGGATGGAATCCTCCTAGAGAATTGATCCCTTATATGCAGCTGTAGTTAAGATAGTGAAAACAAATTACATGGGATTATTGATCATCTAGTTCTTAATGAAAACGTGTTTTCAATTATCCAATGCATAATGCAATTTCCATGTGATGCTTTCATATTTTGTTTTCTCTTGGAAAGCTTAATAAAGACTGTATGTGTGACTGACTTTTCTCTCATTTATATGTTGTGATTTAAGATATTAATTATGCGTTCCAAGTTTGGAGATTTTATAGCAGATTGCAAGACCTTGCAATTCTTGTAGAATTCTTTATTGTTATATGTTTGCTTTTATCTATAGGGAGAGCTTGGAGTCAATGCTATATTAGCTGTGTCCATTGCTGCTTGTAAAGCTGGAGC
This sequence comes from Neltuma alba, assembly GCF_004799145.2. Lineage (NCBI taxonomy): Eukaryota > Viridiplantae > Streptophyta > Magnoliopsida > Fabales > Fabaceae > Neltuma > Neltuma alba. The sequence continues at coordinate 429,559 of NW_021637020.1, read as the reverse complement.
TGCAGAAAAGGAGGCATGACTCTTTGTTAATTTGAATATTTTTCTAGTTTTTTATGTGAAAATAAATTTGCTTGTCCTTTCAAAGTGATTGAAAAGCATAAAAAATATCAGGTTCCACTTTACAAGCACATTGCTGATCTCTCCGGAAAAACCAGCCCAATGCTTCCTGTTCCTGCCTTTACTGTTATAAGTGGTGGAAAACATGCTGGAAACAATCTTGCCATTCAGGTAATTTTACGTCAACTTGCAATGCAATATCTTGATGGTTTCATATTATTATTTATTTCACCTATTTTACTTAACTTAATCCCCCCTCCTCCGCTGCCTGTTATGAAACGAAAGATCAAGAAGTACTGCAATTTCACATCTGGATATTGTGTAACGTTCTTTTTCCACATTTTATTTATGTCAATGGGAGAGTTTTTCTGTTCTTTGGTATATTGCTTGAAGCAATCTTCTACCTTTCGGGAGGAAGTAAACAGTAATAACCAAGGTTGTGAGCCTATTATTAATTTAAAGTTCTGGATGTAAAATTGCTTTGAGTTTGTTTAAAAGGAATGCTAACATAGCAAACTAGATGAATAGAATATAACCTACGAACTAAATTGCAATGTGGTCCTGTAATGGTACATTTTTTCAGAATCCAAGCGTTTAATTTGTGACAATCCATACAAACTGCGGCTTAAAGATAGGAGTATGTTTTGCAAACATATTTTACTGAGAATTTGATATATAATGTAAACATTTCAAAGTTCATTTGGAATTTTAACTTCTGCTTCATAATTTTCTATAGATATTTGATAATGTTGGATTGACTACTTTGCTCATTCATATTTTTTTGTAATGAGTTATGATCAGATTGTTTGACTATGGTTGTTGGGTTTTTTGTTTTGATACTGTTGTTTACCTGCCGTATTTATTTCAATGCACGTAGTTTCACTTTATTAAATTGATAAGCTTGATTCTGAATAGGAAATTATGATTTTACCTACCGGAACAAACAGATTTGAGGAGGCATTGAGAATGGGTTCAGAGACCTATCATCACTTGAAGGTGATTGTCTGTCTGTTTTCTTTTATTTTTTATCTGCATTATTTTTTCTTCTCTGTTGAAGTTTCGTTTTTCTCCTGATCCGACACTCCTTTATGCGTTCCAAAGCTAGAAACATAAGTTTGGGAGAACATGGTTAGTTAGCACTTAGTCTGAGAGAGACATTCAATGTGTTCTTCTAATTTTATGGGTGCAACATTCTTGCTGCGACTTAGTATGGCTTCTGAATAACTTTTCTCTTTCTGCAAAGTATGTCCATTGGAAACAAGTTCTTGTTCATGTGAAAGACATTTGACAAGTGTTTCTGGTCCTCCTTCAGTCCTAACTAATTTTGCTGTTTGCTCATCTATTTCTGGGATCTTTGTATAACTATGTTTCTTCATGGCTTCAAATATGTTATGTCTTAGCCAAATATTTGTATTGTTCACTAATGATGAATTAGAGAATCCTAACAGTAAAAATCCACACGAAGATATCATGTTCATACCGATTCACTGATTTGTATTTATGATAATGAAATGGCAGGCTGTTATTTTAGAAAAATTTGGTGCATATGGTTGTAATGTTGGAGAAGATGGTGGCTTTGCTCCTAATGTCTCCAGGCAAGTGTTTTGTGTTTGAGTATTGATTTAACAGACATCCCCATAGGTTTCAAAAATCCGTGTTCACAATTAAATGAGTAATATTCAGGTTGAGTCCTCTTTTTGATGTAAAGCTAATCAAAACGAGAATGTATCAGAAAATGTACTTTTAGCCCTGGCCTTCAGAAAAATTTTCACAATAATACGAGAAGTTTCAGTTAATCTGTCTATCAATTTTATAATTACATTTTGTAAGTAATTATCTAATTATTATGAAGTTCACGCTTGGTCTATGTGGTACTCCTCCCTAAATAAGATTGTTAAAGGCACCTTTTTTTTGGATTTTGTCTGACCATATCTGAATATTCTCATCAGCTTTAAAGAAGCCCTGGATCTTGTAAAGGAGGCTATTGGCAGATCTGGTTATAACGAGAAAATAAAGATAGCTCTGGATGTTGCTGCTACAACTTTTTGCATAGGTAATTCTAATTTTCTGTACCTTATTTACTTAAAGATACTGGACAAGATGAAACCTGCTCTAGCCTGTTGACTCTGATATTGCTTTTTGTTATAAAGAAGAGTGACCATGTTGCTACTGAGCTTTATTAATTGTGTTAAACTAACACACATTTTTTTTTTTTTAATGCTAACTAATACAAATTCTTTTACTTTGCTCTACCTCTACAAAACATAGTCTTGCTGAGAGCTTTGCAAAATAGTAATCTTGCATGTTAATGGGGTATGTTTCAATAATTGTACTGACGCCATATACATCAAATTTAGGTGATATCTCAACTCGCCATTTATTTCTCTCCTCTCTAGAGATGCTTTAAGAAACGCATATTAAGTGTGGTTATCTGTATATTGAAAAAGAAATAGTACTTATTCATTCTGGTAACCATCCTTTTTTTTCCCCCCCTTTTGCCTCGGGCTTAGGTTTTTTACTTATTTTGCATATTGAGGAAACATTAGTGTGAGCAAAGTATATTAAATCAGGTTATATCAGTGGTATTGAAACCCTTACAAATTTCAACCTTTAATAGTCAATATTATTCTCACTTTTCAAGAGTCACTGTCACTGTACGAGGCACAAAAGGACTGGTAGTAAAAGGGAATTCTTGTTGGAGCGCAGAAAATCTAAAGGTCAATGAAGGAAAAAAGAATGCGCATGGCTCTTTTAACTTGTTAAAGTTGGCTTTAACTGCAGGAGAATATGTTCTGAAACTTTGCAATCAGTAACTGGTTTAATTTTGATCTGTTTATTTTTTTTCCTTATACAGGTACAAGGTATGATCTGGACTTTAAATCTCCTCAAAAGTCTGGACAGAATTTCAAGTCAGCAGAGGATATGATAGACTTGTACAAGGAACTATGTGCTGGTAAATAGTTGTCATGACTTTTGTTGTGACTTTAGCTTTATATATTGATTGAACTTCACTTTATATGCTTATATTGGTTTTCCCCCCTCAATTTGTAGAATACCCAATCGTATCAATAGAAGATCCATTTGACAAGGAAGATTGGGAACATTTTAAGCATTTCTCAAGTCTTGGATTTTGTCAGGTTTAATTTCTAAAACAGTTAATGTTTAACTTTTGCTTATGTGCACTCATTCTCTGTTCATCCCATGTCATGCATCCAATTAACAGATACTATGTAGTAGGCAGTTACCTTCGGTGTTTATTGGATAGGCGGAAAATAATTACATAATGATTGTTAGTATGTCAATGCCAGTGCAGAACTACAATGTCAAGATAACTTCTTCTTTTTTTTTTTCCTTTTTTGGTCAGTCATCTTGTGGCTTTGGAGGAATGTTATTCTCGTCTTATCACTCGGATGTCAGTTGGTCTGTTTGCTGCTGAGAGGAGCTTCTGTTTATATGCTTAATCTCTGTTTCGCTCGTCCTGCAGGTAGTTGGGGGTGATTTGTTGTCATCAAATGTAAAACGCATTGAGAGAGCAATCACTGAGTCTGCTTGCAATGCTTTTCTTCTTAAGGTAACTGACTAATATTTTATGATGAATTCTACATAATCTGATTTTAATTTTTTGATAATTAAATTTGTTTTCCATTAAAGCAATTATGTCTCCTAACTAAGTATCATTTAGGACCATAGGACTTTTGTGGAGTGTGGACTTAAAGCTTACTCTGTGTGGATGCTATATTCTAATTCATTGTGATAGTTAATATTTTAGGAGAGAACAATTTACAAATTGGGTTCCATGTATTTTGGTTTTCTAATCGGTCCCTTTGTTATTTGGAAGGATATTGTGATCCTCTCCTTTGTACTCTTCTATTTTATTTAAGAAAGAGAAGTCTCTTTTTCTGTAATCTTGATCAATCAAGTTGCAACTGGTATGCCACTATGGTTAAAAATATGATAATTTCTCATCGAAATCTAGGTCAACCAAGTTGGAACTGTGACAGAGGTCATTGAAGTGGTGAAGCAGTCTAAGGAAGCTCATTGGAGAATGGTGGTTTCTCATAGATGTGGAGAAACTGCAGATTCTTTTATAGCTGATTTAGCTGTGGGACTTGCTTCTGGTCAAATCAAAGCAGGTGCACCTTGCAGAGGAGAGCGTCTTGAAAAATATAACCAGGTTTTTTGGGGTTCTCATGCTAGTTATTTTACTGCACTATTATGAAGACTTGGAACTAGTAGCCCTAAGAAGCATGAAGTTCTTTGGCACATTGCTGTTTTTGCAGCCTTCTGGTATACATGGGTAGAATGGAATGCAGTAGTTTTTAATAAGTTTCTTTTGTTTAGATCTTTGTAAAAGAATTACTTCTTTTGGCCTCCCTTTGGATTTCAGCAAATGGGAATTTTTTATTTATTTACTACATCCGGTCCTATTTATAAGTCATCATTTGTACACTACAAACAAGGCCTTATAATTAGGACAAGAGGAAGTATTTCTTTTGACAGTGAGTCCCCTGTGGATGTTGGAAAAGATTACAAATGGCTTTTGAAGTAATGTCTGTTTAGTTTCTCAACTGTAATTTGGGAGCATTTTTTGCCTTTTTCTGTTGTATTGCTTTCTCTTCTCATCAATAAAACAAAAAATTTTCATATAAAGTTGATCTAATCACTTTTATTGAAAAAGGGAAAGTAATCGAATCTGTTTATTTTTCAATTGATGACTTCTGTTTTTACCCTGATGATGTATATAAGTTCTTTAAAAATATTTTTTATCCTGTGACTCTTCCCCTGAAGCATTGCGTGATATGGCCACCTTTTTGATGCAGTTGCTTCGAATTGAAGAGGAGCTCGGAGATGAGGGGATTTATGCTGGTGAAGATATTAGACAGTAAGAATGTGTATTATCTTTGGTTTTACTGATTTTTGAGATATGCTCCTTCATTGGTCATTATTTGTACCATAGTTGTCAACATGATGCACCAGTTTCTCCGCTGTTCTCGGCCTTGGATACCTCTTGTTATAGCAAGTGTTTCATTGAGTTTTCTAGGTTGTGTAGGAGATAGCTTTTAGTATTTATTCATTTTGTTGGAACCGGGGATAGAAATTACTACTAGTCCATCAGTGGAAGTTTTGGATTATTTGATCAACCAAAATTTTCTGAGCAGTTATGATTTTTCATTAAATTTATTATCCTGGCGGAGCTGACTTCAGGATGAGAGAATCTGGGAGATGATATTTCACCCACTGAAACAAAAACGTATATACTATAATGTGTATAATATAGAAGTGCCGAGTGGACTCCCAAGACACAAGGGCTAAAGCAGAAGTCTTGTATCGTCGAGGATATGCCATAGGTGCGAACCAATCTGTATCCTCTGAAGCGTAGGATTCTGGCTCTTATTTGATCAGGAAAATATTTGCATCGGATTAGGATACTTGCTTTCTGACTATATCACTTCATTTCTATGCTAACAAATTAGATAGGGTTAGGAAAATCCATCCAATTTCCAATCCTTGCAAATGTGAGTTGGAATTTCCTGTTGTTGAGAATAGCTCTGCAGTCCAATCATCAATTGAACGATCTCCCAGTCACTAGCAAGAAGAATGAAATCAATCGCAAACCTGACAGAGCTGGTGAATGAAAATAATGCAGATAAGCATTTGAGTAGTTTTTATTAATTTATTTTAGGTGATCTTATGTTGTGTGAGGTAAATAGGTGAGACATGTTTTGTCTCGTAAAACGTAAAATAACCTTTCGGGGTGATTTCGAGAGTTTGCCAAACAAGTTCAGATGTCTTGTTTCAGAAGCACCATCACAAAGAAGACGCTTATCATCGTTTTGCAACTGATGCTTTCTTGATTTACATTTCATACTGCATATCATCTCTTAGAAGCCTCCCAGAAAACAGTATTATCTCGTAAGGTAGCTTGAGCTTCCATGACAACTTGCCTGAAATAGACTGATTTTTAAACATACTTCCCCTTGATTCCTCTTGAAAAGTATAGATTGAGCTTTTATAATGATTCCACATGGCGATGATGATGTTCTGCAGGCAGGGAATACGAGTGGTTTTTTTTTTTTTTTGGCCAGAGAATACGAGTGGTTTAAAAGTTACACTTTTCACAACTTGTTATAATAATGCTGATATCAATTCTTTAGGATGGGGCGAAAGAAATTGGCAGAGACGAAATGGCCTTCCAATGTAACATTTTTAAACATGCTTCCCTATGATACCTTATCAATGCACTATGGATTAACGTAATTTTTTAATATACTGTTTGTACGTGTTATAAAAAAAAGGTAATATTATTATATAATTTTTTTAAATTTTGAACCAAATTTCAAAAAATAATCCGTATAAAATTGTTCAATAGTTATAGTGGAATATTTTGGTTTGATTTACAAGAACATAAAAGATCAACAATCAATAATATAAAAACATAAAAAAGTTATAGACAAACAACACAATTCAGTAGTAATATCAGTTTTTGGTTAATCATTACGTGGACGGTAGGGTGATAATGCGGCGACAAAGTACGGATACAAGAAAACAAATTTTGCCCCATGTGAATAGATATCGACAGCTCATTCATATGGTTCTTTTAATTTTGTCTATTTATTCTTTTGTTGAAGAGATTAAATATAAGATGGAACATTCTTTTAGGGTGTTTGGTTGGAGGGGAGGGGAAATGAGCCCCTCCCCTCATTTGGTTAAAAATTTTGGAGGGGAGGGGAGCTAAAATGTCCCCTCCCCTCCCCTCCCCTCCCCTCCCCCATTTTGGCTCCCTTCCAAATTGGGGGTTTTTGGAGGGGAGCCAAAATTTTGGACCATTATGCTCTTATGGTTTTTTTAATATTCCACTCCTACCCATAAAATATATTATTATAATATTTATTTCAAATAAAAATATATTATCCTAAGTAAAAAATAAAAAATATATACATTATTATAATTAAAAATATATTATAAAAATTATTTAAAAATAAAAAATTATTTAAATAAAAATTATAATATATAAAATTAATTGTTTTTATAAATATATTATTTATTAAATATATTTTAAAGCTGGAAAAAAAGATAGCCTAAAGAAAATAAAATTTCATTTTTCTTAGAGCATATAAAATTTGTTAATTTGATTATTTTAAATATATTATTATATTAATTAGAATAAAAAATTACTATACCAATTTTTTAATACACATATTAACATGATAAGACTGAATTTTTATTAAATTATATAATTTAAATTAAGATGTAAATTAATTTATATAATATATCAATAAAAAATATAAACTAATATGTAAGGGTAAAATGGTAAATTGATTATTACTATCCCTCCCCTCCCCTCCTTGAACCAAACAAGGGATCATTAAATATCCTCCCCTCCCCTCCTTTTTAATCAAACCAAACAAGGTGAGGATAAAACCTCTCCTCCCCTCCCCTACCCCTCCCTCCCCTCCCTCCCATTCCCTCCCCTCAAACCAAACAGACCCTTAATTGTTACAATATATCTTCTTAAATTAAATAAACAGATGAAAGAATTTAATTTAAATATATATAAAAAGAAAACAACTACGGCTCACCTTAGGCCGTAACTAAACCATTCGCTTGAGGGATCATACTATACCAATTTATGAAAGCAATTGGCTCGTTAAAATTGTAATAAAAAAGTATGCCATACAATTATAATAGAAAATTGGGAAATTTTTTTGTTGGACAAAGTGAATTAAATTATACTTTTTAAATGTAATTTTAATTAAAAATTAATAATAATCCTTCGATATCTATTAATTTAATATTGATTGAGAAATTATTCGTTTTTTTAATCTTCAAAATAACTTTGTTAGCACCTGCTTGTTTATGCTCTCAATTTTTGTACCATCTGATTTATATTTTTAATTGCATCATCGCTATTTTCTACTTTAAATTTTAATACATACGTTTAGTTTATTTTCTAATTAAAATATTTTATTTAATCTACTGTGAAATAATCTTAAAATGGAAATTGTATAAACGGTAGCACGTTACACATATAAAACATGAGAAAACTTATAAAAGAAATATATTTTACTTAAGAAAAAGTTGTGCATTGAACTATCTGAGCTGTCAATTTGAAAATATCTAACTTGCACGTCTCACCTACAAGTTTCTATTATTCGTTAGCAGCCAAAATGACTTCTTATCTTCTTCCCCCAAAACACAAAGAAAACCACAAAATTTGCATTTCTTAAAGAGGCAAATAAATAAATAATACTAAGTTTTTTTTAGCAAAATAGTACTTGTACTAAAATTTCAAAAGCATTTATTTCAAAGGTTCAAAAAAATTTTGGCAAAAAAAAAAGTTAAAAAAAAAGCATTTATGTCGCTTCGGTTTAAAAAGCATTTATTTCGTATAATAATTTAGATTTTTCATAAGTCCGTTATATATTGCCTTCAGTTTAAAATACTATCTCCGCTTCTAAATATAAAAACTAGTTTTAATTTTAATTTAGTTCTAAATATAATACTTAAAAATACTTTGGCTATCATATTTATTTATTTTTTTAAAGTAGTCTTTTGTAATAGTTGAACATATTAAATGTTTCATTAAATGACACTTGATTAGCAAGGGTATTTTAAGAAAAATAATGCTTATTTATTACAAATAACTAACTTAACTAATTTTTTTAATCTATTCAAATTAGTTAACTAACTCTTATATTAAGGAGTAAAAATAGTATAAGATAAAATTGACTGATATATGTTTATCAAAAAATCAGTTTATAACAATAAATATGTAAGGCATATATATATATATTTCAAATATGTCCTTATTAATAAGAAAACAAGTCAAAAATAAATGAAAAACACTCGTAAATGCTTATGTCAGGGATAAAATTAGAACAAACTTATTAAATGTTTAGATAAAATTGAAATGTATTTTATAAAAAAAATAAATCTCTTCAACAAAATTCATCTTATATTTTGAATAGGAGGGAATATGACATAAAACAAAGACAAATTTTTAATATGGATGAAGCCCCCTTTTTTTTTTTGGGGTACGGGTTTCTACTTTCAAAATGCGTGTGTATTTTTTATTTTGGAAATAATCTAAATACTCTGGGAATAACAAGAAAAGTTTTCCTTAATATATTCATTATTTATAGTAAAAATGAGGATTCTTTGCTGCGTATGGTGTTGCCGCTAAAATTTCCTCGTCCCACACTACCTCCTTCCAGAGCTTCTTACTCTGCATCGTTCGTTCTCTGTAATTCCTTTCATCTTCCTCCCAAAACGGCAATCCCCAATTCTTCAATCAACTCACATTCTGTTCCCTCATTTTGAAAATCCTCTTTTTTCTCAAAACCATTTACAGAAACTTACCTCCTCTGACCCTTTTTCCTTCCCTTTTGGGTTCTTCCCGAATTTTCCTTCTCTTTTTCTCGACCCACATTGCTTCTTCTTCTTCTTTGAAGTTTTGTCTCTGGGAAAAACCTAACCCTAACTGAATCTATCAAACCCATTGCTTGCCATCCAACAGTTGGGATTTCCGAAATTGGAATTGCTTCCCGCCATGAAGGTTCCAGCCTCAGGCCGGTTATTCACCTTCGGACTTGTAGCGTGCTGGTACTCGTCCAACATTGGGGTGTTGCTTCTGAACAAGTACTTGCTGAGCAATTATGGGTTCAGGTACCCGATTTTTTTGACGCTGTGTCACATGATGGCCTGTTCGATTCTTAGCTACGTCGCTATTTCTTGGCTCAAAGTCGCGCCGTTGCAGACGGTGAGGTCGCGGGTCCAATTTGTGAAGATATCGTCTTTGGGTCTTATCTTCTGCTTGTCGGTAGTAGGCGGGAACATTTCCCTCCGGTACCTGCCTGTGTCGTTTAACCAAGCGGTGGGTGCGACGACGCCTTTTTTCACTGCCGTGTTTGCTTACCTTATGACTCTCAAGAGGGAGGGATGGCTCACCTATATCACTCTCATTCCTGTAGTTGCCGGCGTTATGATTGCCAGTGGGGTATCTGTCTCTATCTCTTGTCTTTCTGTTAGTCTTATTTATTGTGTGTATTTCATGATACTAACACAATATGAGAATGGGCTATATTGTGGTGGTTGAGATTTGGGAAAACGGCATGTAATTAAGATCTTTTTTGCCGGTCTATACCTACTTTGGCTGATCATAATTATATGGAAATGGTATGTTCAGGTTCTTTGAAAGAAGATTAATGAATGGTACGACCCCCCCTGCTCGTTATAAGGACATCTTAACAACTTCATGGTATTAAGAAATTTAGTTAAAGTCGAGTAGCTCAAGAGGGAGGGATGGCTCGCATTCATCACTGTGCTAAAATAGTTCCTAGAAGGGGTATATATTACTTAATGTTGCGCGTGTTATATGTTAATTTTAAGTTTTAGTGTCGGTAATTACTCTTGACAATGTAATTTATTTTTGTGATGCCAACAAGTTGCATGCACACATTTAATCAAGAGGCGGGCCCTCATTGACCTAAATGAACAATAAACCTAGATGTTATTTGTTTGACTTTTCCGAATACAGTTTGATTATGCCTGTCAAACTAGAAGGGGGAAGGGATCTGTAATGTTAATTAATTGTGGGCTCCAGTGCGCTTATTATTTTTGACATTGTTGACAATGGATTAACAAACTGTTGATTAAAAGTTACATCCCATAAAAGAAAAGCTTACAATTGATTTCTGCTTGAAGTTAACATTCTATAATTCCTGGTACTTAATGTCTTTTCTCTTGTGTGAAGGGAGAGCCAAGTTTTCATTTATTTGGATTTATAATGTGCGTTGGTGCTACAGCAGCTCGGGCACTTAAAACTGTGCTTCAAGGAGTCTTGCTGTCTTCTGAAGCGTAATGTGCTTAAACTTTCCTGCCATTCGATATGAGCATTTGTGAAATATCATCTATTCATCATGCACTGTTGATTGAATGAGTGCCATCCATAAATTAATAAGTATCTTAGTACTTAAGGCCTGGCTGCTACTGAAATGGATTCGTTGACTTCTCAGGGAAAAGCTTAATTCTATGAACCTTCTTATGTACATGGCACCGGTGGCTGTTGCATTCCTTCTTCCAGCGGCAATAATAATGGAGGAAGATGTTGTTGGAATTACAATTGCACTTGCCAGAGATGATTCAAGGATTTTGTGGTTACTTATATTCAATTCTGCATTAGCATATTTAGTGAATTTGACCAATTTCTTGGTCACAAAGCACACCAGTGCCTTAACCCTGCAGGTAATCATTTATCTCTCTTTACCCTTTCATATTTCAGGAATATCTTAAATATTTGATATGAGAAATTGGCAATAAATATATATTTATTTTCCCTTCTGCTTTATTCTTCTGTTTAACTCTAATTTTTTTTTTTTAAAAAAATTATCATCCATAAATCAGTGAACAATAATATTATGATTAAAGAGAAAGAATAATAGATATTTCTGCCAGCTTTTGTTTACCCAATTATTGTACTTGAAAATTGAAATAAATCTATATCATTTGGGCTTAATTTTTTCAAAAAAGAATACGTACCTTCTATGCATTTAGGCATACTCAACGTGTGCCGGTAACAGGTACATACCTGGTATGGGTATGAACAACTTGTAGCCACACTGGTATTTCGGTGGTGACATAAGAATGTAAGATATTATATCGCGTCAGTACAATTTGATGCTTTTCTAAAAGTGTCATACGTTTTAGAATACCCTATATCTTTATGTGTAAGAAAGGTTATTGGCCAACCAAAAAAGTACATATTAGGAAGTTTGTCCTAGGTTAACATTTTCTTTTGTTTGGCTAGGTAACAAAGTTTTGCATGACTTTCTACACACTGCATGAGACAACAGTGGTTATGGAAAAGCATGTTGACAGGATTAGTAAAATTTCTAAAAACACAAATTTCATCTAAAAAGGCTTCCTAAAATCCTGATTCTTTTGACTTTTGGTCCTGTAAATCATTTGCATGATATTCCTAGCAATACCTAATCCTTCCCCATGTCAGACAAACAAGTTCTGGCTTGAACAAGTTCACTTATAATACGCATATCTTTTTGTGAAAGAGGATAGGGTAGTCGTATAATTGATTTTTTAATATATTTAAAAGCTACTATATTATATTGTATATTACTTGACTTGAAGGATCAATGGCTCTTTTAGGTCCTAGGAAATGCTAAAGGAGCTGTAGCAGTTGTTATCTCCATTTTGATATTTAGGAATCCTGTATCAGTGACTGGAATGCTTGGATATACTCTCACAGTTATTGGAGTCGTCTTATATAGTGAAGCCAAGAAACGGAGTAAATGAGGTACTTTTTAGCCAATTAACCCCCATTCTGCTACAATGTTGTTTATTATGGCCAAGACTGCTTCTATTCATGTTGTAAGCCCTATGTGCAGCACCTGGAAATTTTATCCTAACAACTTTTTTAGACCAAATGTTGGAAGTTGGGCTATTTGTCACAGTGATGAGAAATTCAGCATTAACTGAAGAACGAGTTGCTGAGAAATATTAGCCTTCCGATTGGAACAAGATTGGGAATTTGGGATTGGGAGTACTGGCGAAAGATTTTGATTCTATTGTGTGGCATTTCCCTTTATTTCTTTAACCGTTTGTCAAATACTTTGTCTATTTATTCAATGGAAGGCAATGTAATTTATGTGCTTATATGCCATCATTAATGTGAGCTGCTAATAATGATCGGTGAAAAAAGATCTACCGATGTTTCTACTGAACCTAAATCGTTTCCTTCTAGACTGAGTGTTCGGTCATTTTCTTAAACACTTTAAATTTTGCTGAAATATAATCTTTGCTGCCGTATGTTATAGAGTATCTTTATCACGTCGATTTGGTTTATGTCTTACTTTTCTTAGTAATTATGAGGATTTGAAGCATACATGCATTGGACATTTTTTACTGCATTTGGTTTTCGGTTGAACAACTTTGTATCTTTGAAGCTCTGTATATTATTGATAGAATCGAAACAGGGTAACCTCTCTTTAATTGCATTGACCTGTATTCTGATTGGCATTTGGATCTGGTAATCCTTCTTTTTCATGCTTTCATGGCCATTGATTATCCCGTCTACAAATTGAGTCTAAATAAATGGCATACAGGAATAGCACACAAGATTTCAATCACTAATGCCAGAGTCACCGCAAGAATGCATTGATTTAATGCGGCATGATTTAGAGAATGGTCTTCAAGACCTAGCTACTTGTCTTTGCTCTTGTGTTTGTGTGATGAGGCATAGTTTTCTGATAACTTTGTCTGCTCTGTTTGAATCTGGTTGGTTGAATAGAGATAGGTTATCATCCACGTGTTTGGGTGAGAACCTATGACCTTGTAAGACCGTGATCCTTAAAGCTGGCCATGTTGTGCCTTAAATAGAATGCTGACTAGAATGTACCGGTCACTCATGATACAGAATGGTATGCTGAATGAAATGGCAAAGAGAACATGGGAATTATGGAAACTGAAGAGATATATACAAATCCTTGATTTTTAATGCCAGAAAACAAAACTTCGTTCATATTAATTTACGTTGTTATGCCTTTGCCATTGATAGGAACACTACTCTTATTTAAAATATGTGTGTATGTATATATATGCTTTCCTCCTGTAAACATAAATGGATTCAATTCTATTTATTCGTGAAAAAAATTGCACTCCGTAAATTGGCTCTAACAACTTAATCAGAAGCACCATAATCCTTGATTCCTCTGCACAAAAATAAAAGTATGAAAGGGATCATTCTTAAGACATTGATAATGGACAGTAAAGTTTATATCAACTTCTTTTTTGAAAGGTTCAACTTAAAAACAAAATAGCCATCAATTCATGTCTTCAGCTCATGTTCACGTATTCCCAAAGGGAATAAAAAGAATTTCACTCTTTTTTTTTTGGTAGGTGTAAGTATCTTTTATTAGAGGAAATCTTGTTCAAGATACTGTTAGACAGCAAATGTAAACATTTCTTCTAATAGAGATTTGAATTTTGCTTCACCACATTATAAGAAACTAACTTTTTTTATTAGACCAAACTTCTATTGGTAAACTTAATTTATATTGACTTACATTGTTATGCCTTTGCCATTGATAGGAACACTCTTCTAATTAAAAAAAAATGATTTCCTCCTGTAAAACATAAATGGATCAAATGTTATTTATCCTTGAAAAAAAATTGCAATCCATAAAATGGCTCTAACAACATAATCAAAGAAGCACCATAATCTTTGATTCCTCTTTAATCAAAAGAAGTATGAACGGGATCATCCTTAAGACATCGATAATGGACATTAAAGTTTGCACCAATATCTACTTTTAACAAAGGTTTAACTTAAAAACAAAACAGCCACCAACCCATGTCTTCCCCTCATCTTCGCGGAATCCATTAATACCACAAGTATCTATTGGGAACAAGTTATGAAGTTCTCTTTAATAATTCGTGGTTGTTTTGGGGAAGTTTATCTCTTTCTTTGTAATAAAATCTCACATCGCATGCTTCTTTATGAAAGTTGAATTAGATTTTCATAGGATCTGCTGACGGGTCATTTGTGTAATTAACTTTTCTCCCTAACGTGTATTGGGTGGCAAAGTTGGGGCTACTATTAATCCAAAGTTAGGTGACGAAAGTTGAATATGAACAATGAAAAAATATATATATAAAAAGAAAACTGAGACAAATGGAATCTTCAAAGAAAGCACTCATTAAGGGAAAAGTAATGGAAAAATGAGATTTTAGTTATGGACTTATGTCCCCCCATTGACTCTGCTTTTATGACCCAGAAAAGCTGTGGAGAAAACGACGTGAAAGCTTTGACAGTGAGATTAATCATACTTACATACGTAAACACGAAGAAGAAACTGTTCCAGTCAATTAAAAGATCTTTTCCTATTTTTCTACCCTTTGAAAATGAAATTTTTTGTTTTTATTAATATTTCTCACCACGAATTATTAGAACAGAGGAAAAGTCTACTCCAAAAAAAATAAAAAAAGAGGAAAAGTTTTAATGCTATAGTTTGAAATGTTGCATATTCAACCTTGTTGCTGTTTTACGTCATTTTTTTTAAAGAATTCAGCCTTGTTTACCATTAAAAATACTAAAGTTATTTTATAGATTGAATATGATTATTATTCAGTCAGAAATTGAAAATTGAAAATTTGCAAGTTTGTTTGATGATAAAAAAAAAGTTAATCTCTCCAAGGATGAAGCTCGTCATAATTTCTTTTTCATGTCAAGCTATTTACAATAAGAAAGCACTGCAAAAATCTAAGGGTATTTATCTAGCAAAGTAGCAATAGATCAACTAGATCACAAAATAGGTGAAAAGAATTCGGCCTTGTTTACCATTAAAAAATAAAAAATAAAAAGAGTCATCCTGATTGCAAAGCTCAAACCGGAGTATTTCAACAAATTTAATTTTTGACGCATCATGAAATTAGAATTTTGATTTTTAAAAATATATTTTATTGATATAAAAAATAAAAAAGAATCAAGTGAAAGTTGAAAATGAAAGAGACATCACATAAAATTTAGCTAAATCTCCAAAATCAAATTAATATTAAAAGGAAAATTTTTTTTGGCATGAAAGTAGAACAATTTTTAAGATTGGTGGATTAGATAACAATATGCTCTTTATTATTATTTTTAAAATAGTATTGTATGCAATAAAATCCTCAGCTTCATGTGAATGCTGAGCCGTGACTTTAGACAAAAGGAACACATGTTGTTTGTTTTTTTAACAATATTATATATTTCTTAATGCTCAAGCAGCCGCCGGGTGGACCTTGAATGTCCCCATGCATAATTATTATGCTCTCAAAAAATAATACTGTTATGATCTTTAATACAAAATCTAATTGTTAAGTTAATTTTGATCCTAAATATAAGATTTATTTTTTATATTTATCAATTTTTTTTAAATTATTCCTATGGATACTTTCTTAACCATAATCAAATAGAAAAAGGTGGGAGGAATTAAGGAAGATGATTATGGTATTTTAAGAAAAACATATCATATTTCTTATAATTAACTAACTTACCCAACTTCCTTAATCTAATCAAATTAATAAAATAGATATTATATTAATAACTGAAGAAGTACTGTAAATATCAAATGAACTTCTCCTTTTCTATCTTTCACCAATTTTCCTTTTTTCCCCCCTGAAATGAAGCATTTTTTAAACATTTAAAATGTTCAAAGCTAGTCCATAAACCAAAAGGCAAAATTACAGATGATAAATTATAATTCAGCCTAATGATTATAGCTACTACTGCTATGATTAAAACTGTGTGGATTCCAGTTGTAATGAGCAATGTGAAAAAAAAAACAATACTAGTAATCAATAAAAAAGACAACCAATGTGTGTGTGTGTGTATAAAAAGATTTTCTTTAGTCACAAATGTCTGCGTTCTACGATTTGACTTTGTTTTTTTATTGCATAGCCCCCCTATAGATCCCAGAGAAGAGCGCAGTTTCTCTTAAATTTTTTTGATTGTATATATTTAATTTTAATTTTAATTTTTTTAATATAAAATGTCTGAATAGTTGGAATGAAAATATTTGTTTATACATAAATTACTTAAAAAGGATAAGTTAATTTGATTTTTTGAGACTTTATAAAAAAAAAGAAATACAATCAAATATCATAGAAGAGAAATAATTATTAAAAGGTTTTAATAACAATCTAAGTAGCTTGTAATGATAAGCCTTACAATAAAAAATAACAACCTATAAGATTTGTTTTGTTATTTTTTTTTCTTTTTATAGGATTTGATTATATTTTTTTTTTTTATAAAAATTCTTCTTTTTACATCGTTGAATTGGACCAGCCAAATAATAAGAGCCAAGGGTCTTCGATCGTATCTTTTGGAGGCTTCTCATTAAAAGCAGTGACCCCTCAAGTTAGGTGCGGTTTTTAGAATTCATGTATCTATTCTCATTTTATACAAACAAGATACGTCAATTTTTTTCTGATTAGATGTACGTGTAATGACCAATTGATCCTCTCTCGAAGTCTTAATAAGACACCACTTTTTGTTTAAAAAAGCAACAGTCGAATCTATTTTACGTTTTTACCCTTGATCTCAACGGTGGGCAGTGACGACATTTCCAGTTACGTACGTCCCAGGGATGGCGAAAACGAAAACGGGGGATTGTTTTAGCACTAAACTAAAGAATTTGTGGATCACAGCATTAAACCGTTAGGGACTTCAATTTATTTATTCCAAACTTACGTCAGACAATTAGTGAATATTTCACCAATTAAGATATCTTCCATACGTTACTAATATTTAGAACCCAAATACAATTATTTCTTTTTTCGGCAGCCTTCTCAATGTATTTTTTTAAATTTTGGAAGCTTGAATTCAAAATCTTGTTCAAAACATGTTGAGATAAATATAGTTAATTTTTTTATTATTTTCTGTTCCAATATAAAAAATGCATGAAAATAACCCTTAGGTGATTATTGGGTGATTGATTAAGGTGGCTCCAAATTCAAACTGATCCATGTTTCAAGCATGATGGTATGAAGAAAAGCACTAGATTTAGTTAATAAAATAATCACACACAGACTTTGAGCCAGATCAACAAATGAAGAAGCTATAGTACATCAGAAAACAAATGAAGGCCCTGTTTGGATAGCAGGCCAAACTATGATTTGGGAAAAAACAACCAAAACAAGCACAAATTATCTGAAACCATGGTTTTGGGAAAAGTGAATCCATTCTGCTTATGGCTTAAATTGGAGAGTATGATTATGCCTATTAGAGTAAATCTCAACAATAATATGACTTTAACACCCCTTAATTAATTTTTTATAAACATATTTAATCTTATATCTTATAAATAAATATACACATATTAATTATTTATTAATTATATTATCTTATGTATTATTAATTATGTTGGTAAAAAAATATATTATTAACAATTTTATTCTTTCTAATTAAAATATATCATACAATCTATGTTTTATGTAATTATTATATTACCTTATGCTTTTTTAAATAATTTGTACATATAAAAAGTGTTTCTGATAACAACTATTTAAACACTCTCACTTCTCAGAATCACTTTTTCACAAAATCTATTTTTTTCAGAATCTATTCTTCAGAAACTATTCTCCAAACTATGATTTGGTTTCATCCAAACACATCCGAAGAAGCAATATGATTTTTTTAATGCAAAAGGAGGAAGCACCAATAAATCAAGCGCAGCTCCAACTACCCCTTGTACGAAGGAAAAAAATACAGCTCTTATCATGGCAACTAGATGAACAGTTGACAGTCAAAATGACCATATTTGATTCTTTCAAGTTTCCTTTCCCGTTAAAATGCGAAATCCTTACGTGCCACCTCACACACACACAGGGACAAGTTCAGGAAGTTCTCCCAATGATAGAGGAGGAGCTTGCAGGTTCTTTCCATTCACACCCCTCTTCGTGATCTGTAATAAGAGAATCAAGTTCCAGGGGATCTCTGCTCAGAATCGTGTATGTGAAAAGCTTCAGACTTGGGTGTTTCAAGGGTGTTCACTAGGTGTTTGAAGAAAGACCCGGTTGATAAATTCTGATGGAGTTAACCCCAAGAGGAAGAACCCAGCACTCTCCTTTGACTTTGAGCATTGACAGAGATGCAGATTCTGTTTTGGAGCAAGATAGGGAGATTCTGTCGAAGTGGGCTGCCATAGAAAAACTGCCCACTTTCAAAAGGATTAGAACTTCGTTTATTGATGTGATTGAAGATGATGGTGGGCAAACCAGCAGCAGTAGCGTCAATTTAAAGTCAGAGAGTAGAAGACAATTGAGGTCAGACAGTAAAAGGGTCGTTGATGTTACTAAACTTGGAGCACTTGACAGGCGTTTGTTGATCGACAAGCTCATAAAGCACATTGAGAATGATAATCTCCAGTTACTGCACAAAATAAGAGAAAGGATCGAGAGGTGCCTGCTGTTGTTCTTAACATGCTGAAAATAGAGTAGAGTACCCTATTTCTCTAAAGGGGTTACTTTTTGATACAGCATATGATTCAAAACTTTTCATATTTTTTTTCCCGGTGTGACATGCTTTCAAGCTAATTCTGTGTTGAAATAACTCTTGACATGTTTTCTCCATTAAAAAAAAAAAAAAAAACTCTTGACATGTTTTCATGTTGATTGATAAAGCCTTGGTTTTTCTAGTTCTGACAATAATCACTTCATCTACCATTCTGTTATGGAATCTAAAATCTTCATTCTTTCCTTTTCTTTATTTGTTTCCACTTCATTTATCTACGGGTTCCCCTTTATTCAGCTCTGAGTTTTTCCCCCAAAGAAAAGGAATTGACAGATATTTACCATTTCTAGAGTGAATGTGAAGGTTCCTACTGTGGAAGTCAGGTACAAGAACCTGCATGTAGAAGCGGAATGTGAGGTTGTACAGGGAAAGCCACTCCCTACACTGTGGAACTCTCTTGTTGGCTTCTTTTCAGTAAGTATGCTTTATCGTTGAACCTATTAATTGAAATAAGCAGGCCATTATCATGCAAAAACGGGTGATATTAAACACCATATGTTATTCAACAAAGATAACTTTAATTTTGTTTTTCTGCATGCAATAATGAGCTAAGTTTATTACCTGAACAGGGTGTTACGAAGGCAGTACCTTGTACTTCTCAAGGAACCAACATAAGCATTCTTAAGGATGTAAGTGGCATCATAAAGCCATCAAGGTAAATTAATAACTGAATATGACTTTTGTGTGTGGCAATTTACAGCATA
Source organism: Neltuma alba (assembly GCF_004799145.2). NCBI lineage: Eukaryota > Viridiplantae > Streptophyta > Magnoliopsida > Fabales > Fabaceae > Neltuma > Neltuma alba. The sequence goes on along the minus strand of NW_021637020.1, from coordinate 409,735 downwards.
ATATGATTCCTTTGATAATTAGATATTGATATAATAAGTTTGCTTATATTCATGAATCTTTCCTCAATTGCATTGATGTGTTGCAGAGCACTTTCATTTTTAGACGCTTAAAATATTCAGGAAACAAAAGTTTTGTTAGTTGTTACGGTGGTTTTCCATTTGGATGAAGCACTAGGTTTAAGTGAATAGGAAAGATGATAACACTTGAGTGTAAGCTGGTTTCGTCCCATATGCTATCAAGGAAAACATTGAAGAATTAATTAGAAGACTAACTTCAATAAGAGTGACTGAATTTCCAACTGATCAAAAATGGTTTTGAGTGCAGGCTTACACTTCTTCTTGGCCCACCTGGCAGCGGGAAAACGACCTTGCTTTTGGCACTAGCTGGAAAACTTGAGCAATCTCTCCGGGTTAGTATTTTAACAAAAAAAAAAAAAAAAAAACAAAACAAAAGGGAAAAAAAAAAACCTAAACGGAGTTAAATTCTAGGACCATCAGTCACTATCAAACGGTTCAAGTAACTTATTTTCAGAATCGCTAAAATTTGAAGTCAACATCTTCAAGCATAGCTTGAACCAAGAGAGAAGGATATGACTGGCAATGCTTTTGATCCTTCTTCATCCAGGACTGCAGTATTTCAGAGACTTGTCTAAAGCGTAAATTTTTCTTCAATTGGCACATTCTATAGTCCCTGTGACATTTTTCTGCTTTTGCTTCTCTTCAGGTGACTGGAGAAGTCTCTTACAATGGCCACGTCCTAGAAGAGTTTGTTCCTCGAAAAACATCATCATATATAAGCCAATATGACCTGCACATACCTGAGATGACAGTGAGGGAAACAATTGACTTTTCAGCCCAATGCCAGGGGGTTGGCGATAGAGCTGGTGAGGTTTCTTATTTATTGATATACAAACATATATCAAATAATCTGTTGGATAATAAAGTATCAATTGGCCTTTCCATATATAATTGGTCATGCAGATATACTGGCTGAAGTCACAACGAGAGAGAAAGATGCAGGAATCATCCCTGACCCAGATATCGATGCCTATATGAAGGTACTATTAATAAGGTAAAAAAAATGTTATAATGCAAAAGAAAGTTGACAAAAAAATCAATGAAATGTGTGCAGGCAATATCAGTTGAAGGACAAAAGGAAAATCTGCAAACTGATTATGTTTTGAAGGTACATCCTCTTTCAATCACAGCAAGATTGCAGAATGAAGTTATTAAGTAGCTCAATTAAGATCTTCCTATTCTTTTGACGTTGTAGGTTCTTGGGCTTGATATCTGCGCCGACGCAATGGTTGGTGATGCATTAGATAGAGGCATTTCAGGTGGACAGAAGAAAAGGCTTACAACAGGTATATAGGAGTTCTTAAAAAAACTTTGTTGGGTGCTTTTGCTTCAATTCCAAATATTCAGGATTCAGATGTCAACCTTTATTCAATTAAAAAGCTTCATTCATAACAGAAAAATATAGCAGAAGCGCCTTCTCTTTCCTAGACATTGAAAAATGCAGAGCTACTGTTTGCCCAGGCTGAAATAAACATGTTCATAATACAGAAAATTTTTCTGTTCATTGATTTTGAAATTAATTTTTCCATATAATATTGCAGGAGAGATGATTGTTGGTCCCATAAAAACTCTGTTTATGGATGAAATATCGACTGGCTTGGACAGCTCCACCACTTTTCAAATAGTTACCTGTCTCCAGCAGTTGGTGCACATCACAGATGCAACAGCAGTGGTTTCACTTCTTCAGCCAGCTCCTGAAACCTTTGAATTATTTGATGATCTTATACTGATAGCAGAGGGGAAGATTGTATATCATGGCCCGTGCAGTCAAGCACTCCAATTTTTTGAGGAATGTGGTTTCAAGTGTCCTGAAAGGAAAGGAGTAGCAGACTTTCTCCAGGAAGTAAGACTCCAAAAAAAAAAAAAGAAGAAAGAAAACTGGATTTCACTCGTTATTTAACTCAGCCACATAACCTCACTGGTCAAAATTTTCAATTATGTACAGGTAACCTCTAAGAAGGATCAAGGGCAATACTGGTATCGTGCAGACACTCCTTACAACTATGTTCCAGTGGATCAGTTCTCTCAAATTTTCAAAAAAGTTATTGGGGACAGAGTTTAAATGGCGAGCTCTCAAAGCCATATGATAAATCTCAATCCCATAAAAATGCTTTATCATTTAGCGAGTACTCCTTGGGCAAATGGGAATTGTTTAAAGCTTGCATGAGGAGGGAGATTCTTCTCATGAAACGAAACTCTTTTATCTATGTATTCAAAACAGCACAGGTTAACATCTGCTTATAACTCAAAAGGTACTAGAAATGCTTTAATCATCAAACACTACAATCTGACTTGTTTCCTTTTTCTTATTTTCCAGCTCACAATCACAGCAATCATAACAATGACAGTATTTATACGCACTCAGTTGAATGAGGACATAGAGAGTGCAAACTTTTTACTGGGCTCATTGTACTACACACTTGTCCGCCTCATGACTAATGGAGTTGCTGAGCTGATCTTGACTATTACTAGACTTCCTGTTGTTTACAAGCAGAAGGAATTCTATCTATATCCAGCATGGGCTTACTGTCTTCCAGCTTCCATTCTGAAGATCCCATTTTCAGTTATTGATTCAATTGTCTGGACTTCAGTAACTTATTACGTTATAGGCTACAGCCCTGAAGTGGCAAGGCAAGGAATTTGTTTAATCCTATGTACAAATTGCACAATTGTTTCAAAAATTTTATAAGCTTTTCTAATTCTTCTTTAACTTTTGGATTCAGGTTCTTCCGTCAGTTTCTTCTACTTTTCACTCTGCACTTGACATCAACATCCTTTTGCCGTTTCCTTGCCCCGGTTTTCCAAACTGATGTTGCAGCTACAACAGTCGGTTTTTTGTTCTTAGTACTGATGTTTTTGTTTGGAGGCTTCATTCTTCCTAGACGTAAGTTCATTTGTAATTTTCTTTTTTTTCTGCCCCATTGAAGTTGCAGCAAATGCTAATGACGGAGTTTATTCATTTCAGCTTCATTACCATCTTGGTTGAGGTGGGGTTTTTGGCTCTCTCCCGTGACATATGGAGAAATTGGATTAACAATAAATGAGTTTCTTGCTCCCCGCTGGCAGAAGGTATCTGCAGCTGCAAGATAATGTCTGTCTTCTAATTTAATCATAGTCATTTGTAAATAAATAAGTTATTTCTGGTTTGCAGATTCAAGAGGGAGGCATCGCCATAGGGAGGCAGGTTTTAACTAGTCATGGTTTAGACTTCAATGCAAACTTCTACTGGCTATCAATTGGAGCACTGCTTGGTTTCACAGTACTTTTTGATTTGGATTTATCTTAGCATTAAGTTACTTAAAACGTAAGTCCTATCTAATTCATCTAAAATAAAAAGTATATATACGTTTTTCACAATGTACTTATTTGATGGAAAACATATGCAGCTCCAAAGATGTCTCGAGCTCTTGTTTCCAAAGCAAAGGCCGCTCAACTAGAAAGAGGAGAAAATGGCAAGAGCGTGGAACTAGAAAATAAGTCTGTTACAGTTGACATTAGCCAGACCTCAAAGGAAACACAAAACACAGGTGACACAGCCACTACACAAAATTATATCAAAGATTGGCTTTCACATTGAAATCATCATTAAAGTTTGTTTTTTTCCTTCTCTTTGTGCATGGTTGATCATGTAGGAAAAATGGTCCTGCCCTTTCAGCCGCTGTCAGTAGTATTCAAGGATGTCCAGTATTTTGTTGACACCCCTCCAGTTAATGAGTTTTCTGAGATAATTGTTTTCATGATTTAATATATTCTTGACAGCCTCTTCAATGAAAAAGTTGCTTTTTCCTTTCTAAACAGGAAATGAAAAAGCATGGGTCCAATGAGAAAAAACTTCAATTGCTCCGTGATATCACTGGAGCATTTAGGCCAGGAGTTCTCACAGCACTGATGGGAGTGAGTGGAGCAGGGAAAACAACTCTTATGGATGTTCTTTCAGGGAGAAAAACTGGAGGTATCATTGAAGGAGATATAAGAATTGGAGGATACCCCAAAATGCAGAAGACGTTTGCTAGGGTTTCAGGTTACTGTGAGCAGGTTGACATACATTCCCCTTATATAACAGTTGAAGAATCTGTAAAATACTCAGCATGGTTGCGGTTACCAATGGAGATTGATTCAGTCACAAAAGGGGTAAGAAATTGTAGTCATATTCACCATAATTTATATGACTCAGATAACTGATGCACTTTGCTTATCTGAATATCTTCTGAGCAGAAATTTGTAGAAGAAGTCATTGAAACAATTGAACTTGATGATATAAAGGATCGTTTAGTTGGCATAGCTGGCCAAAGCGGCTTATCAACTGAACAGCGTAAAAGACTTACCATCGCAGTGGAGCTTGTGTCCAATCCATCAATAATCTTTATGGATGAACCAACCTCAGGTTTGGATGCCCGAGCAGCTGCCATAGTTATGCGTGCAGTGAAGAATGTGGTCGCCACAGGCAGGACCACGGTTTGCACCATACACCAACCAAGCATTGATATATTTGAGACTTTTGATGAGGTAGGCAAAAGAGTGCTTCCCAATAATAAATTTACTCCAGATTTCATGTTTTTAAAAAAAAAAAAAAAACTGTCTTATTGTTGAGAATAAGAAGCCTATTAATATCAACCTGATCTCAAGACTTCCATATTATTAACCTGTCATTACTCTTTAGTGACAAACATACAACATGCAACTGTTTTTAAGCTTTACCGCTCGTGTTTTCTTCTTCTTCTTATTTTTTTGGATCATTACAGTGTGAAATGTTATGTTGGGCCATGTCAACAAGTTCACTCCTCATCATTCCAGCATTCTCACCTCTAAATATAATTTATCAAGAAAAATTCCCGCATTTTGGAAATATTGCAGTTAGTTTAATTTTTAATTGATGTGCCAGTTTTCTCTCAAGCTATCACTGATCTCCATTGCGCTGACCATGACATTTATTCTTTTCAAGACTTATCAATTTAACAAGCTCCCCCCCCCCCCAAAAAAAAATTGATAAGTTTTCCCAAAATCTTTTTAGATACATACTATAATCAGAAAAAATTCGGGGGAGGGGTCTTTCATTTTTAGTTATTTTTCAAATCACATCAATGATAAGGTGAAGTTCAGCAACTGATTTAGTTATTTTTCATGACAGTTGATTCTAATGAAATCAGGGGGACAGATTATCTATAATGGAAAACTCGGTCACCAGTCGAGCAGACTCATTGAATACTTTCAGGTATGCTCCAAGTACCAATCATTCTTCTATACTGGTCATTAATTTCTCTTTCTGGTATAAGTTGGAGATGTGAATTGAAGTACAATTAAGTTTGAGTTTCACCAAAATTAAACTAGTGGTGTGCAAAGAAAATTTTTGGAAAAAAATGTGTCGGAAAGTTATGTATCAGGTGACTTCATATTCTTGTGCAAGTTAAAGAGAAGGACAAAAGCTTTCCAGTATCCTGATAAAGCATCTACATGAAAACCTAATGAAGAAAAATTATTATTCTTGGATAAATTATGATGTAAAACTTTTGTCTCTCACCCTTTCAATTAAGCTATTAAATTTTCACCTGAACAACTTTACTTTCTCCATCAGAATATACCAGGAGTGCCAAAGATCAAAGACAATTATAATCCTGCAACCTGGATGCTAGAAGCTACCTCTGCATCTGTAGAAGCAGAACTTAAAGTAGACTTTGCAAAAATCTATAAGGATTCACCTCTTTGCCGGTGAGCATGATTGTCTAAAAAATAAAGACGATTACATAATTTTAGTCTACCAGGTTTGTTCATACTGGTTCAAGTTAGAGTGAAAGAACCCTAAGTTTGAAATTTCTGTTTATACGTATAGGAACACGCTTGAATTGGTACAAGAGTTAAGCGAGCCACCACCAGGTTCAAAGGACTTGCAATTCTCAACTCGTTTTCCACAAAATAACTTGGGGCAGTTTACAGCATGTCTATGGAAGCAACACTTGTCCTATTGGAGAAGTCCTGAGTACAACTTGACACGTTTTGTGTTCATGGTTGTTGCAGCAGTAATATTTGGGGCAGTATTTTGGCAGAAAGGGAAGGAAATGTAAGTCTTTCATACATTTGGCTATATAATTTTTTTTTACGTGTCTTGGCAGAATTCTTATCCAATCTCAAGCTCCAGATAGTGTAGCAACATTTAATCGAAAGAACCTTTGGCTATTTTCTTCAGTAAGTTCTTTTGGGGGGAAAAAAAGTGTTGTCCCAATCTAATCAGTACTTTCAAAACCTTCACTGTTTCACCACTGAAACAATTAATATACTGCACCGTGTTCAATGAACTCTTGCTATGTATGTTATAGAAAGCATTTCTTAGTTTTGAGATCAAGCTGCTAGTATAAATTCCAAGTTGTAATGACGTAACTGCTGATACATATTTTTTTCAACCAGAAACAATGAGCAGGATTTATTCAACATACTTGGATCAATGTATATTGCTGTAATATTCTTGGGCATAAATAACTGTTCATCAATATTACCATATGTGGTAACTGAGCGCACGGTCTTGTACCGTGAAAAATTTGCTGGAATGTATTCTTCCATGGCCTACTCATTTGCACAGGTATGGAAATAGTTCAATGAGCTCAATTGATAATTATTGTATGGAAAAAATCCGGTGCATGAAAATTGTCTGTTGTTGCAGGTGACCATTGAGATACCCTATATCTTAGTGCAAGCTATTGTGTATGTGGCTATCACTTATCCAATGATAGGTTACTATTGGTCGGTTGAGAAGGTCTTTTGGTACTTCTACACCACATTCTGTACATTTTTGTACTTCATATATCTTGGAATGTTGATAGTTTCGTTGAGCTTGAACCTCGATTTAGCTTCCATACTAGCAGCTGCAGTCTACACCATATTCAATCTTTTCTCTGGATTCCTCATGCCAGGACCGGTAATGCCATCCAAATCTCTGAAAAAACATATTTCTTCTACCCATTAGTCTTCTATAGAACAAAAATTTGAACCTGTTGCTTAAGTACTATACGGTTATGTGTATTGAGTACTGACTGTGTCACCAGTTAATCTTATTGTGGCTATGTTTGTGTATGCAGAAAATTCCTAAATGGTGGGTCTGGTGTTATTGGCTTTGCCCCACATCTTGGTCTCTGAATGGCCTCCTGACTTCACAATATGGGGATGTTGACAAGGAGATGCTCATATTTGGGAAGCCAAAACAAATTGGTGCCTTTCTGAAAGACTATTATGGGTTCCACCATGATCGGTTGAACATTGTGGCTGTGGTTCTCGTCGCTTTCCCAATTGTTTATGCATCTCTATTTGCCTATTGCATAGGGAAATTAAACTTCCAGAAAAGGTAGCCAAAGAGATACTGAAAGCTCCTTCAGCTCAATTTTGATGTATAGAAATGGAAATGCACGGCTACGTCAGTGAGCAGTGTTCCCTATTTGAGTCTTTTTTGTCTCTTATTTTTCTATTTTCTGTAATTGTTTATATTTTAAATGTAAAAATCCTTTTATCTTATGAACACACTATCTATATATCAACGATTGATGAAGAAAATACAAGTGTAGTAAAGTTCAAGATAGCACTAATTTCAATTGCTACCCATTTCTCTGGCACCGGCTAAATCAAGTTCACATTTTAACCTGCGAGTAACGAGTAACATTATGGACAACTTCAATGTAATATGAACATATTGGATAGGAGAACTCACGCCGAGCTTGACCAAAGCATGATCCTAATCTCACCTTTCGCCGGAACTAGAAATTGTGTTGAAACAAAAGTTTTGTGAAAACATTGTGAGCCACATATTAACATTGTTATGAACCATTTTCAAGCTTTCACGTTCAGTTTGAGATGCTATAATACTGCTCTTTTTTTTTTCTCGGGGAAATTATAATTTATAACGTTGTGGTTTTCAAAACGCTATGAGTTGTCCATTTGTCACTTAACCACCCCATAACATTTTTCTCTCATTTTAACTTGCATAATTGTTAGTAAGATGATGAAGATGAACTATAAATCACCCCCATTTATTGAAAGTCCAAACTTTCCTGTCAAATTAATGAAAAAACAGACCAACAACATAAAGCTGCCGATAAACCATGTACCTTTCTTTTGATTAAACGCAGGTAAGTGAATATGCGTTATGGTAAGTGAATATGATTATCATGAAGAAAAGCAAATAAGGTTAAATTAATCTTACTGGGTCTGTAATTATTTATTATCATGTATATGGAAGCTTGTGTGAACGAATAAGGAACCTCAACAAACACCTGAAAATAAAACATCTAAATTCATAAAAAATCACCAACAAAAGCGGAAACCATACAACTCTAAATTACCGTAACATTTAATTAATTCTCACCCAATTTCAGTATTACTATTAATGAAGGTAGACAAAGATGAAAATCCATCCGGAGATAAGGATATCAAAGTTTTCACATGGTGATCGCAATGAATTTGTTTTAAACAACAGAATAAGGCCTTACATGGGGGTAAAAAAAGGAAAGGGAAAATTAAACCTACACAACACACATGAAATTATAATTAACTTTATTGTTGTAACAGAAGAAATAACTCGGTGTTTTTTTTTTTTTTTTTGCTAAAGTATAGGTATCCTCCTATTAGAAATAATCTTATTCGAGACATTGTCAAGTAATAAATGTGGGCACTTCTTCCAATGGAAATTCAAATCTTGGTTAGCCACGTTGTAAGAAACTAATTCCTTCCGCTAGACTTAATTCCTGTTGGTTAACTTGGCGTATTGATAATTATGGATTGGGGCCCAAATAATCAAGAAATTGGGCTTTATTAACATTCGTTCTTTTGTGGACCTGGGCCCAGTTTTTTCCCGCGGGGTCCTGACTCCTGTGTTAGTACTGCACCACCCCAGCCACCCTGAAAACTAGTATAATTAAGCGTCCTCCAGCTTTCATGAGAATCAGCTAAGAAAATCACAGTCATGAGCCATAAGTATTAGAATTGTGAGTGAATTTAAAGACGCCATAGTTTTGTGGAGATCAAGTTGCCCATGCAATGAGTTTTTGAATTCAAAAATATTTACTGCTTTGAGAATGTTGCTTCATGAAAATTAGAAGTGGCACTCCAAAATTCCTATTTTCCCAGACTAATCCAAGTGACAACCTTGGGCGTTTTACCAGCTCAAAAGAACTTCCAAATCTTCGCGTTCAACATATATGAATAAACTACTCCGGTTTTAATTATAAAACCCAATTGACTAATTTAGAGAGATTAAAAAAATTAGTTAAGTTAGTTATTTGTAATGAATATGTGTTGTTTTTTTTTAAAATATCTTTGCTAATCAAGTTTATTATCTAGAATTAGAAGGACTATCTTGAAAAAAGTGGATAAATATGAGAGATAAAGTGGATTGAGTCTTATATTTAAGACCAAAATAAAATTCAAACAGGATTTTATATTAAAGACCGGAGGCAGTATATCATAACTAATATTTTGTCCCAGGCAATTCGATTGGTCTGTTTTAGGTGTTGGGGTAAGACGGACGATTTTTGGGCGACATCGGAAGACACCGTTTGTCGGATAATAGGCATAGCCAGAGAAAATAAAAGGACGTTCTTTTTATTTTTTGGTCAATAATAAATGGCACGTCCCCCTGCTGGAAACCGATAATAGTTGAGGCTGCACAAGAAAAACATAATCAACAAGGACTTTATAGGCAACTGATTAATCATCTTACCTTCTTTTTTTTTAAAAAAAAAAAATTGATTTCGTATTAAAATTCGAATTCGATGAGTAAAATGATCATATTCCTATTCCTTCCTTTCTTTTTCATGTTTAGAAATCGAACGACAATCACGTAATTGGAAATACCGAATGCCAAAACACCACTTGAACGCGATTAATAGTAAATTGCTCTCCATGCTTTCAGAAGAGAAGACTTGCAATTTTAAGTGAACTAGTAAGTTTCAATATCGGCAGCTACTTTCAATTACCGTGCCAAAGAGCAAACTTGCTACAAAACAGGAGCCACTTTGAATTTAAGTATGAAAAGAACAGATTCCCTGTTTAAAGTGGTCTGATACACAGAAACCAAGAGGTGGGAAAGGAAGAATGCTCCATATATGAAATTTTAACTACTCTTCCAGCCCACAAGTGTACAATACATTAATTCCTAAAACAATTAAAGATCTCACAAACCAAATCAAAATCTAAGCTTCAGGCTTGGTCTCTTCTTCGTCCTCTTCTATCTTAGGGGCCAAATAGAAACGGACATAACCCATCTCAGCAATCTTGTACTCAACCACAACTGGCAAATCATTTGACAGGCTGATAGTCACTGTGTTAGACAATGGGGTCGCCTTTGTAAATGAGTTCATGTACCTTAGAGCAAATGTCAACGATACAGGCTCATTCATCTCTATAACAGTCGCTTCCTCAGGCTGTAATATTAAACCATAGAAAAAGGCACATAAAAATGTTAGAATTAATCAATTTAGAGTAGACGAAGGGAATTAAAAGAAAAAATATATAAAATTACACATTACTGTTTGTAAAAGGATCAGTGTGACACCATCTTACCTTGTCCACGGTAGTGTTCTGCCTACATACTATATTTGCAGTTCCAATGTCTCCCCTGGTGGAAAACTTTACTCCTTCTTTAGTAACCGAAATTACAACTACAACACATCACAAGATTCTCAATAATTGGCTAAAGTTTAAAGTAAATTGTGAAGTGTGAGAAATTCATTATACAATTACCTGTATCACCGATACTGCTTAGATCCTTGCAAATCCTAGCAAACTCTGCTGAAGGCATCCGAACAATTGCATGATATTCAGCCTCGGGAATTCCAAGGTGTTCGCTGTCAATGTCCATCAGCTTCATCTCAAAATCAGAAATCTTATCCTGTGCTGTAAGCCATATGCCAAAGAAAACATAAAATTTAGTAAAAGCTGTTTAAAAAAAAATTAAAACAGATACTGACACATAACTCAGGTCATCTAAACGTCAATGAAACAATGAGACTAAGCATTTCTACTCAGTCACCATCATTGTTCCAAGAAAGAAAGAATAAGCATTTCTACCCCTCATTCACCATTATTGTTCAAAGAAAGAAAGAAAGAAAGCCCACCAGTCCACCACCATATTCTTTCAGGCTATATACCAATGAAGGTCTTTAAAACTTCATTAAGCATTTCTACTCCTCAGCCGCCATTATGTTCATAGAACAAAACATTAAAGAACATGCAAGACAGTAATGAGATCTTTCATCGAAGGTATCGTGACGACAGAACTGACATACATAGACAATGAAACTTCTAATAACAGAATGAATTAGACCTAACAGGATTTGTCTGACTACCTGCACAACTAAATCTAACTGACCCGTCAATTGATTCGAGCAGAACAAAATAAAACGTGTTTTGGATAAGCCAGCAGGAAAATAACGAACTAGGTGTAGAAAGAGAAACACTCAAGTATAAATTGACAAGACAATGCGCACGCTAGAAAGCAGATCAAGCATTCAACCACAAGAGATTAAAGATAAACAAGAAAACCAAGAGATTGTTCTAGGAATATCAAACGTACTTGGACTTTCAAACATAAATGTGACAGTATCACTTCCATCATCGGCCTTAATGGTGATGATGTCATCGTTGCCGGCGCATTTTAGCATCTTAGACATGTTGTTGAGGTTCATGCCCATGGAGAGGTTGCGGTCGCAACGATAGTGCTCAAAGCCCTCCGACCTGAGGAGCAAAGCAACGAGGGCGACATGGCTGGAATCCATGGCCTGGAGCGAGAACCCACTGGCTGAACAATCGAAGTTAGCATCGTTGACTAGATCTTTGATCGCCTCCAACACCTTCTTCAGAAGCGAACCTTGAACGAGACGGAGTTCCAACATCTTCTACTTCGGAAAGTATCGCCTATAGGGTTAGGGTTTGATTTCAATTTTCTCAGAGAAATGGTGGGAAATAGCAATGGAGGGAAACCAAGGGTTTATATACAGGAAGATTCTAGATTCGATTGGCGGGATTGGGTGAATTATGGAATTCCCGCCAGAGTTTTGGAGCGAACTCTTCATGAGACATTGCGCTTCGTGTCCCTTGAAAATTTTTTTTTTGGCGCCCACGAAATGAAATTTTTGCCTTTGTAATAATTACGGAAATATTGCTTCAAATTTTTTCATGGATACTTTGAAAAACACATATAATTTTTTATTATTTCCGGGAAAGACTTGCATTTTTTAACAAAATTCTAACTTAAAAATTGATTTAAATTTTTAAATCAAATATAATATTGAATTCTTACAAATTTATGATGCGTGAAAAAAACTGATATCACGAAGTAAATTAGTGCCTGTAAAAGAGAAAATAGCATCCTAACTTATATATTCATCCTTGGGCCCAGCAGGATTAAAGTTTGGGCTTGGCCCAGTGTCCGACTTCACTCTTGAAACCTATGGGCTCATTAAGATTATGCCTGCCCGTTCATCGGGTAAATTAAACATCTCAATGGAAATATTTGAATTACTAGTTTTCTCCGTAACGTCATAAATCAAAGTTTGAGTTTTTATTAAAATAAAGTATCCATATTTAATATTTGGGAGTATTTTGAATAATATCACCTCTAATTAAAAAGCATTTATGTGTAACAAAAAAAATTATTAAGATATCAAATCCCTTTCATGGTACCCAATTATAATTTGGTAAATATATGGTAATAGTGTTAATGTCAGACTAAAAAAATTAATACGAAAATGACCATTTCTTTGGGGAAAAAAATAAACCGATTCCGTGGCATTCATCTCTCAAAAAGTTAATCTGATCAAGGAAAATAATTAATGATTTATCAATTATAGTAATTATTTATCTAGAAACAAATCAATGTAATTATATACTCCTCCGGTCCTTAATATAAGACCCATTTAACTAATTTGATTAGATTAAGGAAGTTAGGTAAGTTAGTTAATTATAAGAAAAGTAACACATTTTTCCTAAAACACCATAATAATGTTTCTTAATACCTCATCTCCCTCTTCTACTTGATTATAGTTAAGGGAGTATTTATAGGGGTAATTTAGAGAAAATTGATAAATATGAGAAATGGGTCTTATAATTAGGATCAAAACCAACTCAAGAATTGGGTCCTATATTAAGGACCGGAAGAGTACTTCGTAAATAAATGTTTTTTTTTTCATGGATTTATTTCTCATGGCAATTATGTCACATCTTTCATTTACTGAAAGCCTGGGTATCGTTAAACACATTTCTGTGGAATCATATACCAATAAAACCACAAGCATTCACTAATAAAATGGTAAAGTACTGTAAATGCTCATCCAAGCTAACTCATTACTATGAACTAGTCATGTAGTTTTCAAAAAGTGTAAATATTTATTTAAAAAAAAACAGATTTTTGTTATGAAAGATTCTAATAACTGCGACAGTAATTTCAAAATAGCGGGGACGAACGATGACTACTGGATGTGGATGCCGCGAAACACCGATCGGCAAACCAGAGAGCCTCCATTGATCTTGGATGGAATGATATGGTTTCTGTCACTTCACTCTCATATTTATTATTTAATTAATGCCATCACATCGAACAAAACCTAACCTCCATATTTAACGCGCTCAAGTATTCCTTTCGTCTTCACAATTCATCATCCTTCTTCCTGATTTCTCTCCTCGGGGTACAATGCCAGATCTCAATTCCGGAACCCAGATCTCGTTCTCCCAGGCCTTCTTATGCAGTGCTTTTGCTGCTTGTTTAGCCGAGGTAACTTCCAATCTAGTTGTGTTGTTGTGAATTTTTGTGTGTTTATTGGTCTGCTCGCAAATGTAGTCTCTTCAGTAGAGATCAGTAGTTGAACTGATTCGCATGAGTTGTGAGAGCTGTTAGATGAGCTCAGAGCTGACTGTTGAACTGTTTTTAGTCAATTTCGTTGAAACGAGAGGGAAAAGTATGGTTTTATCGAAATTGTGAACATGAACAAGTAATCCGCATACGTCAATGTCAGACTGAACCAAACGTTTCTGATCTCGACCTGTCCTTAAAATGGGAAATTTCTATCTACGAGACGTACACATCAGAGTAAGTACATAATTATTAATTTAGATATTAATAAAATATGTTGTTTTGCATAATTAGAAAACTTGGCCCCGGGGGGGGGGGGACTTAGAACTATGCCAATTGAAGATACTCATAATACCTTGACATTCCTTTAAATTAAAAAGCTTCTTATTCTGAGCAATGAATTGTGTAAATATTATTCAGTTTAGTGAAAAGAAATCTATGAATGCAAGTTCACTCAATTAAAGTATTGCATTCCTTTTTATGCTATATGAACATATCCATAATGAAGAGGAAAGGAATTATTTAATCACTGAATACTTCTAAATGAGCGCTAACAGAAGTGTATAGTATGAAAACACTGGAAGGATTCCTAAGTCCCAACAAATGAGTGGAAGTCAGTAACTGGTTTCTAGCTTTTAAATGAAGTTGCAAATCGTAGAAATTTTTTATCCCCATAAATATTTCTTGGTTCATACTGGACGAGCCAATTAAGGTGGAAGACAGTCATTATCTTCTATACGTGTTTACATGCGTCCTTTCTGCTCTTGTTTACATATTTGGTGGTGTTGATGATATCTTCATGTCTGTGTAGCCGAAGTATGTCGCAGCAAATGCATTTTGTTGCCCTCATGGTTGGTAGTTATAATATTTTGTTTCTGCTTGGATTTTGTGCAGTTCTGTACTATTCCTCTTGACACAGCTAAGGTTAGGCTTCAACTCCAAAAGAAAGCTGCAACAGGTGACGGAACGGGAATACCTAAATATAGGGGCTTGCTGGGCACAGTTAAAACTATTGCTAGAGAAGAAGGCTTATTAGCTCTGTGGAAAGGCATTATTCCTGGTTTACATCGCCAGTTTGTGTATGGAGGCTTAAGAATTGGGTTATATGATCCAGTGAGTATAAACATCTTCCTTTTATGAATATGACTAAGTCGTTGGGGAACATGGGTTTGTACATATAAACTGCACAATGGACAGGTCAAAACATTTCTTGTTGGTAGTGCATTCGTTGGAGAGATTCCTTTATACCAAATGATACTTGCTGCTATGTTGACTGGTGAGTCCTCTTGGAACAGTTCTCTTTCTTAAAATTTTATCAATTCACACAATTTCATCAGCACATGTGACGCCTTTCAGAGCCATCTGCATACTTGGGAACCAAGAGAATTATTAATATAAATGACAACTCAGTGTGAAAGCTTTGAAACAGTTATTTTTCCTCTTTATACCACACCAAAGACCATGCACCATAGATTATGATCACCTTTTAACTTGAAACAGGTGCTCTGGGAATCATGGTTGCTAACCCAACTGATCTAGTCAAAGTAAGACTTCAATCTGAAGGACAGTTACCAATCGGGGTGCCTAGGCGTTATTCTGGTTCTATGGATGCTTATTTTACTATAATGAGACAGGTCGGACATTCTGGTGATTAATTTTGTTTTTTTCCCTTTTCTATATTTGAAGATATAAGCATATTTTTAATGTGTATGATATCCCTTTTTCTTTGTTAAATTAGGAAGGATTAGGGGCTTTGTGGACTGGGCTCGGGCCTAATATAGCACGGAATGCAATTATAAATGCTGCTGAACTAGCTAGTTACGATAAAGTGAAACGGGTAATCCCATTATAGTGAGTTCAAGTTTTGTGCTATAATTTTGTAGGTGTAGCTTTACGAAAAATGTTAATCGCAATGCTGCTCTGATTCTTCACACTTATGCAGACAATTTTGACAATTCCAGGGTTCACAGACAACGTCTTCTCTCACCTCCTAGCTGGCTTAGGTGCAGGTCTTTTTGCTGTCTTCATCGGTTCCCCTGTGGATGTGGTATGTGCTTCCCCAGCCTCCTAAAACAAATCCCTTCTTTCTCCACTTGCATTTAAGGTTACCATCTTAATGACATTTCTATTTATAACCAAACGAGACAGGAGAAAAGGCAAATCAAAATTGGAATAAAATGTATGTTAGCCTTCTATGTTATATTTTTCATATTCCCATGGTCTTGAGTTTAGTTAATTTTTAGCACTGTCCTATTTTTGTACTTCAAGCATTATCCCAAGATCCATTTGCAGGCTACATTGAGGTGTCTCGATAACGGTTTTGAATGAAAATTGTTATCTTATCATATTAATGAACTGTATCTCACTTCTAATATGATAGATGATGATTTGTCAATGCTTATGATATTCTAGGTAAAATCAAGAATGATGGGAGATTCAACATACAGAAACACGCTTGACTGCTTTCTCAAGACACTGTTTACCGAGGTCAGTGAAATACTTTGAGACAACTGGGTTCAATATTATTTTATTGTACTTGTACTGGCACCTAGAAATCTTTAAACCCGTGAATGCCAGAATAATTACTATTTGTAGCACTCACTTTGAGGAGTCCGAACATAATTTTTCCTCATCGCTTCTAGCTTTGCTGCCTTGATTAAGAAGTTAGTGTGTGGATTCTGTGGAAGTTATCTATTCCACTGACCAATCTGAACTCATGGCACAAATCTATTGCAGGGATTTTTGGCTTTCTATAAGGGTTTCTTTCCTAATTTTGCTCGGGTGGGGCTCTGGAACGTGGTTATGTTTTTAACTCTTGAGCAAGTAAGTTATTTGTATTTACAATGGTGACTGTTTGGTGTTATGTAAATCTAGAAACTGTATTGCGTCTTGAAACTTCTCTAACCGAAGGGTCTCTTGGAATGCCTTGTAGCTATCTAATATTCTAATTCATCCTCTATCTTATACATAATCTAGGAATTGCTTACTTAAAAATAATAGGGACCATCTGAAGTGAGAAACAGAACAACACAAGGAGTGTGTTTGCCCACTTCCTTTCTATCCACGCCCCCCCCCCCCCCAAAAAAAAAAAGATACGTTATAATCTTCTAATTTTAGAGGATCCAAATCCCTCAAAGGGGCTACATGTTTATTTAGGCTCAGGTACTCAACTTATAAAGAGCAGGTCGGAATGTTTTGGACTATTCAACCCTTTTATGGGAAAAAATTACCCATAGGTTCCATGTAGAAAATATAATACAAACAGGTTCTCCGAATTTTATTTAATACTAATTGATCACAAGAAATTTGATATTTGCGAGTCGAGTCGCATCATTTGCAAATTAAATTTGTAAATATTAAATTCATTAGGACCTATTAATATTAGATAAAATTTGGAAGACCTATCTGTATTTAACACCCATTTACTGTTAGTAAACTCAAATTTATTTACTCGTGAGAAAATGCCTTTAGGAATCTTGTTTTTCACCTTGATCACATCCAAATAAAGTAAAGCTGCTAGCTGGAACCTGCAGCACTGTGTCTTTCAGCCAAGTTATGCTCCATCTCTAGACTGAAGCTTGTTGGTGATGAAGTCAGATTCTTATGGGCTTCAATACAAAATTCTCTCCCCCCCCCCCCTCCCCCTTCCTTGGCGATAATAACTAACTGCTGGTGGCCTATTTGGCCAAAAACTGTGGGGGCCTAAAAAGACGTAAAAGAATGCTCTTTACTCTGTGGATTCAACTTGCTTTTACATGATATCATACTAGGAGTAAATAAATGTCTTTGACTGCATGATTCTTGCTTCTTGTCAGTTTTGAAAGTTCTCAATATTCACTCCATGTATGCAGGCCAAGAGATTTTTCAGGGGACCGTCATAGCTACTGCTAATGATTCTGAGATTCACTAAGCAGACAAAGTGTACTCCTTCGTATGGTCCTCAACAAATTGTTGGGCGAAGGCAGCCTATTATTTTTGTTTCAAATATTTGTTTTTGCCATTCGGCATCAAGGTTTACGTATTCTTAAACATCGAAGAGACAGCCAATCATACTTATATTTGGGCCAACTTTCTCAGTTGGCACGGAAGCCTCTCTTTCCTCAGTGGTTTGTTCAACAACTGTAGAGAATTCAGGTTCATGTATCAGAGGTCTGGTGTATTATTTTTTTTTTTCTTTTTTCTGAGGAAGAAGCTACTTAATCCACCAATGTGTTGCGTAGACAAACAACATCAAAGCCTGTATTTTTTTCTTTCTTCGTTTTTTTTTTTAAAATTCCCCTAGCCCTGTATCTGTATGAAATAATAAAAGTTGTTATTCATTTAGTGCTCATTATGCATTCACCTTCTTCATCATTGATGGTGCGGCCGGCGTACGTTTGCTTACTGTGACTGAGACCTGAAAGCCTGAGACAGTTAAACTACGACATTAAGCCATGGTCGCATGGCTTATTTTCTTGTGAGAAAACATTGATGCTTTTAAAATATTCATAAAAGCAAATGATTGAGCAGTTTCAAATCAATTAATAACTTCGTATGCATGTACCATAACACTAGGCACGGCAGAACTTGTGCTCGTAGTACTAGGCCACTGGTTGCTCCCATATTTGTTTATTTGCTCCTTGCACGTATATATATCAAATATACTACTTCCGGTCTTAATTATAAGAGCCAGTTGATTAATTTGAGGAGATTAAGAAAATAAGTTGAGTTAGTTGTTTGTCCTAAATATGTGTTGTCTTTTCTAAAATATCTTTGCTAATCAAGCGTATTGATTAGAACTATAATTATTAAAAGGACTATATTGAAAAAAATTGAATAAATATGATAGATAAAATAAATTGAGATCTTATATTTAAGATTAAAATAAAAATCAAATAAGATCTTATATTAAGGATTGTAATCCTTTCTGGAAGTAGCTGGCAAAATCTCTACAATCCCCATTGACAGTGCCGATAGGATAGGTTTGCTCACCGAGAGATCTAGCCGCCTTTAGACTAAATCTAATATTTTTATTTCTTTGAAGTCGCATAGCCTTTTTACTTCGAACACAATAATGAATTTTTTTGTTATTTTATACTGCTTTTCACAATTAATATAAGAACTAGTTGATTAATTTGAGTAGATTAAAAAAAATTAGTTAAATAGTTATTTGTAATAAATACTCCTCCGGTCCTTAATATAAGACCTATTTAACTAATTTGATTAAATTAAGGAAGTTACGTAAGTTAGTTAATTATAAGAAATGTGACACGTTTTTTCCAAAATACCATAATCATCTTTCTTAATACCCCATTTTCCTCTTCTACTTGATTATGGTTGAAAAAGTATCTATAGGGGTAATTTAGAGAAAATTGATAAATGTAAAAAATAGGTCATATATTTATAATAAAAACCAACCCAATAATTGAGTCCTATATTAAAAACCAGAGGAGTAGGTGTTATTTTTTCAAAAATATCCCTACTAATCATGTGCATTGACTAGAATTATTATTTGATGAAACATTTAACATGTACAACTCCTATAAAAACTATCTTAAGAATGATTGATAAATATGAGAGATAAAATAAATTAATATCTTATATCTAGAACCAAATTAAATATTAAACTAGTTCTTATATAAAGTATCAGAATCAATACAAAGTAAATGAGTTACACTAATCATATAGAAACGTGTAAATATATCAAGTCTCTTTGTATAGGTTTCACTTCTTGACCATTGACATGTTAATAAAATTGCGCGCCTTGTCCAATGAACCTCAGAAAAGCATTGGCGCGCTATGACAATTTTCAGGAACAACTACTTCATAGCCTCTTTATTAATTAGATTCAAAATCAGATGCCATGGCTGAGCAGTTTTAAGTTAATTCACCGTTAAATCAGTAACATAACCTCATGGTTCTGGTATTACATAAGCAATCTAGCAACCCTATAAGGCAGATATCTTTATCATTTCATTAGCTCGTGAAACACGATTCCTACATAGAAGACCTCATGCTCTAGCAATCAAATAGACTCTAGCCTTGACCACAGATCCATTTCCAAGCTTAAATCCCGGGCTAACTGGGAAGCCCACGATCTGACCAGCCGGCACTCGCCCGCCGGAAAATCTCACCACGCTCTCCATATACTGTGGATGAAATTCGGCACCACGACTTGCCTCAAACTGACTTGGTGCAGGGTTGAGTGAGAATGCGAGCAAATGAAGCAACCAAACAGCCTTGGCCACCCCTAAGAACTCATTATAAAACTGACTCCTGGGATGGCTCCCAGTTGATACCTGCCGGTGTTGCTCCAAATTCCCAAACAAAGACTCCTCCATCTTGGGGTGAACAATGGCAAGGTACTTCTGGGAGCAGAATTTGCCAAAGTGACATGATGGTAAGATCCCAAGGAGCTCAGTAGGATCCATAGACTTCATGTCATGATACTGCGTGAAGCAATCGCGCCGGAATTGATCTGGGTTGAGGAGGGAGGAGAGACTTCCATCCATGTAGAAAGTTTCGTGGTCGAAACCTTGGAAGAATTTCCGGGAAATATACGATTCTAGAGCATACTTCGCATGGTGAGCTGAGACAATGGAGCCGGCAATGGTGATGGCTGAGGGATTGTAATTGTCTTTAGTGGCAGTGGCAGTAGCTGTGGCTGATTCAATGGATCGGACAGCAGCTGTAATATCCCAGTGTGCATTGTGCATTAGAGAGAGTAGAAGAGATGTGAAGGACTTCGATGCTTCTCTTACTTGCAACATCGCTGTTTCAAAGAGTTCTGGAGATGGGGCTGCTGCAATTGCTGCAAAAAGGCTCAGATTTCAATATTCAGGAAGCAATTTTAATTCTAGAGTTGAATTCTACAGATTGATGTAAATATTCTTTAGAATATTAAGACAAAGCATGTTTTTGAAATATTTAATTCTTGAATCAAAAGAACAAAGGAGCAAAAGAATCTTGAAACTTTTCTGAATATTCAGGCTAGCCTAACAAAGTTTCTAAATCAAAAGTTGTTCTAAAATAAAAGGGACCTTGCTTTGTACGCTATTTTTATCAACTGTATTACTCATTTTCAGTATGCAAGTTAATATCAGAAATACTTTGTTAACGTCATGAAAATGTTGAACCAGTAATACGACGCCAAGCATAATAAAATGTTTTTCACTCCTGAATTTTGAAACTTCCCTCTGAAGCAAGCCAAAAATTCTACCAACTAACTCTTTGTATTCTCGAATTTGCATCAATCTAAAAGAAAATTAGTCCTCGAAGGGTTGAAGTGGTAACGAATAATGCATTTGAAAGCTACAAAGAGAACAGCAGAATCCAAAAACTTTCCTATGAATTTTCTTACTAGCCAAACAAAAAACCTTCCCAAGAAAGCCAATTTTCTATTTGTTTATTTACCTTGGATCTGACTGATTCCAAGCTTCCTTCTAGACTGAGATCTCCCAACCTTCTTTCCATTACCTCCACCACCATTGCTCGAGAGAGTAACCACATTATCGAGCTTCTCTTTCAGACTATGAACCTCTAAATCCTTAGCCTTCACTTCTCTTTTTAGCTCCTCCACCACCGCCTCGTACGGCGCCACCACCTCCTTCAGAGATGCCGTCGGCCTCCGCCGTACTTTCCTCCTCCTACCCTTATCGTCGACTCCCTGCCGCCGCCGGAACTTCTCACGAAGCACCCCGAGCTTCCGCAGCTCCGCCACCACCGCCACGTCAGCAACCCTCATCTTCTCCGGGTCCCACGGGCAATGTGCCCCCTGCAAGCTCACATACGCTCTCTTCATCGTCGATACGGCTTCGAACACCTCCTCCAATAGCGACTCCATCTGCTTGACCTTCTTCTCCCCCAATGCCTTGAGACTGACCATCTTTCCTTCGTCATAGTCGTCGATTTCGTCTTCTTCATCTTCTTCGCCGTCCTCTTCGTCTTCCTCATCATCATCGGCGTCCTTGTTGGGTTCAGATTCGTAGAGGAACTTATCGTCCTTCTCACAGGAAGAGTCGTAGCGGGTATCGGCGAGAGGGTGGAGCAAGCAAGACGCGGTGACCCGTTGGATCAGATCCGAGAAATTGGAGACCTTCCTCGTCATTGGTCTCAGTCACTAAGAAGAAGAAGGAGAAGAAGAAGGGGAAGAGAGCAAGGCAGACACAGAATAGAATGGAAGAAGATCAGAAATGACGATGGATGAGCTGGACCACTTACTTTCACATGAATTAAAAATAAACTCTTTTAATAATGAATTAAAATTTTAATTTATTGCTTATTTGGATGTACTTTAAAATCAATTTTACGATTTAGAATTATGATTTCCGTACAATACGATTCAATCCAAATATTCCTACTAAAGTTAAAATCAATTTTAACTTATCTCGTAAATAATTATTGCTCATTTTTTAATTATACTCAAAATTAATTATAAATTAATTACACTTTAATTCATTTTATTCAACTCAAATTTCAAAATTTGTTTTAATCATACGAATCTTAATTACTCTTTTTGATTTTATTTATAAGTTTTAATTTGAAAAATAGTGTGATTCATTTTATAAATTTCAATTTGAGATTTGTTTAATATTTAATATTTTTTTAATTTTTTTATTAATTATTTATTCTCTTTTCTTTATCATACTCTATGTTATTAGATTTTCTTTTATATCTTTTATCTTTTTTATTTATTATAAAAACATATTTAAAAGTAAAATTATAAACCCGTTTGAAACAGTTTATAAGTAATTTATAAATTAATTTTTAATAGTAAATTATGAAATACAAAGTAAATATATAAAAAAAAATTTATCTCAACTTGTATTAAATATGTTTATAGGGGATTTTTACTGGTATGTTATCAAACAGAACCGATATTTTTAACTTTGTTTATTAATTTTAACCTATTTTAACTTTTTTTTTGCCGTGCTCTTTTCTTCGAAATCGAAACGGGATCTTGGTGTGTGTGTGGGAAAGACGGAAACAGCTTGATGAGCCAGGGTGCGAACTGCGAAGCTGACAATAAATTAAGGGTGCGCAGGATAAGGAAGACACACATATGGTTTAAGATAGCGAGGCGCATCATTTACTACTTACTCGGGGCATGAAAGACGGAAGCTACTTAATTAATTGGCTGCTTGTTTTGATAAAGCTCGGCTCGTAAACGCAATGCCTCAAAACTGTAATTCGATGTCTATATACCACCTCTGATACTTTAATTATTTGAACATTTAATTTAATTTTAATATAAGATTCTAATTTACTACTCCCTCCGTTCCTTATTATAAGAGACAAATAACCGAATTACGTTGATAAAAAAAAAGTTAAAATTAGTTAAGAACAATTAATGTGTAAAAAGTATAATTTTTTTTTCAAAAATGCCCTCATTAATAAGGAGAGAGAGCATGAGAGAGAACAATGGTAAATTATTAAAAGAAAGAGAAGTGGGAAGGAGAGAGAGTGTGAGTTGGAAACAATAAATATGGGTAAAATAGGAAATCAATACAAAAAAGTAGAGACAACTTTTAAGTGTCTCTTATATATAGGAACATACCATAAACATCAAATGTCTCTTATAATAAGGAACGGAGGGAGTAGTATTTTGTTTTACTCTTGTGTTTTTTTTTTGTAAAATAGTTTTTATGTCAATTGCATATACATGTTAAAACTTTTACCAAATATTATCTCCGAGCTTAATTATAAGAGTTAGTTAACTAATTTGAGGAGATTAAGGAAAGAAGTTAAGTTAGTTATTTGTAATAAATATATATTATCTTTTCTAAAATATCTTTACTAATCAAGTGTATTGGTATAACTACTATTATTAGAATGACTACCTTAAAAAAATATATAAATATGAGAGACAAAAAAGATTGGGATGTTGTATTTAAGATCAAAATAAAAATTAAATAAAGTCTTATATTAAAGATATGAGATAGTAGTAGTTATAATACACATGATTAATAAAAATATTTTTAAAAATATATTATATATTTACTATAAATAATTAATTTAACTAATTTTTAATATTCATAATCAGTTATTTAACTAATTTAACTTTTTTTTTTTAATATCTACCAATCAGTCGTCTAGGATGTCATTTGGTTTTATAGTTAGGAAAGTGAAAGATGATAGGGACATAAAAGAGGTTGTCATATCTCAACGTCACATACTTGGTTATTAGAAACTAGAAAGAATACGGATAGGCGGTGGTGAGGTCCCATTGTAGCCATTCTTTCAATCATATCTAAATATCTTTACTTTTGACGCTTTTTCCATTACAAAGGATGATTGTATTTAAAGAGTATTTAGATAAAAACTAAATCATAATTTTAAAAATATTTTTATAATTTATGAAATAAATATATAGAAGAGTTTGTCTCGTTTTGTTGTAGAAGTATTTTTAAGGGTTGCCAAACATCTTTTTAGAAATGTGTCAAGCTCTAGTAGTTTAAAAAAATTCTAATAATTACATGACAAATTATATTTACCATCCAGCACTACTTTAAATCAGATTTTCTCCAAGAAAAGAATACACCGTACTAGTTGGGAAAAAAAAATGAATTACCATACATATCGTATCCAAAAAGCATCATGTCAAATAAATTTGCTTCGGAACTTTTAATGATATGCAAATATTTTGTCCCTTAAATTTTATTATATTTTATATTCATTCTATTAATGGATTATACTTTTAAGGGAAGTACTATTCATCCCACCAAACTTGTAGATGTATAAGTGATTGATGATTGATTTTTTTTTCCTTTTTGGGGTATAATGATTGGTTCATGATTAATTATTATTATTATAATCTCAATTTTTCATTTCATTTTTTTCCTCAGGCCTGCATTAAATGGGTCACGTAGCAGGCCTGTAGTCCATGGGCTTTCGGTTTGGCTGTTTTGGGCTTCTGATTAATTGGTTGCGGATTTTAATTTCTTAAGCGTTGTGCTTTCTTAAATGTTTTGCATGATCAATTTAAAAATTCACTGTACCAAAAAAAAATCATGATGAATGGCTTTTATTCTTGCATGCTAATCATTTCATTTTTCGCCATTACATAAATAAAAATGTAGCTTTGACTATATTTTCTAGATTTTTTTTTCCTTTTTGGGCGACATTGTTTTACAATTTAAAGATGGATATAAGATATTTCATCCTGACCTCCTTCAATATCTATTATAAATTTATAATTCAGAAATTATGTATACTAATTCATAATTTCACATTAATACTCCCTCTGTTCCTTATTATAAGAGACGAATAACCGAATTACGTTGATAAAAAAAAAGTTAAAATTAGTTAAGAACAATCAATGTATAAAAAGTATAATTTTTTTCAAAAATATCCTCATTAATAAGGAGAGAGAGCATGAAAGAGAACAATTAAATTATTAAAAGAAAGAGAAGTGGGAGGGAGGGAGGGAGTGTGAGTTGGAGACAATAAATATAGGTGAGATAGGAAATCAACACAAAAAAGTAGATACAACTTTTAAGTGTCTCTTATATATAGGAACATGCCATAAGCATCAAATGTCTCTTATAATAAGGAACGGAGGGAGTAAATTGATCTTTCCCCTCTTCACAGATTTTTTTTGCCAAACTCTTCAGAGATATTTAATTTTATCTTAGAACATGGTATATGTGTATATTAATAATATATATACTGAGTTCGATTTATTCATTTATAATCCCATCCCTGATTTTCATATTTTGATCTATCCCTTTCCAGTTGAAACTCCATCCTTTATTCATACTTCAACCTGTTGATTTGATTTGATCTGTGTCTCACCATGTATCCTGATCACGTTCGAGTTATAGATCAAAGTAAAGTTTATCCAACGAACACAATAATTTCTCCTTGCCTTTCTCCGGTTGATCCTCCAGATGTGATCAGTTTCCAACGCAAAACAAAAGCAGACTTGAATCCACATATCATTGAATATGCATGATTTTTTTAACATCTCAAACAAATGCTTAACGCTTCTAATATTCCCGGGAAGGCTTTCGAGTCCTTCTCAGCAATAATATTAGAAGTTGCAGAAAATATGGCCAATGTAATTTAAGGAGTGTTTGGTCTTAAAAGCACTTTTTGCAAAACAAAATAAATTCTTCTATATATTTACTTTATATACTGTAAAAATATTTTTAAAATAATAATTTTGATTCTATCCAAACACATCCTTCTCAACAAAACAAGAAGATTTTGTTCATGGGCATGGTGCGAAGTATCACGAAAAAAACGCTTTTAAAAAAGTATTTAAAATAATTTACATAACGCAAGATATATATATCTTAATTATGGTTTTATTTTCTTTTGATACGTTGATGATACGCTGATGATGTTAGTGACAGTGACAGTAAAAAAAATTTGAGAAGGGAAAAATTCTCGATTGTATCATCAACAAGACAACAACTGTACGAATAGCCACTGAAATGCTACTCCCCACTGTATATTTCTCGTTGGCAAAAATTCTGTGACTTCTGAGCTGCCTGAGTTTTCAAAAAGTGATGCATAAACCAATCTTCCAAGAGGTCAGACAGTGACAGCCACAATGATTCTGAAGAAGATTTGAGTTTTTGCATGATTGTTTAGAAGATTTTAAAGAGTTATAATTTATACCAAGATTACCTATTTTCACTTGTCACATTTAATTAATTATTTGGTTGATTTTATTAAATTATGGATATAGACGGAGCTGTTTTTTTTAATAAGGAATTTTGTATTTCATGGTTTTACCTAACAAATATTAACTGGAAAAAAATACTTCTTCTCGTTAGAATTTTATTCTGATTCTAAATATAAAATTTCAATTCACTTTATTTTTTATATTTATTTATTTTTTTAAGATAATTCTTATAATAATAATAATTTTAACTAACATATTTGATTAGTAAAAATATTATAAGAAAAAAAATTTTATTTATTACAAATAAATAATTTAACTAATTTTTTTAATTTATTTAAATTAATAAATTAGTAGGTGTGAGATAGTATTAGCAATTAGCAGTATTGAGTATATCCTTCCCTCTAATGCATCTGGATCTCTAGCCCCACAATTATTCACTCATGATAAGAGTTATTGTAATTACACTGATGCCCTCGGATTTGTAACCCCACACATGCAAGTGATGCAACGTTACCTTGGTTAGTCTTCACGGAAATTTAAGGAGCCCAACTACCCCGCCTGCCAAAGAACAACCGGATAAGATTTCTTAGATATTTTCTTGCAACTAAATATCTACACGAAATACAACTATTTTCTTCAACAAAAGTCCAAGTCAATTCGGTGGGAAAATTATCCATTCATCAACCAGTTCTCCTCCATAATTTAATTGACACTTTTGAATTTTTTTGGCCCATAAATTCTTACTTTTGTGAATTATGAAATTAATTTTAAAAACGTTTTCGTTCCAAGAATATAAAACTAAATTAATCATTAATTTGGTGCACTCTCGGCATTTAATTAGCTATTTTGCATGTTATTATGTCACTTTCTTTGTGTGGTGCAAATTATTGGGATTTCACATTACAAATAATGTATTTAGACGAACTGAGTAGCATTTACAATTACAAACTACTATCGACATATTGATTTTTAAAATGATTCTATAATCAGAATTTATTATTTTGTAATTTCCTCAAATAAGTATCTGGATTTTATATTAATCATTAGAGGTAGTAATATACTAAATTTACTATCAAATTCTCTTCAAGGTAACATAAATAAGATCAAATTAAACAATTAGGGCACCGGTGATAATTGTATAAAAAAGACACCAATGACATCTCTATTCATATTTTTAAAGATATTTATCATGCACAAATTATTGATCTTGGTTGGCCATTTTTCTATAAAATTATTTTGCCAAGATTTTTCTATAAATATAACTTATAATATATTTTTTATTACAAATTTAGTTAATAAAATGATTTTGAAAAAAATTAATAGTAGTAGTAAAATGACAAGTCTATAGTTTTAATATCATAATTATTAATGGGTGATACGTTTTTATATTTTTATTGATAAATTATTTATCCAATTATATATCATTTTAATTTAAAACAAGTAATTTAAATTTAATTTGTTAAAAGCTATCCGAAATTTCCCGTACACACCAAATATGTGGGCACCAAAAATATCTGGCACAAGCTTTTATAAGAGTCCGCATTAACGTGATCATCATCCACGGCAATTCTTAGCAGAAGAAGTAACGGAGAAGGAGAGAGAGAATGGAGTGTTGCGGAAGGCCGAACAGGAGCGACGTTCATCTGTCCACGGAGGAAGAGGCTCAGATCGAGGCGAAGACTAGGCAGTATTTCGACGGCGTCGTTCCCAAGCGCCACACTAAGCCTCAGCGCAGCGACTATTCTTCTCAATACGTCGATGATCTTGCCGGCGACGTTAAGGATGCCATTCCTGAGATGCTTCAATTCCAACGCCTCGAGAATCTTCCTCATTCTCAGGTTAGTTCCTCAAACTTCTCTTCTCCTTTCTCGATTCTTAATTTTCTTGGAAGGGACTGAAAAAATAGAAGGTAAAAATACAACCTCTGCGTTTGCCGGGAGTCGAACCCGGGTCTATTGCTTGGAAGGCAATTATCCTAACCGTTGGACTACAAACGCTTGATGAGACCTTTGCTTGGATGCTTATCGATTAGTCCTTTGATCTGCATGTAGTGCCAGTTTGGATGAAATATAAATTAACCGGAAAGAAGTGATCTTGGGCTGTGCGAGCTCGTAAAGTATAATTTTGGAAGCTGATCCAAACAGCTTCGTAGTATTACTCTCAGACTCTTAGTAGGACATAGATCTGAATGGGTTTTGGCATGGAATCTTAATTTAAGTTTGATAAATATATAACACTTTTACAGTAAATTTTTAAAGTTTGTATCTCAATGTTATTCTTATGATCTGCTTTTTGATGGGACCGTGCATGACATATAAAATTTCTCCTGTTGCTATTGACATATAGATCTGAACTTGGAGTCCTGGACTGAGAAAAAATTGAAGTATCTTATCTATTTGCGTTCGAAACACTTATTTTTCTTTCTCTTTACTTCGCTAAGAAAAACAAGAAGCTAGTCTTGGATATCTTAAAAGTGTATCCTTTCACTTGCATTTGGTTATCTAATAATATGACGCATGCAGAATTTGGCCGGCAATGGAAACCAAGAGACAGAGGAATTCGTGGAAACAGAGTATTACAAGGATCTTAACAGCGTTGACAAACAACATCATACGGTATTCAGTTTCGATCTTCTTAACATTATTCATACTGCATCAGCAACTCATATTAAGTTGTTTTTCTCTTTCGTTTTTTGGGTTTTGTTTAATGTTGCAAGTCATCGGACCAATTTTTTGCCTCATGATCATCACATGGACTTGGCATTAAGTTTTCCAGTGGCCTTAAAGATTACAGATTAATGGATGTATATGGTTTGCTCACAGACGGGAACAGGGTTCATCAAAATGGGGGAAAATGGCAAATTCTTCCACATAGAGCCAGATAGTGACACCACACACCATCCCTCTGGCAAGTGCAATCCAGCAACTAATGACTGGGTTCCAGCTGCTTCAAACGAGGTAATGTGCTTTATTTAAATATATCTGATGTAGTATTCTTACAGATCCAATATTTCTATTTCATCTATATATTTCTTTTGGAAACTAGCTCTGACTTGACTTGGATGGCTGAATCTGTTTCAGGTGGGCTTCAATTCAGACAAACCTAGCAGGAGTGACATTTGAAAGTTCCAAATGAAGATCTGGTGATCCTGCAGATCTCAGCTTCTATGTTAGGTTGTGGGAATTTCACGTTCTATTAAATGTTGGTGGCCAAATGTAGAGAGGAAGAAGTTTATTTTGGGTCTAATAAGCTCAGTTTATGAGGTTGCTCGCATGTTATATTGTGTCTATTGTTCTTCGTGTCCTTCATATTAGGTTCTATAAACTTCACGTACTCCTTGTCAGTCATGTTAAATTTTCGTTTTAAATTAGTACAATTTTATTTGGTATTTAAAAGTCTTCATATGATAAGTTTGACTTATCTAAGAGTAAACTCTCCCCTCAAATGCAACATTTAGATTTTGAGACAGCTTCGCTGTTATCTGATCTCAAAAACACTGAATCTCCCAGGTATCTGAGAAAGTTAGATAAGAAAATATGGCTAAAGAGAAATAACCTTGAAAAGCCACCAGAAAATGTGGGTTTGGTTGCCATTATGTTCTGGGGTCAATGGAGACCAAAGGGGCAGAAGATGAGATTATTATATTGGACGATACATATATTTTTGTTAAATTGAATGGAAATTTAAGGCCTCATTCTGGTCTCCAGATGTGCCCAAAATAGTTTAGCTTGTCTGATAATTCCTGGGTCTTGTTCTCCCATTCACTAGTAGCTTGTGTAAAAATTGCCAAACTTAAGTGACTTGAATTTCAAAGCTGATGGATGGGCTGGAATCTGGATTGCTTCCCCATGAAAAACTTGTTTCGCTAATTGCTAGGATGATCTTTTTGTTTTTGTTTTTTTTTTTTTTGGCCTGATTCTAGATGATCAATATTGTCATTTAAAATTCTTGGATATGTGGCTAATCCTTCATGATAAATTAAAATGTCTATATTACCATGTTTATGAGATAGAAGCTTGTTATAGTTATCTTGCAAGCAAATTCTCAACCCAAATATTTCTGAATATATTGTCAAATAACTTCAAGTTCCGCTTGCATTAATAAGGGAAATTAGATAAATATAGGCGCACTGGTATAGATCAAGAGCAACCATGCAGAAAATCTTAGAAGAAAAGAGCCTTATGTAGAATGAAGACCACGGGGAAAAGAGAAAGAACTTTTTTTTTTTATTTTTGCTTGGAGGCAATCCTATTCAAGATATTTTCGAGTATTAAATGTGGGCATCTTTTTAATGGGGATTCAAATCTTGATTCGCTACGTTGTGAGGGTCTAGCGGCCCCTTTCACTAGACCTAATTTCCGTTGGTAAAGAAACTTCTTAATATAATCCTATTTTACCCTTTCCTCTTGGAACCATATGTCCTCTTGGCTCAACCTAATAAAATCTTGTATCTTAACAAAACTGTATTTAATTTATAATGCAAACCGAATATTTGTTGATAGGCGCCTTTTTTTTATTTATTTAAATAATATACAAAAACAATCTAGTCTCTTACATTTTTATTTTACTCTTTAATTACATAAAACATCTTCATAATTAATGAAGAATTATAAACTTAATTGCAGAAAGTCACCACTTATTGCATCTCATTTTAAAAAATAACTATACGAGTATAATCAATTGTATGAAAAATTCTTCAATATTTCTAATGCATCGGATCGCTGATATTATTTTTGGTGCCAAGACTAGTGAGAAGTAAGAGAATCGTTTATTAATAAAATAGTTAAATTTTTTTCAATTGTGCAAGAAGACTTGTATTTTATTACTTATTATTATTTTAGTGATGCTTAGTATTATTTAGGGAAAATCATGTTGGAGGTACTTATACTTTTTTTCAATTTTTAATTTGGTACCTATGTGTTTTTTGTTCTTAACTAAATCTTTAATTTTACTCTATTAACATCATTAATCCTTATGTAGAGATTAAAAATATCAATAGAACAAACTTATAAGAGCTAATGTTGCTAAAAAGATAAAATTAAATGTTTAATTAAAGGAAAAAAAACACATAGATACCAAATTAAAAATTAAAAGAAAGTATAAGTACCTTCAATATGATTTTTTCTATTATTTATAGATATGAAGTTACAAACAGCATCAAGTCTATATTATATAAAATTTTTGTGAAGGCAAATTCTATCCAAAGAAAATGAGGAAGCAATAAGAATCTTTCGCGAATGCAAGACTATTGTTAAGGTAAATTCATCGACCACGAAATATTTAACAAGATTTAAATGAAGCTTGGAGTCCGCTCCTCCAGAAGCTTCTTCGGATGATATTCCAATGTAAGGCGTTCTTTCCCGCGTGCTCTGCTCCTGTTCTTGATATTGCACCGGGGAGATCGAGGGCGTGGGAGATCCGGCACCAGCCAAGCAAGTTTTATAGAAAAAAGAAATCTCGTAACATTTGCTGATATGGTAAGCTTCAAATTCAATTTCAAACTCACCCTTTCATGAGTATGGTCGATCCTGTTGATTACTTTTCTAGTTGTCGGGAATTTTTATGTTTTTTTGGCTATAAATTTCACGTGTTTTCCGGAGACACTTGCATCGGTTATCTTAGTTATTGTTGGTTTTCAGGATTTAGTTTTCTTTGATTTGCAACTGTTCGATACTTTTTACATCTGTGTGCGCTGTGACTTCGCTTTTATTAGGTTTTTATATGAACCTTGATAATTCGGGTGAAAGCGAGCCTTCACATAGGTTTGCAAGAGATGTAAATGGAGAGTAGCTTCTGATTTTGCGAAATTGTTGTATGACCATAAAACTGGAGGGGGCTGTAAGCCTATAACGAAAATTTTCATCTCAGTAAAAGCGGACCCATGGAAGAAACATGAGAGAAAAATTAGCTAGAGAGAAATATGAAGGGGGTTTTGTACATGGTGCAATTCATATGTTAAACGAAATATGAATAATTTATCAGCCTGTACTAAATTGATAAGTTAGAGTCACCTTTGAAACGGCGAGTTCGATTTTGAATAGCTAAGCGCGGATCAGTTATTTGATATGTTTATTTTCAAATCTTGTTACTGATAATTGGAAAACTCTGGTGGATGGTAAAGTTAATTGCTATTTGGTCTTTCGATATTTCAAATAATTGAATAAGCATTGGGGGGGGTGTTTGGGAAGCTGTAAAATGCTTCTCAAAAGTACTTTTTTCAATATTTTTTTCGTATACTGTAAAATCACTTTTAAAACTATGGTTTCATTTTCATCCAAACACCCTATAGTGAACTAGACCTGCTGGATCGATTAGAGAGGGTAAAAGATGTTATATTTATTTTGTTTTAATTTTTGGTCACATCAGTTTGATTTTATTCAATGCGAGGTTGGGAGTTTCTTATTTGAGTGTGACACTTTATGTTGTTAAGCCATTGTCCCAATTTATTAATTGGTAAATTTGTTTAGTGCTAACTTCTTTATGCTGTTTGTTTTGTTGCAGATGTCTTATTCCAGAAGATCAAGGTTAGATGTCTATACAATTTGACTTCTCTGTTGACTCCTTTGTTATTTGGAAAGCTTTTTTTCTTATGATCGCTTGTTTATTTAATAGGTATTCTCGATCGCCTTCTCCATACAAGCGATATGGGAGGTCTATCTCTAGGTCTCTGTCTAGGTCAAGATCGAGGAGCTTTTCAAGGTACCCTATCGCATTCCTGATTTCATTTCTTTATGTTCTGTTAATCATTTCCTTAAATTTATGTTGAATTTTATTTTTCTGATATAGGAGCCCATCAAGGGAAGCAGAGAATCCTGGTAACAACTTGTATGTTACTGGCTTGTCTCCTCGGATTACTAAGAGAGAGCTGGAGAAGCATTTTGCAAGTGAGGGAAGAGTATGTCTATTTCCTTCTGCTGTTGTCATCACCGTCTTTTTAAAATTTGATGTGTGTGTGCGTGTGTGTGTAATAATTTATTTTGTTTTTTTAAATTCTGGTAAATTTTCTTACTTCTGTATTGTTTTGTATAGGTGATTGATGTTCATTTAGTTGTTGATCCTTGGACAAGAGAATCACGAGGGTTTGGATTTGTGACAATGGAAATGTTGAGGAGGCTGATAGATGCATAAAGTATCTGAATCGCTCTGTGCTTGAAGGGCGTGTCATCACAGTAGAGAAGGTATATCATGCAGTCGCTGATTTTAGTTTTAAATGTTGATTCTTTACATACTTGTTTATTGTTGATTCTATACCCCTCAGTTTGCACGTAAGTTATATGGATGAGTTGCTTATAGTTCTTTTGTGAGATTTGAAAGCTGTTTGCTTCTTTCCCTGTGAAGTTTCTGTGGCAGCAGGTTAGCTGTGTGTAGCAGCTCTTCATCAAACTTACAAATCTCAACTAAACATACAAATCAAACACATCAACAAGTATCAGGCCATTGGGGTTGTATGCCCTGCATTCTCTCTTTTTTCTTTTCTCGCAATTGTATAATTGAATTTCATGTTTTATGATCTGTTTAGCTTTAAGATTGCTCTTCTAACTGATAGTTTATTATTTGCTTTTACCTTTTTCCATGGTTAGTCTTTAGTTATTTTGTGGTTTCTTGGTCTCATGCTCCTTATTTGCAATCGTTGCAGGCTAGAAGGCGAAGAGGTCGAACTCCAACCCCTGGGAGGTATCTTGGGTTGAGGACTGTTCGGGGTAAGTGTTCTACCTTCATTCTTATGTGGTGCTTTCTTTCATTCCTAGTTTCTGTATATGATTATTTGGACATGCTCGTTCATCATTAAAATCAATACAAACTTCTTGCAGGTCGCCGCCGTTCTTTGAGCTCCTCCCCTCGTCGCTCTCCTAGTTATTCTCCTTACAGAAGAAGCTACAGCCGGTCGCCATATTCTTCAGATCGCAGCAGGAGCCATTCTTACTCTCCGTATCACAGCCAGCGGAGCAGGAGGAGGTCCTATTCGCCTTATGACCGACACAGATGCTATTCTCCATATGACCGACGACGCAGATCGTATTCCCCTTACAGCAGGTCACCTGTGAGGAGGCGTGATAGATCATACTCTCCTTATGACTCACCTGATGATCGCTACTACAGACGGCACCGTTACAGGTCCATTTCCCCAAGTGCCTCCCCAAGGCCAAGGAGGGGCTCTAGGAGGTATTCTCGCAGTGTCTCTCCTGTGAAGAGGAGGAGCTCAAGAAGGAGCTATTCTCGGAGTCTGTCCCCTAGGCCAAGGAGGAGTGCACGAAGAAGGGGCTATTCACCAAGTCTTTCCCCAAGACCAAGGAGGAGTTCACGAAGGAGCTATTCTCGCAGCATTTCTCCCAGGCCAAGAGGCAGCAGGAGAGGTGGCTCTTCTAAGCGTTATAGAAGCTACTCAAGAAGTCCGAGTGTGAGTGCAAGTTCAAGATCAGTATCGAGGTCTCTTACTCCCAGATCAGCTTCTCCTTGAGATTTGCTGGTTCTGTGTTGGCTTTACCTTTAATTAATGGTAGAACTATTATCCGTGTGAACGATATATCATACATACATCTGGTAGTGTACGAGAATTTTGTTGGTAGTTGAGTCAGGACGGGTCCTATGTGGGTTAATAATTTCTGCTTGTGGCATTTGTGGTGCGGAGCTTTGCTAGATATTGTCATATTCAGTTATCACTTATGAGGTGGATAATTTTATTATTTAAATGCTTTGTGGAAAAGCGGAGTGCAATGGCAATGTAATATGCTGATATTTTCACCTGGTTGGTGAAATTGAATCCAAAGAGTACTAAATCTTTAAATTGTATTAATTTTGAAACTAAAAGAATATTTAGGAAGGGGGCAACTATGCCCAATCCAAATATCAGGTGAGGTTGAAATTTTGAGTTCGTGTTACTAAAATCTTACCAAGATGATAAGGTCAATTAAGTGTTGGTTGAGACTTAGTGTTTGGGTGAGTGCAAAAGTGTTTTTAAAAAATGTTTTTGCAAATTGAGACAATTTTTTGACATATTTATTTTGTATAATGTAAAAGTATTTTTAAAATTATGGTTTTATTTTTATCCAAACACTTTTTTAAAATGATAAGTTGTTATAAGAGTTTTACAAGATAACAAGAGGTCTGTTTGGGTTAATGGTAAAAAAAATAATTTACTTTTAATTTGGCTTTTAAAAAAATGATTGAGTAAAAGTTAAATTGATTAATATGATTTATATTTGGATTCACTTTTATAAATAAATTAGTTTGAAAAAATAGAAGTTGTTTGAATTATAATTGAATAAGCAAGTTTATTTTGTAAAATTACTAAAATAAATATGATTTTTATTAAATAAAAAAATAATTTAAATAATATAAGAATTTTTTAATTATTTTAATAGGAAAAAGTCAAATTTAATAAATAAAATATATTTATATCAGAAATCTATAGAAATTTTTAAACCAAATAATATTATATAATTAATTAAATGATATATTTGTGTACAATTTATGTAAATATAAAATAAAAAATAATTTTCAAAAGGGGCATATATATATCCAATGTATATATAAGAGGAGATTGACCAGTTGGGAAGAACATGTCAAGACAAAATAAAGGAGAAGATAGAGAATCTGGCACAAAAGCACAATGAAAAAAAGTCAAAAACAGTAAGAAAGAACTTCACAAAATCGCACGATTATAAGCAACTTTTTGCCATAAGTTAGATGCGTAAAAAGCTAATTCAAACGTGCTTATAAGCTTTTTGGCCAAAAAAAAAAAGTGCTTATAAGCTCAAAAGCCACTTTTCCATACTTAGATCGCCATACCAAACAGACACAAAGTAAATTAAGAAAATTCCAGTTAAAATAATATGAACTGTGTTATTGAAATTTTAGTGAGATAATAAAATAAGTAAATGTCAGTTAAGATTAAAATTACACGATTTGTGCCATTACTAAAATAATAGGGCCAACTAAGTAAATGTCAGTCAAGATTAAAATAATATGAGCTGTGCTATTGATATTTTATTGAGATAATAGAGCAAGCTAAATGAATACTAACTAAATACTTGCCTGAAATGGAGGCAAGATTCTTCAAAAATGACTTTTTAATAGAGATTTATAAAAATATGAAGAATTTTATTTTAAATTGCGTGAATATGTCTCCAATCACAAGAACTAATATGTCTTCAATCACGCTTACGATTCTACATTAATTTAACATAACTAGTTCTCATCAATGTTCCTTTACCATCAACTAGCTATATTCCCTCATACCAGGCTAAAAAAATTCAACATTCTCAAGATCATCAGGCATAGGACCTGACAAGTAACAAAACGTTAAATTGATACATGCACTTGCCATACTTTGCAGACAGGAATGTTTCCTCTTATTTTTACCACAAACGGTAGACAAATAACCAAACTATGTTGCCTATCATGTTAGATTACCAAAAAAAAAAAGGGATGAAAATATATCCAAATAATTTTCAGGAAGAAACGTGTATCTACCTAGCTACTAGTACATTTGTTGACTATAAACTTGTGTTGTTAATGAAAAATGATAGAATTATTTATTTCACTGAACATAACTTTTGATAAATTTTTTGGTGGAATTTTCTTTATGCTTTTGGTTATACCAGAAATTTTTTTTTTCAGCGGATATATTTTGTAAAGAGATATTGGTAACTTCTCACAAGTGAAACACATTCACCGACCACAGCAGAAAATACCCTCTTGGCTGCTGGATATGCTTGCTCTTGAAGACTGAAGCTGACGGGTGACTATTCCCCTGTTGGTAAGCCTCTAGCAGCTCTTTACAATTCCTGTTGTTGATTAAACCAGAAGTTGATAAATCTTTAAGCAATTAGCATTCTTATCCAAACCTCTAAAAGTGACCAGAAAAAATCTACATTCAACCAATAGCAAAGAAAACGATGATGTGAATGGTTAACTTCGAATAGACAAGCTCTCCTATAGCACGTAAATACCAGCAAGATAGAGGAAGATAAAAATTCATTTAAAATGAAGCTAGAAGTCTCGCAGCCTTCAGACAAACTTCAGTGCTTTTGATTTCACTCCATCAGCATTCACATGAGGTTAAAACAACTTTGGGTGTGATAACCTATGCACTTAAAACCAAGTTCGCTAGCAATGAGGTCTCTCAATCTAACTTTACCATGCGAATAGACTTTTACTTCACAAAGTAGAACAGGAAAAATAGAACTAATCTATTAAAGTCAGCAGTGCCAAGTTTTCCTTATCTTCTTCCAAGGCCGTGATGAGGAAGTTCTCTCCAAAGTGGCATGCATGGTGTTCAAACTTCCAAAATCCAACCTAAACGCCAGCCATTCACCTTTCAGGCAGACAAATTAACTTAGCAGCTTTCACTGTGGGCCAGTTAGGTATTTTCAAAAGGCAAGAAGTGTCATTATGACATCATTGTCTTTCCACAAGTAGAGTTAGAGGATTCAGTGTCATGAAGGCTTTCATTAAGTTTTATAATACTAAAATATTTTGATTATTTTCTTCCTTTTCTCCCTAGCTCTAATAATCACGTGCCTTTGATCTTGCCTCTAGTTTTAGTTCCTCTGAGAAAATCCATCAAATCTTTTAGGAGTTAGGTTACATCAATTGAACGGGTGATTTGTTTCCCCATTAAAGGAGTCAAACCCTCCTGTTTTAGTTGATGATGCATGCCATTACTGAGCAAGCATTCACTAAAATAATTTCCTTCACTTCTAAAACAAAATGACAGTAGTTTGATGAGCTTATTATGGATCAATGACGCCACCTATTCTTCTCATCATTCACTAAAACAAAGATGTCATTATTACCTATTCTAGTAAAATTGCCCGTCAAAGCCATTAACCATTGTCTATTAAGGCGTATTCTCAAAATATCGATATCTATAGTTGTGGCAAGAGGTGCATGATTTGGTAGTATTAATTTGTCCACTATTAGTAAATAAAATAATTTCCTTCAATTTTAAATCTCAAACAATTCAATTTATGGTCCATACACAAAGATTTAAGGTCATTTCTCCAATTTTCTCTCCATTTCTAAGTTCAAAGCCTTCGTTCTAGCTTCAACTTCTACTTTGCAAGATCTTTGACAATGTTAAGCTTGTTTCTTGGCAACTCTCAGAATGCTCACAGAGGAAATATCTTCTTACTAGTTGATGCCCATGAGGAGACCTGTTTTGCTTCTTGACATCAACGAAATTGATTTGGAGCTTTGAGGAAAAAAATCATGGTAACTAAATGTGTATTTGGTTGCTGGCATGTTCTCCAATTGAGATTTGAGTTGTGCTTTCTTTGAGATTGAAAGGAATAAGATATAGTAGGTTTGGACAATATATGTTTCCACATGTGGAAAAAAGAGGAAACCTAATCGTAGTTTCCTCATATGCTGACACTTTTTTTCACGAATTTATAGGATACCCCATGTACTAGCTAGTCTAAGTTTATCTCCCGGATAACTAATTTTTATGGTAAACTAAAATTTCTATATCAAACAACTTAAGATGCATTTTCTCATTGTAATTTAGAGAATGAAAATTGTGTATTTTATTGATACTTCGATTGGGTATTTATATACAATAGAGGAGCATAGGTATTAATGGCTCATTACTATAAAATTATATCATATCATATCCTATATACTAATTACAGGATATTTACATATCTTATAATATCTCCTATAATATCTCTACACTCCCCCTCAAGTTGGAGCATAGATGTCAATCATGCCCAACTTGTTACAAAGATATTCAACTCGAACCCCATTGAGAGCTTTGGTGAGAAGATCACCCAACTGGTCGCTGGATCTTACATGTCCTGTAGAGATGAAGTTTTCCTTGAGCTTGTATCGGACGAAATGACAGTCAATCTCAATATGTTTCGTTCGTTCATGAAAGATCGAATTCAAAGCTATGTGTAGGGCTGCTTTATTATCACACCACAGCTTTGCTGGTAACGAGGTTTTAAGACCAACCTCTTTTAGTAGCTGGTATATCCAAACTATCTCACATACAGATTGCGCCATGGCTATGTATTCCGCTTCTGCACTCGATCGTGACACTACATTCTGTTTTTTGCTTTTCCAGGACACCAAGTTGCCTCCTACAAAAACACAGTATCTTGTAGTAGATCGTCTCGTGGCTTTCGACCCACCATGATCAGCATCACAAAAGCACTCAATGTCTGTGTGACCATGATTCTTGTACAATATCCCCCAACCCGGGGATCCCTTCAAGTAGTGTAACACATGCTCTAAGGCTTCCCATTGTCGGACAGTTGGCACAACCATAAATTGGCTAAGGACACTTACTGGATAGGTGATATCAGGACGGGTTACTGTAAGGTAATTCAACTTCCCAATCAGTCTCCTATACCTCTCTGGATTTTGAAATGGCTTGCTCTTAGCAGCCTCATCAGGATTTTCACATGGTATGCTCCCATCAGCATCAAGCAGAGGATTATAGACCATAGGGAAGCTAGTCGGGGCAGCCCCTAGTTTCCCAGTTTCTTTCAGCAGATCAAGAACATACTTTCTTTGAGTCAATAAGATGCCTTTCTTGCTCCTCATGACTTTAATTCCCAGAAAATACTTCAATGAACCCAGATCCTTTGTTTGGAAATGTGAGTTAAGGAACGATTTGAGAGATGAGATCATCGAGGCATTGTTTCCTGTAATCACAATGTCATCGACATATACAACCAGTAGGATCATGCCAGTACTTGTTTGCTGATAGAACACAGAATGATCACACTTACTCTGGTGCAGGCCAAAGTTCTTCACAACAGTACTAAATATGTCAAACCATGCCCAAGGACTTTGCTTTAAGCCATAGAGTGATTTCTTAAGGCGACACACCTTCCCACGCTCCCCCTGAGCAACAAAACCTGGTGGTTGCTCCATATACACTTCTTCAAGGAGATCACCGTTCAAGAATGCATTTTTGATATCTAATTGATGGAGATCCCAACTATAGGTAGCGGCCATGGAGATGAACAGACGAACAGAAGAGAGCTTGGCCACGGGGGAAAAAGTCTCAAAGTAGTCAATACCATACTTTTAAGCATAGCCTTTTGTGACAAGGCGAGCCTTGAGGCGTTCAAGTGTACCATCCGCCTTAACTTTAGGGGTCAACACCCATTTACACCCAATAGCTTTCTTTCCTGCTGGTAAATCTACTAAGGTCCATGTGCCAGCACAATGAAGGGCCGCCATCTCTTCTTCCATAGCAGTACACCAACCCGGGTGGGACAAGGCTTCATGAAGGGACTTAGGTACTGAAATAGTATCTAAAGAGGCAACAAAGGCACGAGAAACAGAGGGGAGGTGGTTACATGAAACAAAAGAAGAAATAGGATGGGCACAAGTACGTTTACCTTTGCGAAGGGCAATGGGCAAATCAAGGGAGGGATCTGGATTTGGAACAGGAGGTGTCTCAGAGTCAATTGAGGGATCGACATCTAGACCTGGAGCAAGGTCAGGCTCAGGGTGCATGATGCTTGCTGCAGGATCAGATGACGAAGCAGATAATGGTAGAGCAGAATGTGGCGCAACAGTAGTAGTAGTTTCCTTCAAACGTCTGGAGTAGACCCGAGACAAAGGTGGTTGACCAGGTGCCAATACGAGAGTTGGTGCTGGTGGTAAGCTTGGACTAACAGAATATACCAGAAAGGTATCCTCCTCCGCTGGTGGAGAAGGTAAAGCGGAAGCATTAGATGCAAAGTAGGCAACGGATTCCTGAAAAGTGACATCGGCTGAAACCAGATAACGATTCAAAGTAGGAGAAAAACATCGATAACCCTTTTGAACTCGAGAGTAGCCAAGAAAGACACATTTAAGAGACTTGGGGTCCAATTTGGAGACCGTGGGACGCACATCCCGAACAAAACAAACACAGCCAAAGATCTTAGGATCAATAGGGAACAAAGCTTTGGAAGGAAAGAGAGTGGTGTAGGGAATGTTACCATCAAGGACAGAAGAGGGCATGCGATTAATAAGAAAGCAAGCTGTGGAGACCGCATCTGCCCAGAATGGTTTTGGAACCTGCATTTGAAATAAAAGTCACGGGCCACTTCTAATAAGTGACGATTTTTTCTTTCGGCCACACCATTCTG
This sequence comes from Neltuma alba, assembly GCF_004799145.2. Classification (NCBI taxonomy): domain Eukaryota; kingdom Viridiplantae; phylum Streptophyta; class Magnoliopsida; order Fabales; family Fabaceae; genus Neltuma; species Neltuma alba. Next base: position 368,127 of record NW_021637020.1, on the reverse strand, counting down.
AGCCGGTGTATCCACACAAGAAGATTGATGAAGAATGCCATGTTGAAGCATAAAAGAGCGAAAGGATTCAGAAACATATTCTTTAGCATTATCACTGCGCAAGGTGTGGACAAGCGTATTGAATTGAGTTTTAATTTCGGCAACAAAAGTACAAAAGTGAGAGAAAAGCTCAGAACGATTTTTCATTAAATATAACCAAGTGGTATAGGAATAATCATCAACAAATGTGACAAAATATTTAAAACCACCTTTGGACTCAACTGGACACGGACCCCAAATATCGGAGTGCACTAACTCAAAAGGGGACAAAGCCCGTTTATTGACTCTAGACACTAACGGTAGACGATGATGTTTAGCAAATTGACACGACTCACAATCTAAAGATGACAAATGATGAAACTGAGGATAAACCTTTTTTTAAAGAGGATAAAAATAAATGACCCAAACGACAATGTGCTTCAAATGGAGTGACACCACCAGTACAAGCCACCGCACGAGACCCCTGATCATTAAGGAAGTAATGCCCGCCAGATTTGTAGCCCCTACCAATAATCTTCTTCGTCAAAAAATCCTGTATCAAGCAATGGTCAGGAAAAAGTAAGACCCAACAATTTAATTGGCGAGTAAGCTTGCTAGGGGACAAAAGGTTAAAAGCAAGATTCGGGACATTGAGTACAGATTTTAAATGAATAGAAGGAGTAGGTTTAACAGTGCCAGATCCAAGGACACGAGAGTGGGAACCATCCGCAATGGTGATAGCAGAAGGGTTAGCATAAGAATTATAGCTAGAGAAGAGATGACGGTTACCTGTCATGTGATCAGTAGCACCAGAGTCTATGATCCATTTGGAGGAAGAAGAGACAAGAGCAGTAGCCTCATTACCTGTTGCACTAGCAGTGCTCACGGGGGGATTTGCAGATTTCAATTGAGCATACTCGGCAGCTGAGATAGTAACCATGTCACTGGCTGTTGTGGCCACATGGGCAGAGCTCTGTCGTTGTTATTTGTTTTGCAGCTTCCGACATGTGCGTTTAGTATGTCCCGGTTCCTTGCAGTAGTAACATATCACTTCCTTGGGCTCCTGATTACCACCTCCTGGTTTCGGACCACTACGACTAGGGAGCCCTCGATTGTCATTCTGGCCTCAACTGAGTAATGCACTAGTAGGTGTAATGGGAGCTGAGGAAGGGTTTTGTTCAGTTCTCAGTACACAAGAGAAAGCTTCTTCAAGAGAGGGGATTTCAGCTCCAGACAAAATTTGTGATCGAGCAGCCGCATATTGAGATGGCAGTGCAGTCAAAAAACTCATGGTGGCCATCTGCTCGCGATGAGACACATTAACTTTCCTGTCATCAAAAATAGGCATAAGAACATTGAGCTCTTCATAGGTGCTTTTAAATCCATAAAGAAGTTTGTGAGGGAACGATCAACTGGCATCTCGGACCGATAGAATGATCTGCAGACCTCGTAAATACGAGAGATATTGTTCTTTCCTGAGTATAAGAGTGCCAAATAATCCATTAGCTCTTTAACAAATTCACAATGAGTAATAGAAGGTATGATCTCACTGTCAATAGAGGTACGAAGTTGTAATAGAAGCCGTGCATCATCTCTTAACCATGACTTGCGAGAGGCATCTTTTTCATCAGAAGGATTGTCAGTCAAGTGATCTTCCTTCTCAATGCTCCGAAAATAAATATGAATAGTCTTACTCCAATCCAGATAATTTTTCCAAGTTAGTTTGTGTTCAGTAATCTTAGTGACTACTGGAACCACCTCAAGAACAACAGACTTGTTATCACCCATTAGGATAATAATTATCACAACAATACTAATCAGCCAAGTGGATCACACTAGGGACCACAGAATAAAAAGTAGATCAGAATTCTACAAACCAGAGTGCTAACGCTTTCTCAGGAAGCCAAAAGTGCTCTGAATCACAACAAACAATGGGACCCAGGAAGTAGAAGCAGCAGGGATGGGTCGGAAAACAACAGACGATGCCAAAACGAGAGACGACGCCGAAAAACGCGACAGCGCGTGAACAGTGCACGCGCAGCGGTGACGACGCGTGAGGGCCACGTACTGCTCAGACGACGACGAGACTCCGGTGGTTGGCCGATCGGAACCCTGCGACCTCCTCTGACCGGCGCGTGTGCACTGTAGAGGCGGGAAAACGGACCTCTGTGGTAGCCGTGTGAACAGTGCAGGGACGCTGGTGAACAGTGCACGGACGCTGGAGGCCAGAAAAAATGTTTCTTTTAACCCTAGTAAACTGGCTCTGATGCCATGTAATTTAGAGAATGAAAATTGTGTATTTTATTGATACTTCGATTAGGTATTTATATACAATAGAGGAGCCTAGGTATTAATGGCTCATTACTATGAAATCATATTATATCATATCCTATATACTAATTACAGGATATTTACATATCTTATAATATCTCCTATAATATCTCTACACTCATAATGATGAGTTTTGATTCCATTACAAAAAGCGTGAGGCTTGATGATCATAATGACCAACAGAATAAAAAATTTGAGATGTTAAAGACACCAAATTATATAGAGATGTGAAATCAATATTATAGAGTCAATTATTATGAAGAGCTAATCTCACCTTCATGTTAAAGGACCTCACCAATCTATAGTGGTGTTAAAAGATATGTCTCTTAAGATTTATTTCAAATATGTAGCAAGCATTTACAGATGTGCATGTTTCTCTTTAGTTAAATCCATTGCCATCCTGACTCACTCCACCAAGATGGAAAAAGGAAACATAATTGGTATTATAGGCCCCAGCTAACATTTACAATAAGAAACTGAACTAAAAGGACAACAATAAGATCAAGCTTAATTTGTCAGCTTTTCATATTGATTACACACTTTTACCATAATCACAAATATTCACAAGGAAATTCACTCCTGCAAACACCAAAGTCATTCTCCGCTTGAGGATATTGATTTATTTCTCGTTATTGGAACCCTATTGATGGACTGTGAGCAAAATTTTCCATAATTAGAATGCGATAGAAATAAGAGCAATAGATAAAGTATTATTTACCCCCAATCCCCATCCCTAATATAAGATAAAGTATTTAGTTTGAATTGAACAATAAATTAGATGTCATACTAAGGACCAGAAGTAGTATAAAAAAATATTTAGATTCATAACAACTATTTAACTTGAAAAAAGTAATAACAGAAGCTATGCAAATCATATAAGCTCGAGGCAAGTTATATTGATAACCAAATAAAATAGAAAAGCCTTGGTTAGAAAAGTTGCCTCTTGCAGACTAGCGCTTTATGTTTATGCTGTGTAGCCATAGCATAAAAACTGCGTTCAAGTTATAACATAAACTAAATACTCTTGTTAATAAATGGCACTTTAAAAAAAAAAAAAAAAACCTGTTGGAACTTCTGAACCAGTAGAAAGATTTGCAAGGTTACTGGTACAGTCACTTGTTCCACTTGCATCATCATTAGCCATTGTTGCTTCAGAAGTTGAACCATCACCTTTCTGCATACAAGAGATTTCTTCTTCAAATACCAATTAATTATTCATAGTTATGCTGCTTTGGATTACCAAGAGCACATATAATATATGATGAAAAGAGAAAATTGAATAAGAGCTTATTTACTTTAAAGTATTGCATTCTGAGACAGTTAGACAGGGAGAAAAAAAAAGGAACATTGACAGAGGTTAGGTATATGTAGAATAGACACAAATATTGATTTGAAAGAAGACAAGCATGACAAAATCCAGCTCACAGCCCAAAAGCCTAATGACAACATGACTTTGGGTACAGAAGAAATGCAGGGGCTTCAGATCCTAAAGGGCTAAAACTACAAACACTAATACACGATTGACAAAACTAGAACAACTAATAAATAATGAAAGGATAAGGCCAGCAACAGGTAGTAAGTTGACATCTAAATGGGCTTCATGAATTCCTATGCTCGAAAACGTTTAGTGTTATATGAAAAACTCTGTTTAGAAACAAGTAATGCATGCTGGGAAATGTCTATCTTCTAGTCACACAGAGCGTATAACCATATATTACCAAAGGGGAAACAATAAATTCTTCCTTTCTTGTATGACAAACATTCTAACATATTGATGGAAGTTCTCCAAGGACAAGATAGGTTAAGTTGCATAGCATGCTTATTTCAATTTGAGCAAACTTAGGACTATTACCTCTCCTAAAGCTAACATGTCGTGTTGTGTTTTCTCTTCAAATAACCAGAATGTATTTACTAAGGTCTCAAGCCAAGGATCAGTTTCCTGTTAAAAATGACGAGTATCAACTTTGGACTGAATAGTTTTTTGTGTGCGCATGTCATTGACAATGCAAATTCCCATAGCCCTGCGAACAAGTAAGTAATATATGTTACCATGTATAATTTCCTACTGAACTATTTGTATTATTATTACCTCAATCAACCCAATATTTGCTGTTCTCAGTGTAGCACAGGATAAAGGTTCTGGTTCCTGACCACTTGTACTTGCATAATTGGTTGGAGTACATTTTCCCAAATTGGGTGTCAGTAGTCCCTCTTCATGTGATGATAGTGAGAAAGCTAGGGGCGCTTTACCCCTTTCCTGCACAAAAGTAAGTAATATAATACTTAAAATAGAAAACAAGTGCACAAGTGTAAACTTTCACAAAGCAAGCAGATAATATTAGAGCTCAAGGAACATGAATTATTACATGTGAGGCTGACGACTTGCTCACGTTGCTCATTGTTGCTGCGAAATTGTAACAAATTAAAACTAAAAAGCAAAAGACAATAAAATAGAAGTAAATACCTTTTCTTGAATATATATGACCATTATTATTGACAGGATTCTTGCTAGCACATTTGTATTAGCATATGCAAGGAGTTTCTCAAATATGTGTGTGTGTGTGTGTGTGTGTGTGAGTGTGTGTGTGAGCGTGTGCGTGTGCGTGTGCGTGTGCGTGTGTGTGTGTGTGCCTGCAATATCACAACATCCGACCCTTTTATTGTTCATAGCAAAGCATCTCAGCAAACTGGAGATAAAATAATCAAAATTTGCGTAAAGTAACCAATGCATGAAAAGTGAATGAAGGTGTGCAAAGTAACAAGACTCCAGTGATTAGGTACCAAATCCAGAATGGGGTAAAATTGCATATATTTTACTCCAACAAATTTGAAATGCCATGATATAGTTAATGAGGTGCTCCAAGAAACGTACCAGAAGCACAGTCAACCAGCAACTGCTCGTTTATTTCTGAATGCATGGGAAATTGTCCTGATTGAGAATCAATTTGTGCTTGTGTGCCTCCTACGCTTGGATTTTCCTGTAACTAAACCGAAGAAGAGTCTTGTTTCTAGACATTATTGCACTTGTAAAAAGTCAACTTTATCTGTTCCAAACCAAGCCATATGTAGAGGGAGATTTCTCATGAGTACTCACTCCTTGGTTCAGCCATTCTCTGAAGGAGGCAAAGTCACAGCTCACCGTCCACCACTCAAGCAAAAATCCTTCCGGTACATCTACTGCTGCGAAAAATAGACCATATTTTCAAGTCAAGAAATTTTCAGTCACCTGAAGATGTATAGTTCTGAACATAATTCAAGAATACAAAAGTGGAGAACTAATGTATTAGTGTTTTATATTATAATTAATAATAGTATGCCTCTGAATGTGGAATTTTACATTGGCGTCAACCCTATTTAGTACTCTGCACAAGAGTCCTGACGGAGCAGTCTACAAAGGAAATTAAAGAACAAGTGGCACACAAATATATGCTAGAGATGTACTATAGAGCCAAAGAAATTTCGAAAGATTTGTAAAGCTAACATGCTAGAGCTGTCCAACGTCCAATGTCTGGTGTCTAGAGTAATTACCTCCAACCCCAATTTTTCATCTTTTGACGCTAGCACTGTCTAGCGAATTCTTGGAACAGTTACCACAATAGTAATGACTTCAGATGCTGAGTGTCCTAAACACTGGCAACCGTCCATCTAGGGGTGCAAATGTATTGACTCCCATAAATTTATTGGGCTTACGTTTGTTCAGCTCACAGCCTCACACAACTACCCTCCAATTTTACGTCCATATCAACGAAAAAGAAATCATTTTACCCTCTGCCCAAACACTCAACCACCAATCCACCCGAGTCTTAGCTGCAAGAAATTGAATTCAAGGAAAGGGAAGTAATTGCGTGTCACAACCTTGGCAACCTTCCAATCAATTAAATGCATGCATATCACAATAATTACATATACGTAATCATTTGAGTGAAACCGACTCTCTATAATGATTATATCATTTTCTACAATCAGGGAAATCAGGGTATCACGACTATACGTGGAGGAACCAAACCACTACAGATACATTCATTTACCTGGTGGAACATTCGGATCAACTTCAAGATTAGCCTCATTCTTGAAAGTTTTGGCAAGTTCTGGCAAATTTTTCTTCATGAAATAGTCATGAAGGTAACGATCCAACCTTCAAAATCCCAGAAGAAATAACTTGTAAGACAAGGGAAAACAAATCAGCGAATCTCCAGTGATCTAAAACAGTAGAAACGACAGCCAAAAAGAGACAGAAGATCAAGAGTACATTCGGCGAGCATCGAAATCTGCCATGAGGACTGCGAATTTCCGAACCCAGAAGCAGAGAGAAAAGTCTCAGGAGAAGAAGAAATAGAGAAGAAGGCGATTATACGAGAGAAGAGTAAATGAAGAACACGAAACGCTTATAGATTTTGAAGGGAGAGAGACGGGTGGAGCAATAAGGAGAGTGAAAAGTGGAGGTGCATGGCTTCATGCAGCCAAACGAAGTTATGGATTTGAGTCAGCAACGGCGGTTGTCTTCTTACACAGTCAGCGTTGAACTCCACGTGTCAATTTTTGCTTACTTCATCCTCACGATTGTGGGGTTGATGGGTGAGCATTAAACACTGAATATAAAAATATTTTTCCAAAATTAAATATTATCTTCCTCCTGTGAATGAAATTAGATGAGGGTTCATGCACTCTCTTTGAATAGTAATGGTTACAAATAAAAATAAATATGGTGAAATTAAGTACATTTAATCTTTGAATTTTAGTCTAAGGAAAAGTAAAGTGCATTAAATAATTATTTATATGTTCTAACTTCTCTTATCTTTTGTACATTGAATTTGTATTTTCTAAGTTGGTTGGGTGTATTTTAAATTCATACATTGTATAATAATGTACCTATAATGTTGTGTAATTCATTGGACTTTGAAGACATTTATTGCTTCCTCCACTCTTAAATATTGGACTGAGATAGATAAATTATTTATAGAAGTTAAAAAAATAGTTAAATTAATTATTAATAATAAGATTTGTGTTAATTTTTAATAATCATTACCCATTATTAATTATTAATAGAATTTTCCTTTAATATATGCAATTAAAAGGGAAAAAAGATTATATAATTTAAAAATTAAATTAAATTAAAATCTTATAATTAAAATAAAAACAAATTCTTCAATTAGATCTTATAAATTTCTCCATATTAATTTCTTCACTCGAAGATCGTGGTGATTTAAAATTCTTCTACAAGTTCGATGCACCGAATTGAAAATAATTTTATATGTGAAAAAATAAAAATGCCTTAACAGCCGAAAATTAAATATATCAAAAGTAAACGCAACATATCACAATCAAACATTGCCTTACACCTTGTCAAAATTAAGTACGTAGTTATCACTTGTCACACCTTTATTTGTCAATTTTTTAAGTGCCTTTAGTGATTAGACATGGGTTTAATTAGATTCACAAGCGCTGTTCATCTTTTAACAAGCTGACATCGTGAAATGAACCTGCAAATGTTTGGTATGTTATGCTTTCACAGGTTTTATAAAACAGCTTTGCAAATGCAAGTCGTGCACTATAATTTACAATAATTCTATTGATATATATATACTCCTCCGATCCTAAATATAAAACCTTTATATTTAGGATCAGAGGAGTCTTTTTTTTGCTAAAGTGTAGGTATCGTTCTATTGGAGACAATCCTACTCGAAGTACTGTCAGACACTAAGGCCATGTTTGGTAGGAGGGATTGATTTTGATGGAATGGGAATGGTAATAGAATTGGGAATGGCAATGGTAATGGGATTGGAAATGGGGTTTTTATTTTATGTTTGGTAGGAGGTAATGTGTGGAAGGAATACATGTATTTATTTTATTTATAACAAGATATATAAAATTAAAAGACTATAATACCCCTCAGTATCTTAGAGCTTAGGACTCCAACCTTATACACTCCTCTTCTAATAAAAAGGAAACCGCCTAATCATATATATTGTTTTAAAAATAAATACATTAAATTTTTACTCATTTTACAATAATAAATAAATAAATAATAGATTAAGAAATGGCTTCCTATCGTATCCCAACAAATTTATATGTAAAAAAAGAGTCAATGCTTCCTTAAAATTTATCCCGATGAATTATTGATAATTTCTTAAAATTATAAAATTTTTATTAGAAAAAGTTATCACTAGGTCCTTAAAATTATAATTTTCTTAAAATTTAGTAATGTGTTTTGAAATTAATAATATGTAAGATCAAAAGATAAGAAGCAAATGACATTTTTTACTATAATTTTCTGTAATATAAGTTCAAGTAAGATAATCCATGTCTCACTTCAAACAGTTATCAAAATATTTCTATCTGAAACAAAATATTTCAAGTCTGTAACAAAATATTCCTGTCTGAAATAAAATATTTCAAGCCTGTAACAAAATATATATTTTATCTTAACATTATTGTAATATAGGTATTTGTGTCTTTTATGTGTTTTAGTCCCAGGATTCAAAGCATTACCAAGGGGGAAGGTGGGATTGTATAATCCCACCAATGTGGCATTGCTCAATCCTGGTAATCTTTAATCCCTCCTACCAAACATGACAAAATCACCCAATCCCTCCTCCATTCCCATGCCCCTCAATCCCTCCTACCAAACGTGGCCTAAATGTAAGCATCTTTCCCAACAGTGATTCGAACCTTGGTTTGTTACGTTGTGAGGGACTAGCCCCTTCTGTTAAACTCAATTCTTGTTGGTTAATTCTATTGATATTGATAACTGGGTTTTGACAAATTAATATCCCATGTTCACATGTCATATTTAATTATAAAGTAAATTTCAATTCAAGTTATAAAGTAAATTTCAAGTTATCACTTAAAAGTGAGGAGTGTAAAAATTAAGATCGTCATTACTTTCAAAATTTTAGTGCTAGATCTGTTCAATTTAATTTTAAGATTGTGCATTAACTTTAAAGGTTTTGATATTATTTCATGAATAAGACATAAGTCACGTAACAATTAAGATTGTTATTTACTTATTAGAATATATAATAAGAGATGCATGAAACAGTACTGATATTGAATCTGTTCATGCACAGGCAGAAAATCACTCGCACAAAGTAGATAATTCATTTGATTGATTCATCTATACACATTTAAATCGCAACCAATCATATTATTGTATTTACCTTTTTTTTTTTCCATAGCAAGTTAGCAACAGCCAACAGCTTCACATAATCCACGGCAGCCATATCAACCTCTCCTAAACACAATACATTTAGATTACATGCCAATCACATATTTATATTTTTGCAAATTATATTGTACATTAAATGTGAATATCTTTTTTCAGTAAAAATTTAAATATTGATTCGTCATGTCATAAAAAATTAGTTCTTTCTATTAGATTTAACTCCAATAATAAAAACATAATTAATTCTAATATTATCAATTTTAATTTTGTGCACGTCAAACACAACAGATTATTTTTAATTTCATTAATTATAGAAATAATCTTTAAAAAAAACAAGACTGCTGGATTTTAAAATTTCAAATAAGTATTGGTTACTACATTCGTAAAAAAAAAACTACACTTAAAAAGAAAATAATAATATATTTTTATAGTAATTTTTGATTTAAAATTTTAAAATTTAACAGTTATTTTTTTAAAAAAAAAATTCAAATTATTTACGTGGTTAATAAAAAGGAGTACAAGCCATCCACGAGTTCCCTTCGCGCGCTTATTCTTCATGCCAACTCAACGTCAATGAGGACCAGCCACGTCAAGTATTCGACGGGCCATTAGACACCGTCCAAACAAAAAAAAGGCTATACTAACGACGTCATAGCACGTGGCGTCTTTTGATTGCCGAAGCACGAAACGCATAAACTCGAAGTCGAACTTTGCATTTTGTGACGATCATGAGCCGCGAAAAATTCAGGTTTTTATATTTTTTTAATACTTTTGAACAAGATTTAAATATAGCTTAGCGTCCGCATCTCCAGAAGCTTCTGCAAGGTCACATCTCCTTTTGTTAAGCCTTTCCTTCTTCTTTCCGGGCTAAAATTGCTCCTCCTTGAGAATTGAGGGACTGAGAGATCTTGCATTAACTAACAAAATCTGTTGGAAGAGGATTTTCATCATCTGCTTCTAAGGTGTGCTTCAAATTCATTCTGTTATGGACGTGAACGATTTTTTTTCTGTATTGCCTTTTCAATTCATGGGAATTCTGCTTGCTTATCTGGCTATAAATCTCATTTTTTTTAAGGTATTTGCATTGGTATTCTAGTTAGCATATGTTTTTAAATTTTAGACTTGGAATTTTTGGCGGAGGTGATATGCCTTTTAATGTACCTGGGTTGAGTTTGCTTGTATCAAGTTTTTGTATAAGCGTTCGAGATTTGAGAGGGTCTGGGTCTGCGTTTTCCGAGGGAGATATGACAAAGGTATAGTGTCGGATTTTGTGGACTTCTTGTGTGGTGACTTGTATTCATAAACTGGAAGGGGCCGTAAGCCGTGGCAAATTTTATTCATCTAGAAAAATGGATCTTAAAAAACCGAGTCGGGTAGATGTAGTATTATTTGTTTCATGAAACAGGACGAAACTGCTAGCCTGTAACTGATGTCTCAGTTAAAATAGTTGGCTTTGAAGCACATTTAAATTTTGAGTAAAGAGCAAATCAGTTGGTTGAAATATTTATTTGTAAAGTTTTGTAATTGAGAATTGCCAAGCTTAAGTGAAGTTGATTGAAAACTGGTCTTTGGCTGTTTCAAATAAGTATGCTGGAAACTGGTGATGCTTTTACATGTTGGGTCAATTAGAAAGTTAAAAGATTATATGCTGATGTTTGATTGAAATTGTATCATTAATTTTTTGGTACAGTAATGTCAGTTTCTCGTTGGAGTGTGGTATTTTATGTTTTTGGGCTCTTCTCATTTTTTTACTGATTTATTGATGTGTGGGTTTGTTTGATTCTTAAATCTGTATGTGGTCTGATTTGTTGCAGATGTCTTACTCCAGAAGATCAAGGTTAGATCACAAAATAGTTTAATTTTGTGCGTATTTTAAGTGGTGAAGATTTTTTTCCCTAAAGGTATTCTGTGTACTTCATAGGTATTCTCAATCACCTCTGTACAAGCGGTATGGTAGGTCTGTTTCCAGGTCTCTGTCAAGGTCAAGATCTAGGAGCTTTTCAAGGTAGACTCCCCCCCCCCCCTTTCCTGAGTTCTTTCCTGTCATGGACTTTTTTTTTCTTCACTTATTTTCTTGCTTCAGATGTTTTATTTTCCGTTCATATCTAATCTGTTATTTTCTGATACAGGAGCCCATCAAGAGATGCGGAGAATCCTGGCAACAATTTGTATGTGACAGGGTTGTCTCCTCGGATTACCAAGAGAGAGTTGGAGAAGCATTTTGCAAGCGAGGGAAAAGTATGCTGATTTTCTCTTACATTATGGTCATTGATGTCGTTTTTCTGGACTAACTATTGTTTGTTTAATTTCCTCTCTTTGAATTGAGAGATTTTGTGTCAATTTGTCATTCTTTTTTATGCCATTCTTGTGTTGCTTACTTTAGGTGATAGACGTTCACCTGGTTGCTGATCCATGGACAAGAGAATCACGAGGGTTTGGATTTGTGACAATGGAAACTGTTGAGGAGGCTGACCGATGTGTTAAGTATCTGAATTCGTCTGTACTGGAAGGGCGTGTCATCACAGTAGAAAAGGTATACTTTTTTAAACGTAATTTGGTTCTGAATAGTATATCTGTTCACTGTTGATTCAATTCATCTCGCCATGATTTTGCATGAGATATATGGATTAGTTGCTCATAGTTCTTTGTGAGATTTGAAAGCTTTTTGCTTCTTTCCCTGTGAAGTTTCCGCGGCAGCAGGTTAGCTGTGTGTAGCAGCTCTTCATCAAACTCTCAAATCACCACTAAACATACAAACCAAACACATCAACAAGTATCAGACCATTGGGGTTGTATGCCCTGCACATTTCTCTCTCTTTTCTTACCATTTTATGCTTGAATATGGTGTTTCGATAATTGTTATTCTTCTAACCGCTTGTGTAGTATTTGATTTTACCATTTACCATACGAAGTATATAGTTTTTAAGGCCTCATGCCGTTATTTACAATCATTACAGGCTAGAAGAGGTCGGGGTCGAACCCCAACACCTGGGAGGTATCTTGGGCTAAGGACTGTTCGAGGCAAGCATTTCATCTTCATTCTTTCTTTTTGTGTGATTATACTGGCATGCTCATTCATCTTTAACATCCCATGTGATTTTCATGCAGTGCGTCGTCATCGATCTTCAAGCTATTCTCCTCGCCGCTCCTCAAGTTATTCTCCTTACGGAAGAAGCTATAGTCGATCACCATATTCTTCTGATCGCAGCAGGAGTCGTTCTTATTCTCCTTATCGCAGTCGACGGAGGTCTTGCTCCCCATATTATTATAGTCGGGATAGATCATATTCTCCTTATTATCGCCGAAGATCCTATTCTCCTTATTATCGTCACAGGTCATGCTCTCGATTCTGCTCACCATACAGCAGGTCACCTGTCAGAAGGCGCGATAGATCATACTCTCCTTATGACTCGCCTGACGATCGCTACTACAGAAGATACCGTTATAGGTCCATTTCCCCAAGTGCCTCCCCAAGGCCAAGGAGAAGCTCGAGGTGGTATTCTCGCAGTGTCTCTCCTGTGAAGAGGAGGAGCTTAAGGAGGAGCTATTCTCGGAGTCTGTCCCCTAGGCCAAGGAGGAGTTCACGAAGGAGGAGCTATTCTCCAAGTCTGTCCCCAAGACCAAGGAGGAGCTCACGAAGGAGCTATTCTCGCAGCATTTCTCCCAGACCAAGAGGCAGTAGAAGGGTTTCTTCTAAACGTTATAGAAGCTACTCAAGAAGTCCAAGTGTGAGTGCAAGTTCAAGATCGGTATCAAGGTCTTCTACTCCTGGATCAGCGTCTCCTTGAAATTTGCTGGTTCTGTTTTGGCTTTGCCTTTATATTCCTAGTTATTATTGGTGGGGACCAGATATGTGTTAGTGTATTTGATTTTTTTAGCTGTGTAAGGATTAGTCTCAGTAGACAGTATTCCATCGTTTATCATATTAAATAAATAATAATATTAATGGTGGCAAAAAAGTGACCAATGTTGGTGGCTCCTTCTTCCCTATTAGAGGCTCAGCGTGATCTCTCTAAAATTCCAGCATTTTGTTTTGTAACATGTTTTTAACATGTCATCGCGAGACGCTACCCCGTTAGAGTCATTTTAAGCTAGATGAATGGAGTACTAAGGCACGTGTTGTTAATTCTCTTAACTAGATTTCAACTCCGTACGCGTTTCGTTGAGCCTGCATCAGTTCAATCGGACTCGTAAATGCACATGCTAGTTTTAAGCACGTTCTATCACAATGAGATTCTCCTCAAGTTGAAATCGACCCAAAGCATCCTTAAAACGTTAAAAGATCAGCCTTCCTCATGTGTGCGTCACCCTGTCAAAGTCCAACTTCAATGAATTGAAGACAACCTCATGGTAGCCAATTATACTTGCCAGAATTTCTGCCTTACGTTTTTCGGTAATTCAGTGTTATCAATGATAAATTAGACGGTCATTGTATGAAACATAATTAACAGGTACGTTATACCCAACTATTATAACCCACAAAAATTTCTTGGTGAGCGTTAGCTTCTAACATTATTCGTAAATAATTCATTAGAAAAAATAGTCTTTCAAGGAGAGAGAGAGACCAAATATCTAGCACAAGTTGCATGTGTCAAGTGTTGGCTATCACTGAAAAGGAAAAAAGAAAGAAGAAAGGAATGTGTTCTTATATCATGCTATCTAACTTTGAAGGCATCCTGCTTACCCAGTTCTCAAATAATGCAGGAATCGGTGAACGGAATCTTGGATGCCTCAGCAAATAAAGGACACAAATGCTTATAACAAGTTGGAAAGGAATGAACAAAGTCACTATCCCCCCAATCAGACACAAAATCATGAACAGAAATGTAGCTGTTGGATCCTGCCAAGTCAGAAAGGATTGCAATTTTTCTATTCTAGTCGCCAATTTACCCATTTCTGCTGCAAGCCTCCCGAGGATTATTCTTAACCGATCGTATCTGTATCTTATGATTCTGTCTTCAAATTTGGATGGAACTGGATCGAACTCCTCTTCCAATTCATCCACACTTGCTGCATTAACATGCGACAACTGCAAATCCACATGTGATAGGAGACCTGGCCTCTTTGGATACTGCAAGATGATATCCAGCATAAGGCAGAACAAAATACCAGGTAGCAAAATTTGAGGTTCAAGGATCAGAACAAAAATAATCAGGCAAACTATGAGTGATGAAGTAGGATTCTTCCACTGGCAAATCTTATCATATTGAGCGTGCAAGGCGACGAATCCACTCATAACGGCTTTGATCCTATCAAAATCAGCTCTTCCTCTGCGCATGCTCCACAGGCTTTCATTAGAATCTAGCATATACGACACAACCTCTCTTCTCCATGCAGGTTCTGTCTTGCTCATCCTTGAAGAGAGAAGCATAATGGTTTGTTTCCTCAAACCACTTAACTGAGTCCGAGACAAGGGGTTAGAAAAATGCAGCCTAGGAAGCTTAGGTATTAGGTAGATTTTCAAGAGATTGGCCATATCTGGACAGCAAAACCTGAAGGCTAATTGAATTTCACCCATCTTCTTCAATCCTGAAGGTTGCAGTTCTGCAAGTGGAAAAGAATATGTGTAAATCCTATTGGTTATCATTTCTGATAGATTGATTCTCACCTTCCCTATTCTTGCATCTATTCCTCTGTGATCTCCTTGTACTTCATGTAAATAGCCATTATCAAACACGGCGATTGTGATTGATGTGCATGGGTCATAGACATCCCAAGTGTACTGTTCATTCCACTTTGGATTAAGATTATCAATAACTGTTCTTGTCCGAACCCATTTGGGACCATATTTAGCCACACAATAAGCATCAGTACGACTTCCTATCTTCATCGCCGGCAAGCCAGAAGCATTCAAGATTCCCAATTCAAAAATTCCAACGCTGGATCTCCACAACCTCCGGACTGTTGGATTCAGATCACTGCTGAAACATGGGTCCTCATCAAATATATGATACCCACCATCCAAAGAGAGTCTCATATTAAGCCTACTAATAGCTCTTGCATTATTTTCAACCTCAGTGATATTGGGTCTCTCAAGATTATACCATTTAGCAGCTGGACTTGCACCATCTAATCTCTTATCAGCATTCTTGACAGGAACTTTACACTTCCCTATGCTTCTGTGGTTGTTCATCGTTCCCTGCTCTACACTAAAAAACAACTGTTGATCAAATGGTTCTAGCACAGCAAAGAACATTTCCTCATTCCATTTTGGGTTCCCTTTATTGTTATTCACTAACTTGCTTCTGGAAGTCAAACTCCCCAAGGTAGCTTGAACAAAAATCGGGGAGTCACCAACTCTATCTTCATCTACCAGGTCCTGGGCTTGGATCAAATTAATTCTAAGACACCAAATCCTGGGCGAGAGATATATCTGTGAACGAGTATTAAGAACGTTGTATGTGTTAACTATTGCTGATTCTAAATGCCTCGCTTCAGGAAAAGCCTCATCAGCCTGAGTTCCTATCCAATTTGAGAGCATTAATTTTCCTAAACTGATTCCTTTTTGATCTTCTAGCCAATACCACTGAGATGCTAGTGAACTATCAGTTGGAACCCGTGTAGGAATTTCAGAAATAGCAAAAGATAACCGACCCAGAATCTCACCAAACCTTGGAATCTTATCCTTCACCAAAATTTCAAGAGTTGGCTCTTGAATACGAGCTTTTTCTAAAGCAAATACTTGATTCCATTCTGGGTTTGAGTTCCTGCTGAAGCACGTAGTGGTCATTTTTAGGCCTCCAACTTTCACCTCCACGTAAGGATCACAAGTGTTAGGACCTCTAATTCCTGGCAAGTCCTCAGCCCTCACAATCCTCACGTACAAGAAAAGAGTAGTTTCAACGAGGTCAGTGGCACTTGTGATACCAACATGGCTTGTGGCAGTCCTGGCACCGATACTTGGAGAGATCGCCTTCAAATTGAAATCTGCATTGGGTTTTTTCGAGCTTTGACCCGCCATTGGTTTTTACTGGGACAACGTAAAATGATGGCACGAGGGACTGTACGGTATTGATGGATGGGCTAAGAAAATTCTCAATCATTGAAGCCTGTCCTCCTCATTAGGTTATGTAATAAAGTATTTATAAAAAAAAATTCAAAATAGAAAAATCAAAATATGTTCCAAAATATTCTAACTTAATAGTCAAGATCATAAAATCCTTATCATTAATGGGAAGATTTTTTTCAACTATTTCTTAATCAATGTAATATAAAATAAGTAAGTCTTCAGCTTCAAGAAATAAACAATAAATACAAAAACAGGAATAAATATAATCCTAATTAATGCCTATAAAATCATTCTTGAAGTTTCTTAAACCTTTTAAATTGATCTTCATTTTGCTATTTACGTTTACGAAAATGTGTTGGCATATGATTATATTTAGGTTTCAATTTAAAAAATTATAGTTCCATGAGATTTCTTTATGTGCATATAATTGTATTGAGCCTTCAATAAATTTTGAAGATGTCTCAACAAATTTTTTATTTTTATTCCTAATCAATTATGCCTCTTCTTTTTTTTTTTTTTACTCATTCTTTTTTCCATTTACACTCTTCTGGCATTTTAAAAAAAATAAATTGAATTACAATTTTTATTCTCTTTAATTAATTTTAACCAACTTTTTAATTTGCATATTTTAATTAGTTAAGACTCATAAGTACCGATAAAGTATAACTAGAGTAAACCCATGCATCTACACAAATTCGCAAAAGCAAAATCTTGTACACCTTGAGATGTAAAAAACCGTATCCACACACAAACACACGAGACACACATGCGTCATCTGCTACAAACTTCAGACTACTTTTTTCCTTCGAACTTAGCATTAACTTCAAATACTATGCACAACACGAATCCACATTCTATTCTACTTTCATAAAATATATGGAATCTAGACATAGTGCCCTTTCGAATGCCCATAGTAATGTTCCTCATACGCCAAGAAAAGGGAAAAACTGTTTTGCAGCTATTGAGGTAAATAATAGGGGCTAAAAAGTGCTTACAATATCACGGCTGCTATAAGGCATTAATCACTCATCAATGGCGTCCCATGAAGAACACCGCCCTGGAGACGTACAATGATACTTCTGGGCATAATAACAAAAGGACAAAACTCAACAAAGCTTAATAATGTATCATAATCTGTAGGGATTATTACCAAAGTAGTCCAGCAACATAATACAGTATGAAGAGTTTAAAATGACGCAATCAAATTTACAGGTAGAGGGTAAGAAATGAAAACAGACTCGTTCACAAACATTGTAACTTTGTCCCCTTTTTTCCCCCTTTTTCCTTTTATTTTTCTGCGGTAAAATGGATAACTAAAATCATTATTGCAAGAGAATATGACTTTATTCGACTGAATACAACTATTACGCGGACTTAACAAGCTTCAACAGGAATGGCGTAATCACAGGATCGTAGAACTGCACACTGAGAATAGAAAGCTCCATCCCGCTAAAGCAGATGAGTGGTGAAGGATGACGATATAGCAGAAACTTCAACCTGAAAAGGCATCGACTCAGATTCAGACACGAAAGAAGTGAATGTTCACTTCTCTCCCTCTTAATTCTGATGCTACTCCCCATTTTACTTCTCAGACACTTGAAGGTAAGAGATCTGCATCTGAAATTAAGGTACGCGGCACTCTTCTATGTTCCAAATTTCCTTGGCATACTGATCAATGGTCCTGTCGCTGCTGAATTTTCCACTCCCAGCTGTGCTTAGAATGGACATCTTTAGCCATCTTTTCCTATCGCTGCATCCAAAAAAAATTGGAAAATAACAACACATACTTCATATATAGGGACCCGTTAAACAATCATTCGTTATTAGTGACTACTTGACTCTGTCACCATTAGAGCCTCTCAAAGCAGAGGGGAGAATCAGATTTTTATAATATAGTGCCTCCCACAATGTTTGAGGCTAACTTAGGGGAGATGAATGAGGTGAAGACTGAGCAATACCAGCTTTATTAAACCAGCCTCAATGCATGCTCAAGTTAAACGAGTTCAAACATCTCAAAAACAAAAATGCAGAAACCAAAGTCTTGTTCACAATGTTGCTCTTGACAAGTAACAAAACATTAAATCGATGAACGTGCTTGTTGTACAATGCAGTCAGGAATGTTTCTTTGGTCTTTACCACAGATTGATGAAGGAATAGAACAGTGAAGACATGGAAGATGGTGTCTTACCGATAAGCAGCATCTACTTTTGCTTGAGCATCCATATAGCTGGGGAAGTCATGGCCTACGAGAAAATAGTCACCACGACCATAACCAGAGTTTCCTTCCAACGACTCAAGCAGAGGGTTATAGTCATAGCTTCCAAATATCCCACTCCTAATGAACTTCTTCGCCTCTTCAAACCGAGGATCTGGTTTGAACTATAAATCACATATAAAAAAAAAAGGTGCATACAATATAACGTTGTTAGACATTTACTAATATTAGCAAGTATTATATCATCATTTTCATTGATTATTACAGCATTATCAAAAAGGGCTGCTACGGCATACCAGTCCATTCTCTCTTTCCTTTCGAAGGCGAGGGACATCTTCTGCTGTTGCTCCAAAAAGGAAAAAGTTTTCCTCACCAATTTCCTCCCTGATTTCAACATTAGCTCCATCTAAAGTACCGATAATGAGGCAACCATTCAATGCAAATTTCATGTTGCTTGTGCCACTTGCTTCCATGCCTGCTGTGCTGATATGCTGGGACAGCTCACTTCCTGGAATCAGCACCTCTGCCACAGACACATTGTAATTTGGGACGAACACAACCTGAGAATGATTGTCCATATAAAGCAGAGTAGTCGTAAATTAGCCTAATTACTAGATTGCAGCAAACCAGATAAAACTGTGCAAAATATAGTTCATGCATTGATTATTACAAGGCAATTACCAAATAATACATCATAAAAATGCAGTGCCATATATCATGAAAACATATGATGGAAACCCAAGTGAAAATGGGAAGAACCATGTCATTTATGTACCAAAAGAATTGCTTGGGGCTACCCAACATGGGACTCCATCAAAATACCGATACATGCGATGTTCGGCAGGCAAATGGACAGCAAACTGGGCTTAGCTGATGGCATATTATCCCAGTGCAGAATAAAAGAAATCACAACATGCAAGGAGCTATAGTATCAAAGGGAAAGTTACCTTCAAGTGGTCATTGACCTCAGGATCAGTGTTGACTACAGCCCCAACATCATTAACCAGCCTTACTATTCTTTTTGCATTTGTATACGTAGCAAAAGCTTTTCCTCCAATCATCACAGTGCGTGGAGTTGTTCTTTTCCTTTCTTCAGGGCTCATCTCCTATTACGGTTAAGTCATAAGAATTATTTCCAGAATTCCGGTGTAAATCATAGCATTTCAAGAAGAGTGGCATCTTAGGCGGTATCTTCTATATAATTGCTAGCAGAATATGATATAAGCTACAATTGGGCTATAATTAGCATGAGACATAGAACTGAATAGGCAGGTAACTAAAAATCAACATAAAATATAAAATCTATAACAAGCCCGGCTATTTATTAGCCATGAACATTGGAATCACCTCAAATTCTATGTAATGCAAGAGGAAAACAAGTCTAGTTGTATATTAATTTTCATCATGAACACATAACTGTTGATAAAAAAATTGGAAACTCAGCCAAATTTATTGCCATACAATATCCGCCAATGAATATGTCACGGTTATACTCCAAATAGTGGGCTGTTTCTCATACCTTTAACTTCTTGTATCTATAAATCACACCCAGAATATTCAGTAGCTGTCTCTTGTATTCATGGATGCGCTTGACTTGTATGTCAAACAGACTATCTGGATCAATGCTCACCCCTGTCACCTGTAGAATGTACTGTGCCAACCGCTGCTTATTAGCTCGCTTTGCAGACAGCCATTCAGCTTGCAGTTCTTCATTGTCAGCAAACTATAGGAAGCACCAGGAACTGATGTGAGAATGTTGCAATCATAGGACTCAACAAGCAGGGAAGGAAAAATATCCACTCACCTGTCGAAGACCAGCAAGCAAATCAAGATTGGTTACCCATTGATCACTTTTTAACCATTTAGTGATTATCTTACTGAGCTCAGGACTGCAAAAGCGGAGCCATCTTCGAGGTGTGATCCCATTAGTTTTATTCTGGAACTTCTTTGGCCATATTGAAACATAATCCGCAAATAATTCTGATTTTAGAATGTCACTGTGTAATTGGGCAACACCATTCACCTTGAAAGAGATAAAAACCATTAGTCAAAAAATTTTAAATGAAACCAATAAGCAAAATTGTACAGAACAAATTTTAGAAAGAAAGGTGTAAAAGATTGTGAGGTCAATCTTCCCCTTGTACCCCAAAAAAAAAAAAAAAAATCAGCCAATTTTGCACGGTGTATTTTAACAACAATAGATTTTCTGTATCCGCAGATGAAAAATATTGAATGGTATCCGGCATCTTTTATCATTAGCCAACTTTATACTCATTCCACAGACTTAATTAACCAATATACCATCACAGGATTTTATAACTTGCGGGTAATGTGCTTGCTAGAGAAACACCCGCATGGGACAAATTTACAGTTGTTTTAAATCCCCCAATATAACCACTTGGTGACTCTGGAAAAACAGTAGAACTATACAATAAAATGAGCTGCTGAAGACTTTGATGCGTTCACAGAGGTCAAATGCTTACAGCATGTGAGGACACCACACATAAATTTGCCATCCGAACTACTGGTTTCTGGGGATTATTGTCCATAATGCGCATGGCAGGAAGCTTACTCTCAAGGTCCAACCTTGTTGCACTTATAAATGCAGTGAACTGCAAGCATTTTATGATTTCCAGATTAAAATATATTAGCAAGACCTTCATGGAATTTTTGAAATGTTAAAAATAGAAGCCATGCATATTACCCTCTTGTCTATCTCTTCAATGATTTCCATATGGCGAGGAAGTAGTTTCCACATTACGGGTTGAGACCATTTTTCCAGTGCCTCAGGGAGGACAGTGTGGTTAGTGTAAGCAATTGTCCTGGTTAGCGTACATCACATTTTAGCCACAAGGAGTGCACTAAAGATGTTTGAGAGACACAAAGATGGAAGATTACTGATGCTTATGATATGTGAAAAATTTAAAAATTCACCGGACCTTGTCGTCACATCCCATGCTTCATCCCATCCAAGGCCTTCATCATCCATCAGTAGTCGCATTAGCTCTGGAATTGCAAGGGTAGGATGAGTATCATTAAGTTGCACAGCAACCTTGCTAGGGAACTCAGACCATGTCCAAGATTCCTTTCCATGTCTCCTCTCTTTAAACCGAAAAATTATGTCCTGAGGTAGGTCCAAGATGAGAGGGAAATAGTGAAAAGCATGTCAAACAAGAGAACTGAGCACACAAGTAAAGTGAGTCACTTAAATGTCAATTGTACTTAAATAGCCACAATATTGAGAAATAATACATTCTTTATGACATTAAAGAATATGATCTGTCAGCTAATGTGTTAATTAAAAGACTGCCAGTAAGCAGATGATCTAGTTTTCCTTAACTCATGTTAGTAATCAGAAGAATCTGTAGTCGCAGCAATTGGCTGACATGTGATGTTGATTATCACCAACCAATTCTCCCAATGTCTTGAGCTGTTAAGAGGCTTGAGAATGGTTTGTTATCATCTCTAACACACCCAATTGAATCAAAACCCTTTGAACTTGAAGCATGGACTGAGCATAAGCTAGACATACCTGGTGCTAAAATTTATGTCTAATTAAGAAAATGGGATGGCTGAGACTGAACTCCTTAAGCTCTTGGACTCTAATATCATCTCAAGCACTTCCTCTTCCAGAAAACTTAGGCTATTATGACAGGCTCAATCATGGTTGTATGATGTCTCTAGTAGTGACCATTTGATTCATATATCTCAAACTTTAGAATAAAGGACGTGTAAACTTTGAATTCAGACAGCCTCAGTTAGAGCATATGCAAGTGCAAAAACTAGAAGAGAGGACAAGAACTACAATACAAATAAAAATCGCAATGAAATGGGGAGCTCTTCAGAGGATATGTCTCACCTGGAGTGATGCACTGCAGAGAAAGAATTGCTGCTTCAGCCTAAGAAGTTTCCCGTCTTCCGTAGCATCCCCAGGATACAAAACCGCACAAATCTAGCATTTTCAAATTCAATATAAAACAGCTGGTCCTTTATATTTCTCTTTTGGGGAGTGGGGTGTAGTGGCGGAGGTAGAAAATAAATTATACTAGCATTTGTTCTAAAAATGAACTTCAGGCAAAGATAGATCTATCTCTTTATGCATTTGCTCTTGCAAGGGAAATAAAGGTCTTTTGCAAAAAGATTAATTGCTCATTTATGATTGATGAGAAAAGAAAAGCCGGTCATCAATCATCCCTGTGGAAAACAGCCAGCTTTCGTTAAAAAAGTGATAGAAAGCCACAATACAAACCTGTTGAGCTCGTGAATGAAGAACAGAAGCAGATTCATGTTGTCCATCATTAAATAAAAACAAATTGAAATCCTCTGCACAAGCTTTTGCTTCCCAAAGGCGAAGACTGATGGTATTCTTGGTTTGGTATCCTGGAATTGGCACATCATATGCCAACGCTTGCATAACTTCTCCTCCAACCCACTTTCGGCTGGCATTCACACCAAATTTTCAAGTAAATTATATCAATGTTTATAAATAGATTGGAGCTTTTCATTACATTTGAATTAAGCTTATTTTTAAATCAGACTATAAAACATACTTTTTTCATCATTCAGTACTTCAATAATTTAAGGAGTAGATTTCCACTTACCTTCCATTAGGATTAACCTGAACATGGCCAAAGAATCTGACAGGGTACAAAATGTCATGCCTAGCAACTTCCCAGGGGCTAAACTTCTGCTCAGTTTTCATTTGAGTCCGTCCATCAGTTTAATGTAAAACATGAGATACATTTCCAGTGATTTAAAAGAAGATAAATCAAACCTCAAGCCAGTCCTCTGCAAGTTCCTCCTGGCCTTCCCTGGTGATTATCTGCTTAAATAGCCCATATCTATACCTCAGACCATAACCCCAAGCAGGCAAATTGAGTGTTGCCATGGAATCCAGAAAGCAAGAAGCAAGCCTGCCCAGACCACCATTTCCTAAAGCTGCATCTTTCTCCTGCAATGTTTTAAGTGGGATTATTATTAAGATGCCAAAGATATCAAATACATTTATGATATGAACCTGCCCAGTCCTTTGGTTTTTACCTGCTCTGCTATTTCTTCAAGTTTGAGTCCAAATTTGCGCAAAGCATCAGCATATGCTTCTTGTATATTCAGGTTTCCAACTGCGTTAGTCAAAGCTCGACCTTGAAGATACTCCATTGATAAGTAATATGTTTGCTTAGGATCAACTTTGTGAAAATGGAGGAACGTTTCATTCCATTGCTGAAAAAGTCATCAATATGTGGAAACAGCATTAGTCTAATCATCTGATATAAGAAAATATAATAATCTGATACTAAAACTAGTTTAAAGGATGACTGAAAAATTCCCTAATTATTATGACTTCAAAGTTAAATAAACTACAGCGACGCACACAAAATTTCCCTCTTGACTACAAATATCAGTTATCATTGACAATATCAGCATTAAAATTTATTTTAAAAGATAGAAATGTTTATATATGTTACCTAATTCAAGTTTCCATGGCATGGAAAGATTTGAAAAGGTTCCCATATATATGCACTACTGAACTAAAGCTTATCTCAATAGAAATCGACCACAAGTGTTATCAAGAGTCAAGATATTTCACAGAGGTAATCAGTATCCATGTTTTCCTATAGGAAGTGCACTGTTGTTCCATGTCAAACACCGACAAATCAAAAAATCATCAATCAAAATTGGACTTCGTTACAAGAAGCATGGACAATAATATAGGACATTATATCGCAGAATGATGGTGTGCGAGTAATTTGAAATGAAATGTGATGTTGCATCTGACACGTGTATTGAACACACGACATCCATAAATAGTACCATACTCGAATGAGACGATCGCGAACACTCTCAGCGGTGGCAAAGTAAGCTTGCTCCAGCTCAAACTTGAAAGGAGTGAAATGAGCGCTATACTGCGCGTGGTAATTGATGTCTGACGCAATCTCGTCAGGCTTTTCAGCCAACGGGTTCGCCACCGCCGGAAGTTTGGCAGAAACAGCAGAAGCAGAAGGAGCGCCGCTGCCATTGACCTCCACTTTCCCCGCCATTTCCGATCTCAAAATCAAGCTGTCAGCCATTAAAAAAAAAAAAAGTCTTTCCGTTAGCCACTTCATTAAGGCATAACAATTGATCACAAAGCGGAAAAACCCAACCAATACAACGCCAATCGAAATTCTCACTAACAAACAGCAACCCAGTCGAGAGTATTACCTCTTCAAGCAATTCTAAGATTGATAAAGTGATAATAATTTTGGTTGGAAGAAGATATTTAAGGAAGCGGCAGGCTCGAAGAGAGAATCTAGAGATATGCTAAGAGATACTTCAAAAGAGAGCTATCATGTGGAATAGGAGGGACTTGGAGTGTTGCGAAAAAAGTAAAAATATCTGAGATGGTCCTTCGTTCTTTTCTTGGTAGGAAATGAAACGGAGTGAGACTGAAGCGAGAGCCGTATGAGAGTGTGGGACTAAAGGCCCTTTCTGGATGTGACATTGGGATCACAAACGAGATAGTTTTACAACGGTGAGGCCGAAGACACGTGGCAGCATTCAATGGAAAGCGGGAACGGCGCGAGGTTTGAGATGGCGGTTGATCGTTACGCGCGAAAATTATTGAGTTAATCATGTACTCCTACATAATTTATTTTTATAAAATTATCATTATCAAGTTGACAAATTTTTATCAGAATAAAATTTTCAAGTTGAGAAAGAAACGCGGCGGAGATTGATCTTTGGGGAGAGTGATTTGTCGTGTAACGAATATTTTCCTATAATAAGAAATTGCTTAAAATCTGCTAAAAGAGGAAAACATATCTTAATTTTTTCACTATATAATAATGATCATTGGTCAAGAAGATATTTTTATGAAAATACCATAAAATTTTAATTCAATAAAGATATAGTAATGTTTAAATAATTTGATATTCTCAGTATGCGTTTGAAAACAATAGACATTGATTTATTTGGCAAAAGAAATTAGACAATAGTTCAACTCTATGGTTATTTTAGAACTTCATCAAATTTGTAGGGTAAAGTGAAAAAATTATGAAAACGTGTTATTTTTTAAGGTGGCAAATTAATTTGAATGAAGTATGCATAATTTATTAGGAGAATTACAATCAAATCTCATACAAGATAAATAACTACTAAAAAGTCCAATAATAACATAAGCAGCCTGTAATGACAAGTTCTAGAGTAGAAAATAACAACTTCTGAAACTTGTTTTGTAATTTTTTTTCTTGCATGGAATCTCATTGTAATTCTTCCTAATTTATTTTCACGCTCACTACTTGTTTTTGTGGCCATATTTAAGCTGACCTTTACAAGTCGGAAAGCAAGTCTCTTTCTCTCACAGGGTGCATTACCCTTACGCAATCTGTCATATCCGCTACACCCGCCCTATGCTATGAGCTTAAAAGACTCATTATCTCAAGTACTATTAATTTCTTTGTGAATATCCTTACTTTTTTTTTTTAATATTCTTAATTTGATCCCTTCTTATACCTGTGGGTGATGATGGTACATCAAAGTCGTTCAGTTTCTTAACAAATCACACCAACCAATAGATACCATCAACTACAATATACTGCAGCCCAATGTAACATGAACAACACCTTTCCCCATTCGAGATTACAAACTTAACACAAAAATCTTGAGGTTTACAGGTCAAATTCATGTCTTAAATTCTACCAAAAAAATGTATATAAAATGTGTATGCATCTCTTCATAACTGATGTGATTTGTCTCTGCTTCAAAATTGAGTCTGCCTATCAAATTTTCAGTATTTCATTCAAAGAAACTCCAACCTGAAGTGTTTTCCCTCCTCACAAGTCTGATAACTTAAGTAACTTCCAGCTTGAAAGAGGAGAAAACCTCATGAAAACAAGAGACTGATATGAAAAACCAGCAGAATCATCATGTATGAGCCCCAGTTGAACAATCAATGAACAAATTCTCATGAATTAATACGATCAGGCAGAGACAAATTTATAGTTGTCGCTATCTTCAGCATCAAGTGACACAAGCTTACTCTTCTTATCGTCACCTTTAGTGAAATCTGCAGAATAGTGAGAAGCAAGAGGAGGAACATTAGCCAAAGCCTGATCTCTGAACTCTTTCCGGATTCCCCAAAGAACCTCTGCACAAATCCTCATGGAAGGTCGTGACTGCCTCACTGGCGCAAGACATTGCAAGGCCAGTCTCATCACTTTCTCCATTGCCACGGTTGAAGCCGGGCTTCTCCACAGCCTTGGGTCCATGGCGATGACAGCATCTCCTTGTTTCAGCATCTGCATTGCCTGCTTATAAACAGATTGCATATTTATATCTGTCCAATCAATTCAATGGCTCTTCAAAGCGCATGATCATTTGCTCATGTTCCCAAATGAAAACATAACTCTTAAATATATTTGTAGGTCTTTTGGGTCATAACATTAGGAGAGTTTGAACATTTGTTATTATTCACATCCAACTTCATTCTTAACTCCTGAAGTAGCCTCAAGTGGAATCTTCGTGTAGGTTTTAGAACTCTCCAAACTTCATTTTTACCTCCTGAATTAGCCTCAATTGGCATGTTCATGTAGGTTTTAGAACTCTCCTATGTGAAACTCGGATAAGCAGGTAAGAATTCTTTACATCTTCTACAAAATTTGATGAATGGGTCAAAGTCCTGAATGTTCTGTTCTACGCACGACCAGGGACTACGTAGCTAACGGGAACCGATACGTAAACTCTTTTTTTTTCCTTTTCTTTTTTTTCCAACCAACGATTCAATAAGCCAGCGGAACTGAATCAGTGACTTCAATTTTCAAGCAAAAGTAAATGAAGGACAGTTAATGTAACGATGATCTTTTAGTCTACTGAATTACAAGAAGTAAACATTCAAAACCTGTGAGGAGCCTCTTACCAGAATAATTGCTACTAACAATGTGTATGCCTAGGATGAATTACTGAAGAAAGTTCATTTTTTCCGTTCTTATATCTCTTTAATATGACAAGATAATCAGTCAGGCCTTATTCTCAAGTAATGTGGCCATCAAGAAGAAGTACTATTCCTAGTTCTCTTGCAGTGCTTTAGGAATGTCTAACATGCTTACCCATCTGATGGTCACTCTCTCACTGAGAGGTTTCTTTGGTTCTAATGGATGTCTCCCTGTCATCAGTTCTACAAGCAATACGCCAAACGAATAAACATCGCTCCTGTCGGTGAGTTGATATGTTCGGAGGTACTCAGGATCCAAGTAGCCAGCTGTTCCTTTTATTCCAGTTGAGATATGGGTTGCTGCAGGATCCTCTGAAGCCAAACGAGCAAATCCAAAGTCAGCAACTTTAGCCCTCAATTTCTCTGTGAGCAAGATATTGGATGATTTGATGTCTCTATGGATTATCGGATGATCTGCCAAATATATAACACAAATTAAGCCTCTCATATGCTTTCACCAATGTTACATGAACAAAAAAGAAGGAAACACTGACTTTTTTTCAGGGACAGATATCAGATCAATTCAAAATTCTATATTGTAACTTATAGGAAACTACTTATATTTTGATAAAATGGACACACCTGTGTACATATGAAGGTAAGTTATTGCATGAGCAACATCAGTTGCAATGTCTAGACGCTCACCAATATCGAGTCCATTTCCCCTTGTACCTGTATTTATGGCAATTGGTTATAAAGTTCTTATCTTGAGTTGCAGATACTTGACAAAGAGAGAAATGCTATAATTTTAAAGCATATTCCAAGAGTTGAGGAGATGAGCAGTTGAGACATTCTGGGAATTTCAGGTGAATAATGAGCCAAGACATGATCCGTTGCCTTCTACAATGTACAAATTCATAAGCAGTAAAAGATTAAATATGCCCTGAAACTTACCGTTCAGATGTTCTCGAAGTGTCCCATTGCCAACATATTCAACAACAATCATCTTTTCATCTCCATGCTCCAAATATCCGTATAACCTCACAAGACTCAGATGCTCAATTCTTGACAGGGTATTTATTTCATTCTTGAACTCAGCCAAGTTCTTGTCATGCGCAGTCTGTGAGCAAACTCCACTACATCAGGCACTTGGGTGGTGAAAAAATCTGATATCTGAAAAATCTGCTTTTCTTGGAAATGGAAAATGTTCAAAAAGAGCATTATGCCATACCTTCCTGGAGCGCTTTATGGCAACAAGAGATCCATCATTAAGCTTGCCCTTATACACAGTTCCAAAACCACCTTCCCCTATTATATTATCTGCAGAAAATTTTCCTGTTGCCCTGTAAAGTTCTTCAAACGAGAAGTTCCCCGTTCCAAGTTGTCCACTTGTGGCGCTAGAAGATGCGTAGGAATTAGAAAACTTCCATGAATTCTTGTTACTCTCAGATGATACATCAGTTGAAACTGCAAAAATTATAGATACATCTCAGTCTCAAGTATCCACAAGCCTTGACCTTTTGGCAAACATAATGAATTCAGTCCGTGAAAAAATGATATGGATGAAATCCAAAACATCAAATTCATCATAATATTAAAGACCAAGACTTACATGAGGATACCAATCTGGCTCTACTTCTATTCCTTCTGACATCACTTCCAGCAACTTCTGCAGCTGGTTTTCTCTTGTCAGAGCGGAAGATTCCAAGAACATTTGCGAATTTCTTGACAAAAGATTTGAAATACTTAAGGGAAGGACTAGTCCTTTGATTGTGCTTGTTTGTATCATTGCCCAAATTCCGATTACTTTGGCTTGAAAGAACCAAATGGCGTTCTGGGGGGTTCTTCATTTGCAGAGATTAAGTCTACCCCGGACCATTTCGGGGGCAAAAATTTAAAAGGAAGACGGTCTTGGGTTTTTGTCGCTTTCATGTATTCTCTTAATCCCTTTTATTTTATTTCTGAGACCAGTTCTCTTAACTTATTTTTTACCAGTCCAATATCCCGACTCAGTAGTTTCTGAAGCTGACTTTTTTTTTCCCCTCACAGTTTAAATTTGAAGTGCCTACCAGTAAGAGCTAACCGTCCTTCAGCAGCCAAAGAGGAAGAGAGAGAGAGAGATTTAGTTGAGATTTTAATATATTTTATAAAATTACCTTACTTTTAAATTAACTTTACAACAGGTTTATTAGTACTTAGGTGGTTAAATTTCAATATGTTTAAAATTAATAAAATATTTTCTTCCATTAGTTTTGAAGCAATATGAGCAAGAAGTGGCAAAACCTACCAGGTCAACGGCTCTTATCTGTACCACAAACACGGCAAATGTGCTAGCCACGCGGTTTCTTGGTCACGCATTGAGAAAGCAAGTAGACTTTTCCATGTAATATTATCTTAGACTCCATTTAAAATTATTGGATCATTTTCAAATTTAAAATTTATTATTTTTTTAAATATTATTATTCTTACCAAAAAAATCTACCATATAAAATTGGTTTTTATATATTATTTGTTTTTTGCAGAGAAGGATCCTTGAAAATTAAGGATTTATTATTTTTATTTGCCATCTCAAGATTTATGAATTCGGTCTTTGGACATGATATTTTTCTTTGAAATTTTCATCACAAGGTTTTATTTTTCTTTTTAACTATTGATTTACTTAACGATTCCTCCTTGCTGTATTCTCATCAAACTTGTTGTTTATATAAATTTATGGAAAGGTAGCTGGATGATGTGTCATCAGAGGAAGCTTACGTCATTATTTGATTGCCGAATGCCTTGATTTGTTCTTGTTCCCCGTGCTGATGGAAGAAATACCGCTGCTTGGCTGGGCTCTCCAAAAACTTCCAGAAGCCAAGAGCCGTCCAAAGAAACACAAGCCGCCAAACGTTTATTTTATTTTAATTTTTTTGACAGTCAACAGAACAGATGCCAGCAAGTGAGCATTTTGCGGCCGGCTTGACATGGCTTTGATTTGAATGTTTGATCCTGCAACCTGCGGGCAACAACTAACTAATCAAGACATGACACCTTATCACTTGTTAATGATTTCCATCTTTTGAGATATCACATTTTGTTGATAAATACTACGTCCAGGTTTTGTTAGATTTTTTTATATCCTATAAATATAATATTTCAATATATTTTGTTTTTCATATTTTTTTTTAAAATAGTCCTTCTGATAGTAGTAGTTCTAATCAATAAACTTAATTAGCAATGATATTTTAGAAAAGACAAAATCTATTTATTACAAATAACTAACTTAATTTAATTTTTTAATTTACTCAAATTAATCAACTAGCTTTTATATTTATAATCAGATGTATATTAAAGGCATATCTGTTGGCAGTTGAGTTGGTTTACTTATTTTTATTTTGTTGATGAAATTGGAAGAAATTGGACTACCTGTCAAACCAAGATTGATCGGAGAAAGAATGGTGAAGTACAGGATTAAGATCAAGCACACTGAGATGAAGGTGCATGCCGGGTGCAAGAAATCAAAGACTCAAGTCTTTCTAACATCTCATTAACTCACTTCAAGCATCTCGATAAAGATACGAATAGAGACAAGCATACACACTATTCATACTTGTGCTTTCACAATGCAGTCTTTAACAATGTTTGATTTAATCAAGGGGTTTTAATAATCCCTCCAAATCTCCGAGGATGATTTATAATTTGCTTCAATCAATGGTTTGTAATGCAAGGAAAATTGCAGTAGGCCAACTTCAAAACAAGTCTTGAGAAACGATCAACTAGAGATAAAAAGAACATTAATTAAAACTAGCAGCTCCTCAGAGTGGATTTCAATATTTGAAATCATTGCCCTCAGAAAGTACACAGCGCCACGGACAAAATCATTAGCGAGATAGAATTGGAAGTAAATCTAACAGTTATCGAGAACCAGCAACGCACTGAAATCTCTGATTCAAGAAGGGGACCTATTAACAACAAAAGAGACACCCAAGAAACAGACATAAAAACAGAAGCAATTTGAGCATACCGGGAGGCATTTCTAATTTCTGACTTCTAAGATAGTATTTCCAGTACATATTTGTGTTACATAGAGCTTTTTTCCGACACAAGATTCTTCCAATTGTTCATCTCCGCCGATAAATAATTTTAACCACCAAAATCATAGAGCATCCTTCCCTGCCTCTTAAGCGCATAAACCATATCCATGGCAGTAAGAGTCTTCCTCCTAGCGTGCTCAGTGTAAGTCACGGCATCGCGAATCATGTTTTCGGAGAAAATCTTCAACACACCTCTCGTCTCTTTGTAGATTAAACCACTTATTCTTTTAACGCCTCCTCTTCTCGCCATCCTTCGAATCGCAGTCTTCGTAATGCCTTGGATGTTATCATGGAGGACCTTACGATGCCTCTTTGCTCCTCTTTTACCCAGACCCTTGCCTTTTTTCCCACAAATAGACGTTTTCTCAGAATTTCTCAAAGGATCAGTGAAAGAAGGGAGGCAGATTTGAGATTTGAGAATTTTTGGGGTTTGCCTTCTGTGTTTGAGTAATGGGACATTATTTGCGCTTTTTGGGGTATATATTGAGGCGGGAAAGTCCAGATTTGAATCTCCCGCCGTTTCGCGTATTGATCGGTACCATTAGATCTATGATCGATTGAGAGCTCAAAATGACGATCCGTGCATATCGATATGGATGATTATGGAACGTCGATAGATAAGTTTCGACGGAGGAGATTGGCTTTTCGGCCAAGGTATGAATCCATCTATTTCTCTTATCTTGGCTTTGGCTATCTACGTGATGATAACCCGCACTTTTTTTTTTTGGGCAGCCTTTTTCTATGCTAATGTTATGTTTCATGGAGCATTTTGTCCTCTTTCTTTTTTCTTTTTTTTTTTTTAGGCTACAATAACGTAGATAGCCAAAGCCCCCCGCCCCTGGGGGAACTTCTATCCTGATTTCTTGCGTGGGGTTCTTAACCGTAATCATTTCATGGAGCATTTTGTCCTTCTTCTTTTTTTTTTGCGCTATGCATATTTATTTTTTTATTGGAAAGAATGTTTTCGAGATGATTAAGTACTCAATATGAATGCTTCTCTCAACAATTAAAATCTTATTTTGTCATGTTTTGTTCTATTAAGATTAGTCCTACTCTGTGCTATGATTACGGGACTAGTTTTAGTTAGTGCTCTAAATATAGATTGGAAGCTCAAATGTTATAGAATTTGGACCTTAATAACATTCAACCTTAAGTGGATCACGATCAGTCATTCTTCCTTATTAGAAGTGATAAAACGGGCTAAAAAGACCGCTTTCTGATGGGCTTTCATTTTACGAACCCACCCCGCTAAGGGTTGGGTGGATGGTTGGTGAGTTGACTCGCCGACCTTCATCTTTTTTAAAAAAATCTTTTTACATATATATTTAAAATTTTTAAATTAAATTATAAATTTTTATAAACCAAATATTTCTTATGTTTATATTGCCATATAATTATATAATTAAATTAGTTTCAAAAGTTGAAATATAAACATACAATTCATTGCTAATAGTTATTTTATTATTATAAAAATAGTAAAACAATAAAAAAAATGAAAAATCAAATTTAGAATCAAAGTTTCTAACAAAATACAAAATTATATGTAAATTAAGTGAAAATAATAAAACTTTTTTTATTAAAATAAAAATAAAAATTTTTAAAAAAGGGCGGGCTGGCTAGCCTACCAAAGCCGCAGGTTAGTAGGCTGTAGGTTGGCAGGTGCTAGCTTAAAAAAAATCATATCAAAATAGTCCCTATTTTTTTAATTCTATCCCTTAGTGCACTGGTCCTACTATGGTTACGCCTCCCACTGCTCCGAATCCCTCCTTGAAAACTAATATAATTTTTATATTTCAAATACAAAAAAAAAATTATTTAAATTTTAAAAATTGTATGTTATTTTTTAATATAGTATTAAATTGGTGCTAAATTGACATCTTAAGTTAAGTATAAACAAATATAATATTCCCATTTTTTTCAATCTTATTATAATGCCATCTCTTTTAAGATTTGGATGCAATGGAAATTATATATGATAATAATGTTGTGGATAAAACTTCAATTATGTTCCGAAATAAAAATAAAAGTTATTGTTGTTACAATCAAGTGATAATTAAAAATAATTAATAAAATAGTAAATGTATAATTGAGCAAATTAAAAAAGGATCTTGATTTTGGATCTTTGGAATTTCATTACTAAAGTCTGGAGGTTTAATTGCTAGCTTACCCCCAGCGACTTGTTTGACGTCATGCCACACACGCAATCCAAGAAATATATAACGTAACTGAACCTTAGAAAAATTAATGGTTTTAATTGTGAAGCGCCTGTGCTCATTCAAGACGTCATCCATGGCACTTTTGTAATTGAAATTCCATATAAAAAAAATTAAAAAGAAAGATCACATGTAGGTAAGGGACAAATGATTATGCTCGGATCAGAGCCCCATAATTTACAGAAGGCAAAATACGAAAGATGATCAGACTCGGGTAAATAAATATTCTCTTCAGTATTGGAACGGTTTCAAATAAAAAGTAGTTTCAAAGATAAGCAAAAAGAAAGGGAGAAAGAGGCAACAATCGAAGCTTTTGATTCCACACTAGCTATGTTATATATGTTCTGATTGGTTAGTTTAATATCTTTATTAGTAGTAATTAATAATGTTCCAATATATCATTATCATACTCAAAACCAAACACAAGTATGAAGCTTTCATGAAGATGCTTATTTATTTTTGACGAAGAAACTTGCCTTTGATGGAGGGATTACTTCGCACCTTCCTCCTACCTAACTAAATTGCTCATCGCCCTCCTTCCATGTCAATAAATGAAATTAAACCCCTCACGAGTCATGATTACACCACTCGAATCCTGTAACCAGCATCGATCATTTTTGTCTCGAGGGAATAGAATGACATAATGCTCCTCGCCTCATTTGTCAGATTTTTTTGGGTTATTATTATCAGTGTGTCCAAATTTAATATTATCTCCGATCCTAATTATAAAAGCCAGTTGACGAATTTGAGGAGATTAAGAAAGTAAGTTGAGTTAGTTATTTGTCCTAAATAAGTGTTGTCTTTTCTAAAATATCCATGCTAATAAAGTGTATTGACTAGAACTCTTATTATTAGAAGGGTTACTTTGAAAAAAATATATAAATATAAGAGACAAAGTAGATTGGGGTCTTATATTTAGGACCAAAATAAAAGTCAAACAAAATCTTATATTAAAGGCCTGCGGTAGTAGTCTATTTCAGCCACTTATTCTTCTCAGCATCTCCTCGTAGCATAATTTGGTCAATTGTTTCTCATCAAAAGTTGTTTTTGATAAAATTTAAAATATAAAAAGGATGTCCTTTAAAGGGATTAAGCTAAGGCACAATGTATCACAACAAAGTCCGTTCTTGTACGATCTCTAGTGTAATACTCTTCCGGTCCTTAATATAAAACCTATTTGACTAATTTGATTAGATTAAGAAAGTTAGGTAAGTTAGTTAATTATAAAAAATGTGACATATTTTTCCTAAAACATCATGATCATCTTTCTTAATACCTTTCTCCCTCTTCTACTTGATTATGGTTTAGGGAGTATCTATAGGGGTAATTTAGAGAAAATTGATAAATATGAGAAATGGGTCTTATATTTAGGATCAAAACCAACTCAATAATTAGGTCTTATATTAAAGACTGAAGGAGTATCATACTTCTTTTAGCTTAACCAATCACCGCTCATACCAGGCGCACCTGCCCTAGACGCGATCTCCCTCTCATGGGAAATTGGGAATCATAATAATTGATGGCAGAAAGTGGAAAAATGAGACCCATGAGAAATAATCCTTTTATTTTTATTTTTTTCCCCCCAACAAGAAATTCATCATTCATAGTAATAAAGCATTTATAAAGCCAGTCAAACCCAGCCAAACGGGCAAGATTTGTCCAATGAAGCTTTGACGACAAAATCAACAGCCAAATTTGCTTTCCTATAGGGGGCCGTCATTTGAGACTTATGAGAAATCTTTTCAATTTTTTTTATATATAATAACACATTTGCTTTTGGCAAGTACAAAAGAAAATTCCTCCATTGGGTCCAAAGGGAACTGTAGCTGTCGCTGCCTTTAATCGGGAAGTAGCTAGTAATGAATGTGTTTTTAAGAATCTGCATTCCCTGCTCATTCAATCAATGATGGGGAATGCTCGTCTCACAAACACTGTCGTCGGTGGGAGCTATTAGAAAATATTTAAACATGCTAAATATATTAAAAATTAATTTATAATACTAGATGTTACTAAAAAAAATACTTTGGATGCTGAATTCACTAAAAATTAATTAATTTAAAATACTGAATGTTACTAAAGAATACTTCAAAATACTAAATGCACTAAAAATTAATTAATTTAGGATAGTGGATGCAATTAGAAAAATACTCCCACACGTTGGATTCACTAAAAAATAATTAATTTTGGATACTAAGGGTTACTAAAAAAATATTTTAAGATATTAATGTATTAACATTTAATTAATTTTGGATACTGGGTAGTATTGAAAAAATATTTTAGAATAGTAAATACATTAAAAATTAATTAATTTAGAATACTGAGTGCTATTAAAAATAATTTTAGAATGCTAAATACAAGTTAATCCAAATAAATAAAAAATAAAATTAATAGAAATTATTAAAACGAAAAAGAAAAAGAGGGGGCGTCTCATCTCACCCCCAAAGGACAATGTTTGGGGGATGAGCACGTCATACTCAAAGATTCATTGAGCACGACATGCGGACCCATGTTTTTAATTTGGGGGAAGAGTGAGAGAGGGCTAGCCCACAAGGAAACTAGAAAACTACAAAATCTCACCGGCGATCATCATCGTCATCACCTCGTCAAATATCAAAATAGCAAACAACTATATACAAGTAGGTAGCTAGAGGCAGTGCGGGCCTGCTTCCCTTGTGTTTATGTTATGTATGATGCTATCTCAAAGCAAGCAGGTGATATATATTCTTCGATTGAAACTAGAATAATTGTCAGCACGTTCTCATTTTCTTTTAACAATAATGTTGAAGCCAATGGTTAAAAGACCGGGCAATCCGAAGGGTTGACCATTGTTGGTCCAACATGTTAACTTGAACTGAAAAATCGTTTTTACAGTTGACTCATGTTAAATAGAAATTGAGTCGTGATTAGCTGGAATGTGAAATTAGACCGGAAACCAGGAATAGTTTTGAAACAAAAACAGAATATTTTTTGGCTTCACGAATAAATACTAAAAGAATTCAAGAACTTATAAAAAAATTGACCCTCTCAAATGTCCAATATATTTTCAAATCATTTATGGTTATCTTGTGTTATTGTATTGATAATTAGATTTATTATGAATTTATCATATATACATTAAACTATTTTTTAATTAAATTTTTATTTAATTATTACATCATCAGTTCCACCAATAGTCTGACAAATTGAATCATGAGAACTATAAACCGCTGAACTTTTCGATTCAATGTCCAGTCTGGTTTTTAGAAGATTGGTTGAAAGCTGCTTGCGTGTTGCATCCACATCCCATTTTGACATGGTATGAAAACCCAACCCAGTTTGACAGGTTAGAAAAATGAACCACTTCCTTAGTCAATTTGGTTAAATGTTTTAGACTAGCTGATTGAGTTGGATTTAATATTTTTTTTCTTTTGCTACTAAGCCTAAAACGGCATCATTTTGAGTCTGAAAAAGAAAGAGAAGGTAGTGTTCCATTATATTTGTATTTTAGTAACTTTTTTTGTCAGATTAATGCCTTTCTATATCTAAATATTCTATTTACTTGTAAATTAATGCCTTGCATGTATATTTAAATATTGCTTTTTAGAGTTATATATAAATATTTTTATATATTTTTTAATTAAATTATATTCTTTTAAATGACTCCTAATTTTTGAGTCACTATAGGTTCAATGGTTGGTGTGATTTTTGGTACCCTGCATTTTGACAATCTTATTCCAGCCACTCCTCCTTGAGTCTCGTTAAAGCCCTAATTATTGCATATATTATATATACTTTTGATCCTTCTATGTTTTTTCATGTGGAAGAGGGATGATATTATACTACATTTTCAGATCAAAAGAACCCAACCGGCCAAGCCCTCTTCCCTTAGGGTATGTTTGGCTCAATGAGAGGAAGGGGAGGGGAAGGATTTTAATGGAGGGAAGGGGAGGGGAAGGGAGTGGAAGGATTTTAATATTATCTTGTTTGGATTTATAAAAAAAGAGGGGAGGGGAGGGAAAAATATTTTAATATGGACAATTTTGCTCTTATTTTATTTAAGGTGTGGGCATAATGGTCACAACATGACAAAATATGGGTATAATAGTCATAATATGACAAAATATTACCCTTTCCTTCCAAATCCTCCCAATTTTGGAGGGGAGGGGAAATTTTAAAAAAATTTCCCTCCTCTCCTAAAATTTGTGTGTTGCCAAACAAGGGGAAATGATTAAAACCCCTCCCCTTCCCTCCCCTCCCCCCCAAATCCCTCATACCAAACACACCCTTAGGGTATGTTTGGCTCAATGAGAGGAAGGGGAGGGGAGGGATTTTAATGGAGGGAAGGGGAGGGGAGGGGAGTGGAAGGATTTTAATATTATCTTGTTTGGATTTATAAAAAAAAAGGGGAGGGGAGGGAAAAATATTTTAATATGGATAATTTTGCTCTTATTTTATTTAAGGTGTGGGCATAATGGTCACAACATGACAAAATATAGACATAATAATCACAACATGACAAAATATAGGTATAATAGTCATAATATGACAAAATATTGCCCTTTCCCTCCAAATCTTCCCAATTTTGGAGGGGAGGTTGAGGAGGGGAGGGGAAAGGAAATTTTAAAAAATTTTCCCTCCCCTCCTAAAATTTGTGTGTTGCCAAACAAGGAAAAATAATTAAAATCCCTCCCCTTCCCTCCCCTCCCTCCCAAATCCCTCCCCTTCCCTCCCCTCCCTCCCAAATCCCTCATACCAAACACACCCTTACATTATATATATCCAAGTCAGTTGCACCCCACCTCACACTCCCCTTAACATCCTTTTCTGCTTTTCTCTGCTAGTTTCATTATCACCAATAGACAGCCAGCTATTGCTGGACCATCATTTTCTCTGATCTATGAGAAACTCCCTCTCTAGGTTTTTTCGCTGCTTCTTTGTTCCTCCAAATATTGCACCAATCCATGCATCACCACCCAGGTCAGAAATTTCTTTTAATTTTTTTCCAATATGCACTCAGTAATTTTTATTTTGACTAGTTTATATTTATTTATTGAAGGGCTTCGAACCGTGTTACATTACACACTGTTTATCCCTACCTTACTGGATTGCTGCTTGGTTTGATTGAAATAAAGTATCAAGGATCGAACAGAAACCTCTTCAAAGAACAAATGGTTACGATGATGTTTTTTCTGATATCAAAATTTGTCTACGTCATTTCCCGCTTGACTCTCCCATCAGATCAAACCAGTGATCATTACACTCTGGATTTTAAGGTTGTGGTGTGCCATATTTCTGGAACTATTGCATGTGAGCTGCTCTTGCTGGTTCTGCTCTCTCCAATCCAGTGCTTCATCATCAATCTGTCCTCACTTGTCCTCGTACTGGCCATATTCCTGTGCTACAGGCATCTATTGAAACTGCTCAGTGATCATGTTACAACACGAGGCATGGAAATTGACAATGGAGAGGAACAATCTGATGAGACCATAAACGTGGAAACTGAAATAACTTCCACTTCTTAATATGTGAAATAACTTGCACAGAGGGCACTCAAGATCTATTTTCAAGCTTTTATACCAGGTAGATATGGTATCCCTCCATTACGCTTGAAAAATTGCACCTGTGCATGTGTATGTTTCAAGCAGGTGGCACAATTATTAAATAACGTGGCTTTACATAAACTGATGATGAGTCACATACATTATGTATAACTTGTTATATTTCCCACCTGTTTGTTTTTGTTTTCCTGTTTGTTGTAATTTACAAGTTTTGACTTGCCTTTCGATGCCAAAGAAAAAGAAATAAACACCGATCACCGGGTTCAGGCCCTCCGGAACTTAGCCAATTGGAGAAGTAATATATGTTTTCAAAAACAAGGCCTCTTCTGAAAGCTTGACCTAATAATTTTCCATTCTTTATAAATATATAAATTTCACT
The DNA here is from genome assembly GCF_004799145.2 of Neltuma alba. Lineage (NCBI taxonomy): Eukaryota > Viridiplantae > Streptophyta > Magnoliopsida > Fabales > Fabaceae > Neltuma > Neltuma alba. The sequence continues at coordinate 328,282 of NW_021637020.1, read as the reverse complement.
TTCCTGTCTTCACCTATCATCCTCTTGTCATGATATAGGTAACTGAAAGAAAATCTATACATACATACATACATACATATATATATATATATATATATATAACACGCGCACAGAAAATGGCGTAGCACGTGTTGTTTCTTTTAACTGCTTCACGCTGGGGTTATGCTGGCCATTAAATCTGTTCTACACATGTTATGATGCTTAATGCATTACGAACTATGACAGACTTAATAAACCACTTTAAACGACTTGTTCTTTTTTTGATGAATAAAATCATTCACAAAACAAAACTAGCTACACAAACAGTTTCTAGCTCCGTGAGAGCCACAGCCACGATCTTCTTGAATGACATAACGCAGCTGGCTTGGAAGGCCACTGAAGATTTCCAGCTCCGTTTCCATCGAACAAGCAAACTTCACAAAGGCGTTGGCAGCAAAGTTCTTCTCCCTATCACAAACAGTTAAGTCAACAGTCCACTCTCGTTCGAGCATCATTTGAGATTCAAAAACAGTACTACCTCCGGTCCTAATTATAAGAGCCAGTTGACTAATTTGAGGAGATTAAAGAAGTAAGTTGAGTTAGTTATTTGTCCTAAATAGGTGTTAATCTTTTCTAAAATATCCTTGCTAATCAAGTGTATTGATTAGAACTATCATTATTAGAAGGGCTAATTTGAAAAAAAAAATGTATAAATATGAGAGACAAAGTGGATTAGGATCCTATATTTAAGATCAAAATAAAAGTCAAACAGAGTCTTATATTAAAGACCGGGAGTAGTATTATAATCAGGATGCTCCTCCTCTACACCCATGGTTACTGCGGTCACCGCTTCGACACAGTCCCCTTCTACCTCCAGTTCTCTGAACCCACATTCCCATGCAACCTTTAAGGCCCAAAGAATGCTCCAGATCTCAGTCGAGAGACCCGATCCAAATGGAACTTTATACATGAACCCACACAAAACCGCATCTTCATGGTTTCTCATAAGGCCACCGCAGCCACGCAAATTTAATCTAGCATCAAACGAGCCATCGACATTGAACTTGACCTTCCCTTCTTTCGGTAACACCCAAAGGACCACTAACCCCAGCAATGATCGCTCGCGTTGAAAGGGAAAAAAATACCTCAAACTTGGACCATTCCCATCCTCCAGAAGCGAATGTCACGTTGGCGACTCTCCATGCCTTCGCTTCCTCAGGTATAGCACGACATGCATGATCCTCAAACTTATCACCTTGAGAAAGCCTCCTATCTGACCAGAAATTAATCAACTGGCCAGAACCCAACTTGAAACCCACATTTTCTTCATGTATTCCAATTCAAATAAATACCAATCCAAGTCCTCTAGTTAGTTCTTCTCTTTTCCACCTTGGGAACGATATCATTACCACACTTATGTTTCTCCTGTAGGAACTTAACCCATAGCGCATCTCGCCGTTTCACAAGTCCCCATCCAAGCTTGATCATATATGCTTGATTCTTATCACTCGCCGGCCGGAAACCCAGACCACCTTCAATTTTACTACTACACACCTCCTTCCAAGAGATCAAGTGGGGCAGTCTACTAGACCCAGTGCTCCCCCAGAGGAAGTTCCTGCATTTCTTATCAATCTCCCGACAAGTAGTGCTTGGTAATGGAGTGGGTTGCATAGCGTAGCTCGGTATACTTGCCACCACAGCCGAGACCAAAGTATGTTGGCAGCGAAAGAGAGAGAATTAGCTTTCCAGCCAGAGAGACGTGTCTCCATCTTATCTAAGATAAACCGAAAGATATCTTTTGAAACCCTCTCATGAAACAATGACATTCCCAGGTACCGCCCCAGATCGAATGTAGGCTGAAAACCTAAGAAATCTCTCATTTCCTTACTTCTCACATGACCAACATTCTTTGAGAAATAAATTCTTGCCTTCAAAGCATTGACTTTTTTCCCCGAAACCATACAAAAGTCATTGAGAATAGCCTTAATAAGGTCAGCCTGCTCCATGTCTACCTCAGCTAAAAGAAAAATATCATCAGTAAAAAATAAATGAAAAATAGGAGTACCTCTTTTGTGGAGCTTAAAGGGACGCCATTTTCCCAGATCTAATTCACTTTGAATAAGATGACCCAATTTCTCCATAGCAATAACAAAAATGAGAAATAGGAGTACCTACTTTGTGAAGCTTAAAGGGACGCTATTCTCCCAGATCTACTTCACTCTGAATAAGATGACCCAATTTCTCCATAGCAATAACAAAGAGATATGGAGAGAAAGGATCTCCCTGACGAACATCATGAGTAGGCCGAAATTCATTAGCTCTTTCCCCATTTCAAAGTAGCCTCATGGATGGGCTAGAAACACAAGCCTCAATAACATCACATATGTATCGCGGGATCTGGAGATCCTTTAAACAACTTGTTCTTCTCTCTGGTTTCTGCTACATAGCGCGTCGTTTAAAAGTTATTTTTGATCTTTTTTTAAGCATTTGAGAGAGAAGAAGTTAATATAAGATTTGTATTTTATTGTAGATAATAATAATATTAAAAATTACCTCGATTTTATAATAGAGTTAATGTGTTTATTTGTTTTTATTGATATATGTGGAAATCAACGTACGCCACTGGCTTCTTTTCTGATAATATTTCCCTCCCCTCTTCCTACTGCTGCCGCACATTACAATTAATGAAATAATCAATCGAGGATAACTCTTTAAATGCATATTATCGAGGATATATAAATATATATAGCCACGTAACATACAGATACTCAGAACCCAAGAATATATGTCGCTGCCAGTACAATGTGAAGGCACATTATCGACGCTTTTTTTTATTTTTTACCAGAACACATTATCAGAGGAGGGGTCGCGGGCGCACGTGCGCACACAATACAATAAATATATTATATAGCCACGTAACATACAGATACTTCGAACCCAAGAATATATGCCGCTGCCAGTACAAGGTGGAGAACACATTATCGATGACGAACCATTTGATTGGAGGATATAAAAATTTATGCATTTTATTAATCAACGAAATAAAAATCAGAATACGTACCAACCAGAATGTTCATATAACTAGGTTTTAATGTTTACATATATACACACTACCTCTTATTTTTAATATAATATTTAATTTGTAGTTCAAATTAAACTCTACTAAGAATTGGAGGTGGTATTAATTAACTACAACTATAATTACAGATCAGGTCTTGTTTTTACTTATATTGTTCGATATTACTACCTTCGGTCTCCTAATTATAAGAGCTAGTTGATTAATTTGAAAGATTAAGGAAATAAGTTAGTTTAGTTATTTATAATATATAGGTGTTGTCTTTCATAAATATTCTTGTTAATCAAGTATATTATTAGAACTACTATTATTAGAAGGATTATCTTGAAAAAAAATGTATAAATATGAGAAATAAAGTGGATTGGGGTCTTATATTTAGGATCAAAATAAAATTCAAACGAGATCTTATATTAAGGACCGGAGGTTAGTATATAAGTAAATAAATTATAAAAATGGTGAAAGTTACATTTCTCTGAAAAATTAAAGTGACATAAGAGATTCATTAACATTCATACAAATATATTCCATTCAAAACCCTATGAATAGGATTATAATTTATTCGCCCAGTTGGTTGAATAATAGTTAAGATTCTTTTTGTCTGCTCCTTTTTTCCTCTGATTAACCTTACTCCTCGTTCTCATTCTTCTCCAATCTCCATATCATTGTCCGAATAAATTACACAATAATTCACAATGCTTGTCTATTCTTTCAATATTTTTTACTGCTGGATGGTTCATCCCACTCGCAAGGAATCATTTATTAATTCCATACCAGAGTGTTTTTTCTTTTTGGTTTTTATTTATTCGTCTGCTGCATGAGATAAGATAATTATATATAATGGGGGACTTCCCCAATTTTCCCTGAACTTATGACTTTTAAGCCGATTTTGGAAAAAAGTAATCGGACAGACAAAGTCTTTTCTTGTTTTTTGGGATGCAAGAGACAAAGTCATTTTTACTTTAGCATATAAGGCCCTTAGCCGGGTCCTCGCCTTTTTCCCTTTAGATATCCTTTTTAAAATAATAATTCAAACATATTCTTTTTGTCTTTGTTTTCAAAAATTGTTGTTGTAGAAAAAATCAAGAATAAAACCAAACAAGCCCTTAATGTTTATAAGTTAAACTTGTAAATATGAAATTCTTTGGGACCCATATTAGTTATTAAATGAAATTTGGAAATCTATTTGTATTTATTTTTCTTGCTTGAGACCACGAGACATTCATTTTCATTTATGGAATAATACATTTGCTTTTGGCAAGTTAAAAAAAGAAAAAAAACACTTCTCACTTTTTTTCCATTCTCCGTTACCTTTAATTTGGATTTAGGAAGTAATTAAGGTATTAATGCTTTTTCTCTTCGGATGAATGACTGAAGGCGAGAAAAGGCTCAGCCCCCAGGGAAACGAGAAAGCCCCAAACCTCATCATAATGCATTATAACCGCCTTCATCCACCATTGATATGATCGTTTATTTATTTATTTATTTATTATCTAATTCCTGTCAAATGGATCAAAATAGCAAACAAACTACTAGCAATTAACATCTTTCTTGCTTTATATTATTTTATAGCAACAAAGATGAAATCGTAGTTATTGTAAGGATTAAACAATACTTTTCATTATACATACTAGTAACCGTTTGATTCTTTATTTCATATAATAAATATACATAACAAAATAGTGATTTAATTAGATATTGGCCTATATATGGACATAGGTAAAATAAGCTATAACTATAATATTCACAGCATATCGGTTCTGTGTATTTCATATGTATCGGAACTCTCCTTTTGCGGGTGCTGCTTGCTTCGTGTTTTGTTTTGACTCATTCAATTTTGGGAGAAATATGCAAAGAAGAGAGGGGTTAATAGTAAATCTTTTCATTTTTTTATTTTTAATATAAAAATTAAATAAGTAATTTATTATTATCAATGAGTATATGGCGGGGTCATGAGCTTAATCACGTCAAAGTTTCCTGACCCTCAAAAGAATATCATGTATATGAAAGTCGAATTCGGTGTGCAGAGGAAAAAGAAGGGCAGGCAAAATTGCAAAAGAACTAGAGAAATGGTTGACACATAAAAAACTAGAGAAAAATGTTATTTAAGAAATGGGCAATGCACTGATGACTTGAACTGATATTGCAAAAGAGACAGAGTGCGTTTTACACTTTACTTTAAGCACATAATAACACTTGACTTCATCCCGTTTGTAGCCGCCAGATCATTATTATTTGGTTATAGAAAAGAATGAAATATAATTACTAAAAGTCTTATAATAAATAAATGACAAATTTCTTTGTACACTACTGCTCATGTATTATTAAAATTATTTTGGAAACTTACAGTGATTTTCCCAGTTTGTTCCTGTATTTGCTTGCCTTCGCGTTTTCTATGGTGGGAAGAAACTCATACGTACCCACACGTACACTTTACATTCTTTAAAAAACAAAAGGAGAAAGAGGTTTCACAGAACGGCGGCAAACAGAAAGTTTGCTGGTTCTAGCTCTAGCCCCGTCGCTGTGCCATAATGAACTTTTACTTTGTTTTGCCACTAACAAAGGGAGAACCTCATTTGAAAAGATAAATTCATTTCAATTCTTTAATTGAATTATTTTCAAATTCTTTTACTTAGCTATTTATACTATTTTATTGGTAATATTCATTATTTCAGTTTTTTTCTTTGTTTTTCAAATTTATTCTCTTTTACATTTCACTATTTTAGAAGTTAATTACAACTAGCCAATCACTTTCTTCTTTCTTTTTCTTGCGAACGAACCAAGAAAAAGGGAAGAATGACCGGCCCTTAGACGAGGCTAGGGTTGTTTTTAAAGAGGTTGGGATCTACATTATTTACCAACATTACTTTTAATGAGTATGTAATCTAAAATAAAAAATAATATTTTTAATTATTACTTTTTTTAAAACTAAGTAAAAATATGCCATAATGAACTTTTACTTTGTTTTGCCACTAACAAAGGGAGAACCTCATTTGAAAAGATAAATTCATTTCAATTCTTTAATTGAATTATTTTCAAATTCTTTTACTTAGCTATTTATACTATTTTATTGGTAATATTCATTATTTCAGTTTTTTCTTTGTTTTTCAAATTTATTCTCTTTTACATTTCACTATTTTAGAAGTTAATTACAACTAGCCAATCACTTTCTTCTTTCTTTTTCTTGCGAACGAACCAAGAAAAAGGGAAGAATGACCGGCCCTTAGACGAGGCTAGGGTTGTTTATAAAGAGGTTGGGATCTACATTATTTACCAACATTACTTTTAATGAGTATGTAATCTAAAATAAAAAAATAATATTTTTAATTATTACTTTTTTTAAAACTAAGTAAAAATATTAATCCTAGATCAGAAAGTATGAGTGTTGGCTAGAGAGAGACGTAAGATAAGACTTGTTGAGCTGCTACTGAAATCCTGTTTGGACGTTTAAAATCACTCATAAGCATATTGTACATAAATTGAGATAAAACTCTTCTTACTTACTTATTTCGTATTTCATAAATCACAATTAAAATAAGTTCTAAGTTTTTAAGGAGTGTTTTCCTATACTGTAGAAATACAAAAGAGAAAAAAGAGGAGAGGGAGAGGAAGCGGAGAATGAAAGAGAATGAGAGGATGATGACTTTTTTTTTTTAAAAAAAAAATAGGAGTATTTTGGTCTTTTCTCCAATATATCATAATTTATATTTAAGACTTGGTCTTTGATAGTAATTATATTAATTCAAGTACCCATTTGATAATTTTGAGAGTCTTTATTTGTGATTTTCCTTATTAACATTCAATCTTAAGTGTATCAGGACCAGTTGTTCTCCCTCACTGGTCCTACACCCGCTGCTCCTAATCCCTCCTTGAAACTAATATAATTTTTATATTTCAAATACAAATTTTAAATTTATTTAAATTTTAAAAATTGTATGTTATTTTCAAATATGGTATTAAATTGGTACCAAATTGACATCTTAAGTTAAGTATAAATAATCCATTGAGGTCAACCTTTGTTCAATAAAATAATGGACTGAATAGTAATAGTTTGGCTGAAGCATAAAATAAAATATGTTGCAATAATATATAAAATGAAAAAATGGTGTAATTAAATAATATCACATTCTAATTATAAAAAATTACAACATTTTAATTTTTAAATAAAAATAATGAAAAAAGTATGATAGACATTATAATTTTTTTTCCGATGGAGATGATAGACGTATAATAAATGCTTCAATTATGATGATTTTATCACATGCCAACCATATGGATATATTATATATAAAAAAAAGTAAAAAGAAAGATACCAACAGAATGATTATAAACAAATATAATATTCTAGTTGTTTCAATCTTATTATAATTCCAGCTCTTAATTTTTAGATTTGACTGCAATAGAAATTATATATGATAATAATGTTGTGGATTAAAAAGTTAAATTATGTTCTGAAACAAAAATAAAAGTTATTGTTGTTACTATCAAGTGATAATTAAAATAATAAATAAAATACTAACTGTATAATTGAACAAATTAAAAAAAAGGATCTTGATTTTGGATCTTTGAGTTTTGAATTTCATTACGAAAATCTGCAGGTTTAATCGCTAACTTACCCCCAGGCCCCAGGGACTTGTTTGACTTCATGCCACAGGCGCAATCCAAGAAATATATAACCTAACCAAACCTTGGAAAAATTAATGGTTTAATTGTGAAGCGTCTGTGCTCATTCAAGACGTCATCCATGGCACTTTTGCAATTGAAATCCCATATATCAAAAAAAAGAAAAAAAGAAAGGCCACATGTTTTTGTAAGGGACAAATGATTATGCTCATATCAGAGCCCCATAATTTACAGAAGGCAAAAAAAAGATGATCAGACTTGTGTAAATAAATACTCTCTTCAGTATTGGAAGGCATGGGTCGGTTTCAAATAACAAGTAGTTTTAAAGAGAAGCAAAAGAAAGGGAGAAAAATGCAACAATCGAAGCTTTTCATTCCCTCCTAGGTACGTCTATATGTTCTGACTGGCTAGTTTAATATCTTTATTAGTAGTAATTAATAATGTTCCAATATATCATTATAATACTCGAAACCAAACAAAGGTTTGAAGCTTTCATGAAGGTGCTTATTTATCTTGACGAAGAAACTTGCATTTGATGGAGGGATTACTTCGCTCCTGCCGCACGTACCTCTCCTCAGCATCTCCTCGTAGCACAATCAATTGTTTCTTATAAAAAGATGTTTTTGATAAAATTTAAATATAAAAAAGGATGTCCCTTAAAGGGGTCAAGCTAAGGCACAATGTATTGTAACAAAGTCATCTCCTGTACGATCTCTAATATTCTAATGGTCTTGATATGGTCTTGATTTGATTCAGATAGGCTTTTGATTAATATAATATCACGCTCCCTTTTAGCTTAACCAATCACCACTCATACTGAGCACACCTACCCTTGACGCGACTCCCTCTCATGGAAAATGAAAGGGAAGGGGAGTGGAGAGGCCGTTTTCCGAGACTTGGCATATATGTTTGACAGTAGAAAGTGGAAAAATGAAATTTAGGTATTTGTTTGTATTTATTTTTTTATTTGAGACTTATGAGAAATAATCCTTTTATGTTTATTTTTTTCCAACAAGAAATTCATCATTCATAGTAACAAAGCATTTACAAAGCCAATCAAACCCCATCAAGGCTTGTTTGATCAGCAGTAGAAAAAATAATTTATCTTCAATAATATAATAATTTTTAATTATTATAATCAGAAAAAATTATATTTACTGAATAAAATATATGTAAATTAAAAATTATAGTAATGTGAAAATTTTTGAACCAAATAATATTATATAATTAATTAGATGATATACTCTGCATAATTTTTGTAAATATAAAATTAAAAATATTATAAAACTATTAAAAATTATTTTCACTTAAAATAATATTAAAAATAAATAACTAAAAATTGATTGGGAAACACAAAAAATATATAGAAAAATATAAAAGCAGTATAAGGATAAAAATCTTTTAATTCCAAAATAATACTTTTGCATAAGTCATAAGTAAGTTTTAGGTATTTTTACAATTATACTTAAAAAAATAATTTTTAACTTATATTGCCAAACGCTTTGCCAAACGGGCTGTCAAACGGGTAAGGTTTGTCCAATAAAGCTTTGACAACTCAATCAACAGGCCAATTTGCTTTCCTATAGGAGGCCGTCATTTGAGACTTATGAGAAATCTTTTCATTTTTTTTTATTAATATATAATAACAGATTTGCTTTTGGCAGGTGCAAAAGAAGTTCCTCCATTGCGTCTAAAGGAACTGTAGCTGTCACTAGTCGCCACCCTTAATCAGGAAGTAACAATGAAAGTTATGTTCATGTTTTTAATTTGGGGGAGGAGTGGGAGAGGGCTTTCCTATAGGAGGCCGTCATTTGAGACTTATGAGAAATCTTTTCATTTTTTTTTATTAATATATAATAACAGATTTGCTTTTGGCAGGTGCAAAAGAAGTTCCTCCATTGCGTCTAAAGGGAACTGTAGCTGTCACTAGTCGCCACCCTTAATCAGGAAGTAACAATGAAAGTTATGTTCATGTTTTTAATTGGGGGGAGGAGTGGGAGAGGGCTAACCCACGATAAAACTAGGGGCTTGTTTGGTTTCTTATTTTGAAAACAATTTTTTGTTTTAAAAACATAAAGATAAAAAAAACTTTGTTGATAATTTGTTTTCAATAGATTGTTTTAAAAAAATACAAAAAAAGCAGCATATTTTTAAAAACTAAAAAACCAAAAAAACTGTTATATTTTTTTTGTTTTTACTTTTGTGTTTTTTATTTTTTGTTTTAAAAAATTTTAAGAAATCTTTTTTTCATCTCACTTACTATCTACCACTTATTATTACCAGCAAGAACTATCACCTACTAAGTATATTTTTTATGATTTTTTTTTTCAAATATATTTTTTAAAATTATTATCCAAACAAATTCTTTTGTGTTTTGTTTTCAAAACTTATTCTAATAAAAAATTTTATAAATTGTTTTGAAAACAGGAAAAGAGAGAAAAAAACAAACAGCCCAAGAAAACTACAAAATCTCACAGGCCATCATCATCACCACCACCACCTTACATGAATTTGATCATTATTTATCATGCAATTACCTCGCCAAATATCAAAATAGCAAAAAACTATATACAGTTAGTTAGAGGCGGTGCGGATCTGCTTGCCTCATGTTTATATTATGTATGATTCTATCTCAAAGCAAGCATGTGATATATGTATATCATTATGTGTGTGTGTGTGTGTGTGTGTGTGTGTCACATGCTTGGATTGAGATAGAATCATACATAATATAAACATAAGACAAGCAGACCCGCACTGCCTATATATATATATATATATATATATATTCTTCGACTATCTTGTCTGCTTTCATTTTCATTCATTCATCTGAGTCAACCAACTTGAATAATGTCAACACGTTCTCATTTTCTTTTGACAATAATGTTGCAATCGATGGTTAAAACTGAAAAATCGTTTTTACAGTTGAGTCATGTTAAATCGACATTGTGTCGTGATTAGCTAGAATGTGAAATTAGATCGGAAACCAGGAATAGTGTTGGGAAAAACCAGACGATTTTTTGGCTTCACAAAAATATGCTAAAAGAATTAAGAACCCGTAAAAAAAATTGACCCTCTCAAAGGTACTTCAGTACCTTTTTTTGCCGGATTAACGCCTTTCTATATATGAATATTCTATTTACTTGTAAATTAATGCCTTGTATGTTCAAATATGAATATTTTAATATATTTTTTAATTAAATTATATTATTCTAAATGCCATGCATTTTGACATTCTTATTCCAGCCACTCCTCCTTGAGTCTCTTTAAAGCCCTAATTTGACTGTAGATATTGTTTATACATTTGATCCCTCTATGTTTCTTCATGTGGAAAGGGGATAATATTGTACTACATTTTCAGATCCAAAAAGCCGAACCGGCCACGCTCTCTTCCCTTAGATTATATATATTCACGTCACTTGCGCCCCAGCTCGCATTCCCCTTAACATCCTTCTCTGCTGCTTTCATTAGCACCAGAAGACACGGCCAGCTATTGCTGGACCTTCATTTTCTCTTATCTATGTGGAATTCCCTCTTTAGGTTTTTTCGTTGCTTCTCTGTTCCTCCAAATATTGCACCGATTCATGTATCACTACCCAGGTCAGAATTTTCTATTATTTTTTTCTCAATATATTGCCGCTGCATGCATTCAGTAATTTTTATTTTGACTATTTTATATTTATTTATTGAAGGGCTTCGAACCGTGTTCCTTTACACACTGTTTATCCCTACCTCACTGGATTGCTGCTTACTTTGATTGAAATAAAGTACCAAGGATCGAACAGAAACCTCTTCAAAGAACAAATGGTTACGATGATGTTTTTTTCTGATATCGAAATTTATCTACGTCATTGCACGCTTAACTCTCCCATCAGATCAAACCAGTGATCATTACTCTCTGGATTTTAAGGTTGTGGTGTGCCATATTTCTGGAACTATTGCCTGTGAGCTTCTCTTGCTGGTTCTGGTCTCTCCAATCCAGTGCTTCATCATCAATTTGTCCTCACTTATCCTCGTACTGGCCATATTCCTGTGCTACGGGCATCTATTGAAACTGCTCAATAATCATGTTGCAAGACGAGGCATGGAAATTGACAGTGAAGAGGAACAATCTGACGAGACCATAAACGTGGAAAGTGAAGTAATACGTGAAATAACTTACACAGAGGGCACCCAAGATCTAGTTTTAAGCTTTTATGCCAGCTAGATATGGTATCCCCTCATTACGCTTGAAAAATTGCGTCTGTGCATGTGTAGATTTCAAGCAGCTGGCACAATTATTCATAACGTGGCCTTAAATAAACTGATGATGAGTCACGTACATTATGTATAACTTGTTGCATTTCCCACTTGTTTGTTTTTGTTTTCCTGTTTGTTGTAATTAACGAGTTTTGACTTGCCTTTCGATACCAAAGAAAAATAAATAAATAGCGATCACTGGGCTCAGGCCCTCCGGAACTTGGCCAATTGGAGAGATAATAGACGCTTCCAAAAACAAGGTCTCTTCTGAAATCTTGACCTAATAACATTCCATTATTTATAAATATAAAAACAAGGCCGCTTCTGAAATCTTCGTCTATTTTTTCATATAGTAATTTAAACGCACGCACATATAGGATAGGCAATTTATGTCTTCATCTATCATCCTCTTGTCATGACATAGGTAACTTAAAGGAAATATATATAGATATATTTATATAAGGACAGACAGAAAATAGCATAGCACGTATTGTTTCTTTTAACTACTTCATGTTGGGGTTATGGAAGAAAGTGATCAATATATGGGATGTGAATAATATAATATTGCTGGCCATTGAATCTGTTCTACACATGTTATGATGCTTAATGCATTACGAACTATGACTGACTTGATAAAGCACTTTAAACAACTTGTTATTCTCTCTGGTTTCTGCTACCTAGCGCGTCTTTTAAAAGTTATTTTTTATCTTTTCTTACGCATTTGAGAGAGAAGAAATTAACATAATATTTGTATTTCATTGTAGTTAATAATAATATTAAAAATTACTTCCATTTTATAACAAATTTAATGTATTTATTTGTTTTTATTGATATGTGTGTGAATTAGTTTGAAATAACTTATATATATGACCAAAATGAGCATATAGTGATAATTTTTGGATATGTGTATATAGTGATAGTTAGCTACCATGTACGCTATTTAATATAAGAGTTAAATAATTAACTAACTTGTGAATATTAAGAAAATTAAGTATTTAGTTATTTGTAACAAATATATATACATGTTGTCTTTTCTAAAATACTCTTGTTAATTATATGCATTAGAATGAAACCTTTTAATATATGTAATTGCCATAATGACTACTTTGGAGAAAAAATGAGATCAAATTAAATCTCTAATTAATTAACTCTTACATTTATGATCGAAGGTAATAATATATATTTATGTACACACATGCATTAAAACTTAGTTATATACTGCTGCTCAAAAAATTTGGTCCTTTATTAGTGCCTTTTTCCTCCTCCTCCCTCTCTTCCTTCCCCCTTCCCTCCTTCCTTCCCCCCACTGCGGTTTCATTCTCCGTCGTAAGAAATCCTATCTCTAGGCTATTCGTTGCTTCTTTGTCCCTTCAAATATTGGTCCAATCATTTTGTATAGTTTGCATATTTTTATTAACTTCTTTTGCATTCCTCAACCCTTTCCTATAATATATATTTGTTAAGGGCTTCAGATTTTATTCTGTTCCACATTATTTTGATCACTCGGCGGATTTGAAGCTTGTGGTGGTGTGCCGCAAAATTAATTAGCATGTTTACATTTAACTTCGACCACAAAATCACGTTGTACTATTTCTTGTTAGTTAACAGTTGTCACAGCGTTCATTTGGCGAGGGAGAAAGGCAAGTGACTGTAACGAAAGGTTTTTCCTCCCCTCCTTTTCTGGTATGGATAAGGGGAGCTTCGTCAAATCTTAGTCAATTTAAATACAAAAATTGGTCTAGTTAGTAAGAAGTCAGTTTATAGCCCACAAGATTATGAGTTCAAATCTTGTTGCCTATGTGAGGACTTTATTTGTGGATGATTTGTAAATACCTCTTTGTATGCGCTCTATGAGTCTGGAGGCATACATTGACCTTAGTAAGCCCCTGGAACCCAATTCATTTGAATTTTTTTTTTTTGCTGTGCATAGGTATTGTCCTATTAGAGACAATTTTATTCGAGACACTATCATACTCTAAATACAGATACTTCTTCAAACGAGGATTTAAACTTTAGTTTATTACGTGAAGGATTAGCCTTGGTAGACTTATCCTCCTCTTAGTGACTCGCCTAAACTTTTATATGCCATAAAAAAAAAAAGTTTGTTGGCCCACACATTCATTAAATTGGGCTGTGTAAAGTCGAGCCGGGCCCACTGCTTAGATGTCAAAGGGGTTCTGGGCCTTTTTTGTCTTTGCATTCATCCTTGGGGAAACGGAGAATAAACGTTTATATATATAAATCTAACATAGCCCAAATATTTCCCCCTCTTAATCTCCATGCCATTTCATTTTCCATTCTACCAAACAGGTTTCGGTAAAATATTTTTGTTTTCTTACCCACGCATGCCAAACATATTGTTGACCCATACCTATCTCTATTCTATTCTCATTTTTGTTCATGGTTTCATTCCATGAAATAAGAACTACCAATTAGGTTTAAATAATTGAAATCTTCACATTTCGATGAGCTCTAAGCTTTGTTTAATTTAATGTCAATGCTCCTTTCTTAATACTTCACGTTGACTTATTACCAATTTATTTCTGAAATTCATGTTTTATCAGAATTTGGATTATTGATTGATAAGTTACAACTTAAAATGTTCTCACTTTGTCGTAAAAAGAATCAGGCAACTAAAATGTTACTTTTGTGACTAATCATCATCCACCATCTCTTTGTCGGCTAAATGATTCATTCGGCTCTAAAATCCTTCAGCCAAGGAAACAAATTCAGCACCATTATATTATCTTTTACACTTTGCTTCTCTTTCCAATTGGTCACTTCGATATATTCTTGTACCATACTTTGTAGGCGCCACTTATTTTGTATCATTCCATGATTCCATAGCAAACATGTGGGACGTCAGAAAGGATGATACTTGACCGTTGAACTTGTTTGCCTCGTAAAGTAAAATAATCATTGCTTTGCTTTCATCCATGCATGAGAGTCAATTAACTATCATCCACAGGAGAATAAAAGTTCAACAGTATATTTATAGTAATAATGGGTGAATGACCCTCCTTGAGATCGGCAAAAAGTGGCATGTCCTTCCCTTTCCCCATTCCCTCCAAACATCATCGTAATTCATAAATGTGTGTTAATCCCAGTTTGTGGTTTCACCCACCAAAACATTTTCCTTAAAAACTCAGTTAAATATTCTCTTTAGCCTCTTAATTAACAAATGCATAAAAAAAGAGAAAAATTATGGGGGGAAAAACTATGAACCATCTCTTTTACCTGAAAACTTTAAACCATTTTGTTAATGAAAAATCACATCTGAGGACTTAAATTTTATTAATTTAAGATTAAATAATTTTTAAAGCTATAATTGGTTTTAAAATATTATTATTAAACTTTTTAAATATTATATTTTTCCAAAATTTTCTTTTAAAATAATTTATTTTTATTGAAAAATATTAACCAAATGTTTCCTTGCTTTATAACCCACAAAATCGTGAGTTCGACCCACAAAATCGTGAGTTCAAATTTTGTTGCCAATATGAGGACCTTATTACGGGCTGATCTGTAAATACCTCTGTAAGTACTCTATGAGTCTAAAGATATGTCCTGACCTTGATGAGCCTCCACGACCTAACTCACCTAAACTTTTTTTTATCTATACATAGATATTTTCCTATTAGAGGCAATTTTATTCAAGACACTGTTGGGCTCTAAAATAATAATCATTGCTTTACTTTCATCCATGCACGAGAGTCAATTAACTATCATCTACAGAAGAATAAAAGTTCAACATACTAGTATGTTTATAGTAATAATGGGGAATGAGCCTCCTTGAGATCGGAAAAAATTGGTATTTCCTTCCTTTTCCCCCTTCCCTCTAAGCATCATCATGATATGCTTTTTTTCGACTCTTCTTTCACAGTCTTTCATTCTATCAGTTGGCAGACCAAATTTTTCATCCTTTTCAATTTTTATACATATAGGATTATATGCAAGCCACACTTCTCCTTAGCGGTCTCCTTAACAGTTCTCTGGTAGTTTCATTACTTGAGGTGGCAGTGATTATATTGTCCGTCATGGAAAATTCTATCTCTAGCTTTTTCCGTTGCTTCTCTGTCCCTCCAACTCATCAGTTGGCACCACCACCCAGGTCAGTAATTTCTTTATTTTCCTCTTCAATATGTTTTCCTTTGCAGGCATTAGAGTATTCTTCAGTTTTTCCTTCATTCAAGGAGAAAATTTGAATTTTTTCATATTTACGTATTGAAGTAGGGCTTCGGATTTTGTTCCATTCCATACTTTTTGTGCCTACGTAGCTGGGTTGCTGATTGGTTTGATTGAGATGAAGTGTCAAGGATTGAGCAGCAACCTCTTCAAAGAACACCTGGTTACGATGATGATTTTTCCAATATAAAAATTTGTCCACGTCATTGCCCTCGTAACTTTCCCTTCAGATCATCAAACCAGTGATCATTACTCAATGGATTTGAAGGTGTTGGTGTGCTATATTTCTGGAAAGATTATATTGCCTCTGAGCTACAAGTATCTCTTCAAACTGCTCAGTCATGTTACAACACAAGGCACGGAAATTCACAATGGAGAAGAAAATTCCGACGAGACCATAAAAGGAAACTGAAATAACTTCCACTTCTTTTCTGTTTTCAATCTCCTTCTAGCTAGGCGGCCTGTTTAACACACACACACACACACACAGAGACACATAGAGATATGTTTTCTTTTTACGCTCAGCGCACTCAGATCTAGTTTCAAGCTTCTATACCAACTACATATATGCCTCCACACTTAAATATTGCGTGTGTGTGTGTGTTTTTGAAGCAGCTCGCACATAATTGATATAACTTACTAGTATTATGAATATAGTGTGGCTATATTGATGATGAGTCACATTGTTTATAACTTGTTGGAACCAGTTTCGGTACTCATCACTTTGTGCTCATCAGATTTGAACCGTATATATCTCATTTAGATGATCAAGATCTGATTTCTTTTTCATGTTTATTTGTATAAAATAATTATTTTAATATATATAGAATAAAAAATAGAGACAATCTCTTAACTCTCATTCTTTCAAAAAAAATAGTTTTTTATTTAAAAATAATTAATTAAAAATTTTAAATCTAAACCGTCTAAATAAGATATAAATAATCAAGATCTGATGAGTTTAGTGTGCTCATCAAAGATTTTAAAGTGATGAGTACCGAAACTGATTCTATAACTTGTTATATTTGCCTGGTTATATGTTCCCAAGAAGGAGGCCTGCTTTCTTTTTTTTTGGAAATAAGAGGCAAGCCTAGGTTGAAAAAGTCTCGCACGAGACAAAATAAGATTACAGTAAAAATGCAGAGAGCCAGGCGAGAGGGCTATTGGTCTCTCTGAAGGTCTTTCGAAAACACGTGCCAGCATCCACTTGGTACTTCCGGAAATAAGATCATCTCCTCCGAGCTTGCGTGTCCCCTTCGCGCAAGGAAATCTGCGCACCTCAAATTCTCTCTGTGTGTATGTCTAAGCTCTGTCTCTCCATTTTGCAATAGAAGATTTCTAACCTCTCGGAGTGAACTGCTCATGGAGTGGTATGTTGCATAGTCTCTTGTGAACATGTTAAAAACGTCCAGAGAGCCAGAATATATCAGAGTTTCCTGGAATCCCAATTTATGGCCGAGCTCCAGTCTGTGTTTGATCGCCAGTAGCTCAACTTCTCTGACAGAACATATACCCAGAGATTTTATGAATCCCATGATCCATTTTCCTTCATGGTTCCGAATTAATCCTTCGCATACCGCTTCTTATCCGTATCTTATCGAGCCATCAACATCGATTCGAATTGCATCCTATGGTGGTGGTGTCCATCTTGGTTCTTGATCCCCCACCTCCTTATATACTTGACGATAAAGCTCATTGTTTGTCACTTGTTCCATGATGAGATAAGAGCATTGGTGCACAAGATCCAATGTAGATCGCGTGGTTCCTTCGAAGACATATTGGCATCTGGAAGTCCATAGAATCTAGCAACCCAAACTAAATACTCTGTTCCAAGGATTGGTGCGAAGAGATTTTTTCCCCGGGCTATTTCGAGTGTTCCACTTGAGCCATACCTGCAAATTACCAGAAAAGAAACTAGAAGTATGGTTAGTTAATAACATTTGACTCCAAAAGTTTCTAGCTCTCTCACAGTCTCTTAGTGTATGTAAAATGCTCTCCTCACTCTGACACAGAAAAGGACATTCACTCGAATTGGATAGACCCCATTGAGCTCTTAGTGAATTTGTGAGTACTCTCTCATAAGATAATTGCCACATGAAAATTTTGACTTTCTCGGGGATCTGCCACTTCCAAATCTGGTTGCAAATGGATTGATCTGCTATTGCCTCTTCCTTCATCAAGAATTTATAAGTAGAGTTAACAGAAAAAGCCCCATCTAGAGCAGGTCTCCACTGAAAGCTATCTTCATGGCCAAGACTTGGGGGTTTCAGCCTTCTGATGATATTTATGACCCACTGAGGTAGATTTCCTAGCCATCTGGAGGTATCCCAATATCCAGTGGCAGTAACATGTTCACTAACCTTTTCAGATATATTGATTCCTCTTGGGTTACCTACATAGGAGATCAGGGGTCTAGCCAGTGGTGCCCATAGGTCTATCCAGAAAGTTGTGTTTTGGCCATTATGAATTTTCTTCCCCAACCCAGAAACAAAACAATCCCAAGCACCTCGGATAGCTTGCCATGTTCTTGACTCTGTCTTTTTCTTAATAACATTTGGCATATCAGCAATACCGCAACCGTATTTTGCCTTCAATATTTGTACCCATAAAGCATCTTCCTTCATTAGTAAACCCCAGCAGAGTTTAAGAGTGAAAGCTTGATTTTGTTTCACCAGATTCTTTAAACCCAGGCTGCCGGTTTTTTCCTGTTTTGTAACCGTCTCCCAAGATATAAGGTGTAGTTTCCTTATGTTTTCATCTTGTGACCAGAGAAATCGCCTGCTAATTTTTTCGAGCTCCTGAAGGGTCCTTTTTGGAAGCATTTAAGACTGCATTTGATAGCTTGGTAGAGCTGATAGAACAGATTTGATAAGGACTGACCTCCTTGCCATAGTAAGGTGTCTACATTTCCACAGGGATAGTTTTGTTTTAGTTTTCTATATCAACTTCTTAAAAGTCTCCTTAGTAACCCTTTTATGAAGTAAGGGTACTCCTAGGTACTTCCCTAAATTAGATGTCAGCCCAATACCAAGACTCTGACTGAGTTCATTTGCATGGTTAATGTGGATATCTTTTGAGCAAAACATCTTAGACTTTACCAAGTTTACTCTGTGGCCCGAAACCTTGCAAAACTTCCCTAAGACCCATTTAATTTCCTCCATCTGGTTCATGCTTGCCTCTGTGAAGAGAATTAGATCATCAGTGAAAAATAGATGTGAGACTGCTGGTCCATTACTTACAAATTGAGTGGTTTCCATCTCTTGGCTAAGCATTCAGCTCTGATAGTATGGCTTAGTCGCTCCATACAAAGCACAAAGATATAAGGGCTCAGGGGGTCACCTTGTCGGATCCCCCTAGAGGGCTTGAAGTTTGGGCTTTCTTCCCCATTCCAGAGTACATATAGTGAAGCGGTACTGATACAAGCCATTATAAGATTGATAAGATTCTCTTCAAGGTTGAGGCATTTTAGGGTGTCTCGGATGAAAGACCACTCTAGTCTACATATGCCTTTTCCATGTCAACCTTGACAGCCACATATCCCTTTCTTCTTCTGCTCTGACGCATGGTATGAATAGCCTTTTGAGCAATAATAATGTTATCACAACTCGACCTGCCTGCTATGAAACTACATTGTTCTTGACTGACTAGCTTTCCCATTACCCCTTTTAGTCTAGTGGCAATCAGCTTAGTGACAATCTTCAGTGTGATGTTACACAAGGCTATCGGTCTTAGATCTTTGAAGGTCATAGGAAAGTCTACTTTCGGAATAAGGACAATTCTGATTTGGTTAATTTTTTCCACCAGAAGAGGATTCAGAAAGATACTTCGTATTAAGTCAACCACCTTGCTCCCAATCAAAGGCCATTGTATCTGAAAAAAGTGTGCCTGCAAGCCGTCTGGACCTAGAGCCTTGAAAGCTCCCATATTGAAAACCGCTAGCTTGATCTCCTCTGGTTCTGCTATCTTGGATATTTCTCTGATTTCGTCTGAAGCTAGGGAAGGGAAGTTGGCCAGCTATCCTGAAGGGTCCCCTATCTGGTTATTACTACTGTATAATTCCTGGAAGAAAGCTGTCGCCATCTGTTTTAATCTAGCTGGGTCATCAATCCATTCCCCTAAATCATCTTGCAGGGCAGTAATTTTCTATTTCTTTCTTTTGATCACTGTGGAAGCATGGAAGAATTATGTATTTCGGTCACCCCATTTGAGCCATTTGCAACAATATTTTTGAAACCACCTTAGTTCTTCCTGACCTGCCATTTGTGGTACTCTCTCCAAAGCTTCTGTTCAATTCGAAATAATCTAGTTTTTTCATGGTTTCTTCTGCTTTTATCTATCCCTTCCAACCTCCGAATCACTTCTCGCTTCTTCTTAGTGATGTTTCCCACTTGATTATCGCTCCATTCCTTAGATGACTTCTGAAAAACCCCAAGTCCCTCCAGCCAGTTTTTGTTCACCCAAGCTTCTGTCACACAATGTTTGAAACTTTCTTCTAGGCTCTAGGCTGCTTGGTAAGAGAATCTCAAGCCTTTGTTTACAAGTTGGTTGATCCGAGGCTCCGTGGTTATAATGATGACTGTGTGGTCAGATTTAAACTTCAGGCCATGTTCGACTTTTGTATTTGGATAAGCAGACTCCCAGTAGCTATTATGAAAGACCCAGTCGATTTTTTCCTTCAGACCCTCTCTCCCCCAAGTAAAGTGGTCACCTTGGGTTTGAGTTTCGATAAGCCCCGCATCCTCAACACATTCCTAAAAATTTTTCATTGAGTTTTCATCCGCTCTTGCCCCTCCTTCCTTATCCCTGGCTGATAGGAAAGCATTAAAGTCACCACAAAGAATCCATGGATTAGTGGTGCTTTCTGCTAAGGTCCGGATGGAGTCCCATAGGGATAGGCTCCCCCTAATTGTTGTTTCTCCATAAATTGCAGTAAGCCTAAATTGTTTTCTGGTGCGCAGATCTAAGACTTGACAGTGTAGGAGCTGAGTGTTGGAAGTGATGTAAGTGATTTCAAAATTTACATCGTTCCAGAGCATCCAAATACCCCTCGTAAAACCATTTGCTTCAATTCTAATCCATCTTCCAAAACCCAATTTGCGCACCACTTTATTGGCTCGATTTCCACTGATACGGGGTTCCATGAGGCAGAGGATTTCAATCCCATATTTAGAAACAACATCTTTAACTATAAGTGGGAAGGCATGACTTCCAACCCCTCTGCAGTTCCATGTTGCCATTATCATAATTACAAAATATTTTCAGAGAGAAAAGAAAAAAGTCTTCCTAACGTTGCATGCTAGGAGTCTCGGTGACACCAATATTGTCTTGGGTTTCGGCCACTACCGACTCTTGCTCATCCATAGTGTCTTCACCATCATCAACATTTGACCATAGAGGATCTGGTGGCTTTGGTTGGTACATGACAAAGCTATTTGACATCTCTGGGCTTCTGATATCCCCGTATTGCTGTGCAAAGTTTGGTTTTTCTGAGGCCCGAATAGTTTTCACCTCGTGCTCATTACATAGTTCTTGGTCCTTTACCCTTTGCAAGTCAATGTTGTCCAGGTGACCTTGGACCACCACATGGGTCCTTGTGTTTTTACTTTTGGCTTTCCCACCTTTGGGCTCCTAGCTGATAATAACAGCCCGCTCACTTTCATTTCCCTCCCCAGAAGTTTTGGACGGTCCAGTGTTGAAGTTTGGCTCAATACCCGGTTGTTGGTTTTCTTTTCCTTTAGGCCTAGAGCTGACCTTTATTTTAGCCTTTTCCTTCGTCCCTATTCTTCTTCTCACTTCATACGTTTTGTCAGATGGTGCAGCCAGAGCTTTCCTCTTTTCTACTACCACCAAAGCTTTTCCATCTCTGTCAGAGTCGGTGGGACTTGATTTGTGATCAGTTCCTTGCCCTATACCCTCTACCTCTTCATCCTGCATCTCACCAAACACAGCGAATCTGGTGCTCCGCTCAAAAGATGGGATTTTTCTGGTACGATTTTCCGTCCTTCCCGCCACATTTTGTAATCCCTTTTGGTTTACCTGTCTCGATAATCGTGCTTTGTTTGAACAAGAGACTATCATCCATTCGGCGAATTTCTCCCCACCGGCCGTTTCTAGGTTTTCCGGTCTATACGTTTGTTGTAGTGTGGGTTGAGACGGAGAGGGGTTCCTTGCAGAGGAGTTGACCAAACTACCTTTCCAAGGGCATGCTTCACGCTTACGTCCGAACCGACCACAAGCGAAACAGATCAATCCCAAACCTTCGTATTCCATGTTAAAAACTGAATCGGCAAAAATGATTTTTGGGACCAGTTGCTTCTACAAGTTTAATTCCACACAAATCCTTGCAAATCTGCCTCGTTCAACTCTAGCATTTCTGGTGCTGAAATCTTCGAGGGTCTTGAGATCCACTTTCAGAGTTCTTCCTATCCTATCCCCCAATCTCGATATAAAATGGTGATTATAGCAATGCATTGGAATATCTGGAATTCTAATCCATGTTGCCACTCGCCCCAGCGGGTTCTGGTAAGGATTAAAGTAAGGATTCCATCGTTGCACTAACACGCAATGTTGACCGACGATCCACGGCCCCTCACATAAGACTTTCCTGTAATGGTTTCTCCACTGTTTTGTATCTGTAAAACGAGCTAGGAAATAGTTTTTTGGCAGATCGATCAATTCAAAACTTGAGAATCCCCACGCCTTCTTGAAGAATTCTTTCAACCAGTATAGATTAAATCTCTTGCCCAGAATAGTCAGAATCATAGAGTGATTCCATAGTTCACACCACTCATTGAACTCATCTTGTGTGGCTGGCACAACCGGGTAGATTTCCATAAGTTTATTAACTTCCTCTGAGGGCTCTGGCATTTTCCAGTAAAAGTCATCATCTCCTTTAAGAAGGTCATCTTCCTCCATTACACTAGATCCAATTGCAACTCCATTGAAACCCATTAGAGATTCTCGATACGACGGAATTTTCTGGGTCGTAGTTTCTGAGTTTTTCGGCAGTTTCTCTTCCGGTTCTCTTTCCCCTTTGCCCATATCTTTTTGCGTTTCGTGATCACAATCTTGGTTTTCATCCATCCTATCGTCCATTATGGCTTGTGGGACCTCCTCCACCTTCTTTTTTTTCCGTTCAATACTTCGATCATCGGCAAGCGGATGGTCCGGTGGGACCTTACGTTGGCCAGATTCAGACATTTACACATTGGCGCAAATCCCAAGAGAGAGAAAATCCTAACCCACTAAGAGCTTAATTTTTTTATGGCTGATAGGAGGCCTACTTTCTGAAAGCTTGTTACACTTCGTAAGCAGTCACTAAGTATAAGAGCTAGTTACACGTATAATAATTCAAACTCGTATCGTTAAACATATAATTAAGAACCCCCTCTCTCTCTCTCACTCACACACATCATTGGGCTTGTTACCCGTATAATAATTAAGCTGAGAAATCCATTGATGTAGATATTCAGGATTCAGTTATTTTTAATTTGAGTTTCATTTTATTTATCTCAATTTAATTTAATTAATTATTGAGTTGTTGACAGTTGCTCGTAATCCCATTACCCCACTTCACTATTTTAGATTTTATTATTTATTTTAACTTCATAATTAGTTTAGTTTATAAACGTAAATGACTAGCCTGAATAATTTTTTTAGTATATATAAATTAGCTATCAAATTCTGAAATTTAAAATTAGGAGTAATCTTGTTTTTTGGCCAAAAAAATTAGGAGTAATAATATTTATTTTTTAATATTGTGGGGAAAGGGCCCAAGGATCCCACAATCTCGGATCTGTTGCATTGATGACAATGGTGAGGGAGAAAAGGGCGAGTCACGCTCACGCATGCGGCTGTGACGGTTTTGTTTTGTTTCGTTGTTTTTTTTTGGTATGTCTTTTTGTATGGATCAGGGAAGCTCCTGCAAATCTGGGTCAATTAAAAACTGGAGGCCCACACACTCATTAAATTGGGCTGTCTAAAGTAGAGTCAGGCCCATTTCTTAAATTTGAAAGTGGTCATAGCTGTCTTTTGTCTTTCATTCATCCTTAGACAATAAACTCCATTAAAAATTTAGGATAGCCCAAATATTTGCCTTACAAGAATAACAGGTAATTTAATTTAATTAGGTAATTTTATTCATTTTTATCTCCATTCCTTTTTCTTTTTCTGTTCTACAAAACATTTTTGATCTTGGTTTCATTCCATGAAATCGGAACTACCAATTAGATTTAAATAATTGAAATCTCATTTCGATCAGCACTAACCTAAAATATAACCTTTTTTTTTTTTTGCTAAGCACAAGTATCCTCATAATTGAAGCAATCTTGTTTGAGGCCCTCTCAGGTACTTAATGTGAGCGCTTCTCCTAATGAAAATTTGAACCTTAACTCACAATGTTGTAAGAGACTGGCTTTTTTGCTAGACTTAAATCACATCTCTTGATATAAATTCATTATGATTCTTAACGATTTAATAATTCTGATGGGAGAAAAACCATTTTTGAGCACTGCTACCTTGTTACCTATTATTTTTCCCTATGCTAGGGAATAAGATATATATTTTTGCATTGACAGTGCCTATCCATGGATTAGGCTCACAAATGAGTTTGCTGTCGCAAGGATTATGGTGAATCCAACAATATTAATAATTTGCAGCTGAGTATCATTTGTGAGTATAGTCTCTGAAAATAACACAGTAGAGGCACTCCCCACCTTAGAAAAATCCAGAAAATAATGCATTTAAGATAAATGTAATAAGGTATCATACTCAATAGGTTCATCAAAATTTATTGTGTCTCCAGTAGAGAAGAGCGAGGTTGCAGAAAAGGGAAGGAAAAAAAAGCACAGGCCAGAGTGATGGAAGCAACAGAAATCCTTGGAAAGAACCAATCAGCTTAACGAAAAAAAAACCAGTTCCGACTGTTCTGATCACAGCCACCAGTGCTATTCCTAGAAGAATCGCAAAATCTTTCTTTAAACCATATAATTCTGGAATGCATGAACAAGTTTTATTTAAACTCTTCCAAAGTTTTGCAAGTGTGCTATTACACTATCTTACCGTACCTTTACAATTTCCCTACACCTTAGAAATAAAGATCATAAAGTGCAGACTACACATACAAACTACCTGGAAACAATGTATTTTAATAATATTGAAAATATATAGAAACATGAATATTGACTGGAAACCAAATTGGGCGAAAGATTGAACATAACCAACTCAGCAAGCCCAGCAAATCAACTAACCACTCACTTGTAATGAAAAGTATAATATCGGTTTGAACGATGCGCGTTGCCGTTCAGCTCTCAGTGTTTATTTCCTTTTTTTTGGGCAAAATTTCCGTGTTTATTACTGAGTATCTTATTTTTAAACCTCATTTTATACATTCCAGTCCAATATGGGCTATTTTTATCTATATCATTTTTTTTTTATAGAAAAACCAATAAAAATCCTTGATCCCTATCGTGATTTCTTGATTTGGGGATCTTTCAAGTGTAATTATTTCATGGGGCATTTTGTTGTGTCTCATTCCGTTAGGAGTCTTTAAGAGTAGTCTTGGTTTATAATTATAAGATTGGACGCTCAAATGCCCAAGAAATGGGACCTTATTAGCATTCAATCTTAAACCTACCAACAGGAGTTAAGTTTAGGGGAAGGGGCCGATCTCTCATAATGTTGCAAACTAAGATTCGAATCCTTATTGAAAGAGATACCTACATTTAGTGTCATACAGTACTTTAAATAGAATTGCCTTCATTAAAAGGATACTTATACCTAGGAAAAAAAATCAGTTGATTTAGTCAATCGTGTGCTTTAGTATTTGTTGAAAATAAATGATTGAGACTTAATATTTTATAATTTTTTATTGTCATGTAATTTACAATTATGAATTATTCGGATTAAATTTTCATACTTTAATTTATTTGTTTACTTTTATATAACATTAATCACAAGATATTAAATTTCAACGCATTCTTTTTTCATCCGACGACAAGAATATGAATGGGATGAGGAGAAAGAAAAGAGAAGATAGAGAAAGGATTCAGATCTGACATTCTCTTCGGCTTCTTCTTAGTTTATTCTTTTTTAGGTTAAAGAGGCCTTTGATTAGTGCTTAGCGATTAGTGTTTGCGTATGCTTCTCAGTTACTTTTTTCTTTAGCGATCGGTGACGCCCCTGGGGCCCCATGAATCCGTGTATGTTTAAATCAGCATCACCACGTACAAGAGAAGAGCAATATGCTCCCTCTCGTCTTTTTCATAAGATCTAGTTAATTATACATTGTGATTTTAAAAGAACAGTTAAACTTAATTAAAAATAATAAATATATAAAAATTATGCTTTTTTTAAATGTATTCTGATTTAATTAGAAAATAAATAAGAAAGAGAAATATTAATAATGAAATACATGATGAGAGAGAATGAAATACGAGAAAAAGATAAAGAGAGACAATAACAAAATTAATTAGGAGAAAAATTGATAAAAACACATTTTATATTCAGACAATTCTAAGTAAGATCTTATAAGGAAAAAAAAAGCAAATCAATTCAAATTTTGGGATATTATAAGTAGGATGGGGGAGTAATCAATCGCCTCCAAATTAAAGCCACCAGCCTTAGGCTAAATTCTTGATTAAGGAAGTAGATACCAATCTTAATTTCCAAGGACTTTAATTTGTTTATTTCGATTGGTAATTAACTAAGGGCACAGAGTCAAGCGAGGATATCGGCATATACCCATGTGAGAGATGCTCGGATCACAAGAATATACTCTTTCAATCTTTAATATAAGACCTAATTAATTAATTTAAGTAAATTAAGAATGCTAGTCAAATTAGTTAATATGATTTTTTTTAAAACACTCTAAGTATCTTCCTTAATTCTCTCCTTACTTGTTCTACTTGATTATTGTTGGGAGAATATTAATAGAATTAATTTGAGAAAAATTTATAAATATTTAAAATAGGTCTTATATATAAAACCAATATTAACTTTCTTATATGTTTTTATATCAAGGACAAGAAAAGTATATTACTCCTGTCAGTACTAGCGAAGACACAACGATGATATGGACCGTTGATTGGAAGCCGTATGTAGAAACCTATTTTTTTCTGTTTTGGTTCTCTTTTGATGAATATATAAATATATCCTCCCACTCCCACCGCCCTGTCCCCCCCCCCCCAAAAACAAAAAAAAAATATTTAGAAGGGGAACTATAATAAAGGAAGAGGGAAGGAGTGGATATAAAAGGATGGGGTATTAATTATAATTTTCTTCAAACCCTAAAAGCAAGGGCAGCCCGCGAGAAACTGATAAGATGGAATATTTAGTAGTTGTAATTTTCTTCACAAATGAAAAAGAAAGAAGTGAACTCGTTCACGACAGTTCTCCTTTTTATTTTTAAAAAAAATCAAAATCAAAATGTGAACGAGTTTATCAAAATGAGGCAAATGTATAGTTTGGTGAAGCTGCTTTTTTATTAAAAAAATGACATGAACCATTTAATAAATAATAAACTAGTGATATCATTAAAAAAGAGAGAGCAAAACAAATATATATATATATATATATAATCTAATAAATTAAGGACAAGTTAAACAAATATATGTGTGAACACACATATATATAGAGAATGAAATAAGTCAAGATAGAATATAAAATAAAATGAAAAAGAAAAAGAAAAAGAGAAAAATTTATGTACGGAATCAAAGAACAATTATACAAATAGATAAAATAAGATAAAACGAACAAATGATATAATAAATAAAAACGCATGTATATAATACTATATGTTTTTTGCCAGAAATATAATACTATAATGTTCGTTGAAGAATATGATATATAATGCCGACGGGAAGAAAATTACTTGAAGCATAGAAATTGGAGTTACTCTGTAAATTTAACTAACTAAAGATAACTTTTAAAAGGTTGAGATAAAATAAAGAAACATAAAAGCAAAAGAAAGGAAGATTGTACTTCATAATAAAATTACAGGCATTGTTATAAAAAAAAATTACAGGCATAATATTAAAACAACGTATCAAAATGTATATAATACAAATAAGACATGTTATCTATGAGCTTGACAGGGAAAATAAAGGATTGGAACGATTCAATATATCAAATATGAGATAAATATAGAATAATGAATATAGTGTAGAGCTCAGACGGACGGAATTTCAAAAGAAATTTCATTTATGGAAATACAAGCACGAGTTTTTAAAATCAAAGGGTTTAATTGCAATATGGATGATTTGGCAGGTTTTCTTCATCTTTCCCCAGGGGAAATCTGCAGAAACCTGACTTGAGAAAGAAAAAGGTTTGAGATCTATCCAGAAACCCTGTATATTTAGACAGACAGACCTTCACAAAAATTTCTCACCTCTTCAAGAGCGTCACGAGGAGGGCTAGAATCAAAAAATATACTCATGAAGGCTAACAATGATTTAAATATCTCATACTATGAGGAAAAAGCTAATAGAGATTAATACTACTTCCAATCCTAAATATAAAAGCTAGTTTGTATTTGATAAAAGCTAATAGAGATTAATACTGTTGGACATAACAGCCTGGCATTGTGTTTAATATAAGTTTTAATGATGAAAAATATTAGAGAAGTTAATTATAACTAAGTTTTTCTTTTCAGATGTGTCAAAGAAAATTATAATTAAGTTTTAATGTTTATATATGTACATATATACTGGTTACAACTATAAACCATGTGTTTTAATTTAAGGTGTGTTTATCTATATTATTCCATATTAAGAGATGCATGAACCCTTGAGGCTTCACACAAATATTCCATTCAAAACCACAGAAATAGGATTACGATCGATGTTTTATTCACCGAGTTGATTGAATAAAATCAAGATTCTTTCAGTCTGCTTCTTTTTCTCTATAACCTCCCCTCCTTTCACATACCATTGTTTGAACCCTGCCTCTCTTTTTTTCCCCCCCGGCGCTCAAAAAAGACAATTTTATTAATCTCAAAGAAGCATAAAATCATTGGTTCTGCTATCACCAGAGTGTTTTCCAGGTTTTTATTTATTCAGTCTGAAACCCTGTGGCTGTCAGCCGCATGGGATAAGATAAATATGTGTGTGTGTGTGATGGGGACCTTCCCCATTTCCCCATGAACTAATGGCTTTAAATAATCTGATTTTGAAAAATAACTGTATCTTCTCTTTCTCTTTTTCCTTATTTTTTCTCAACACCTCTCTGCTATCTTTAAATTAAAAAAAAAAACCGTTAAGATATACTCCTCCGGTCTTTAATATAGGATCTAATTGTTAGTTGGTTTTGATTTTAAATATAAGACCTATTTTTCATATTTATTAATTTTTTCTAAATTACCCCTATGGATACTCCCTCAACCATAATCAATTAGAAGAAAGAGATGGGGTATTAAGAAAGATTATTATGGTGTTTTAAGAAAAACGTGTTATATTTCTTATAATTAACTAACTTACTTAACTTTCTTAATCTAACTAAATTAGTTAAATGGGTTTTATATTAAGGACCGGAAGAGTAATATTTTATAAAATTAAAAAATTACTCTACAAAATTATTCTAAGAACATGAAAATGGGTAACTAAAATCTTACGAAAAAAGGGCAACAAAAATTAAACAAACTCTTAATATTTACAAGTTTAACTTACAAATATTAAATTGTTTAGCACTCATAGTATATGTTAAATAAAATTTGGAAATCTATCTGTATTTATTAATGTTCTCATCTTTATTTATACAATATGTAATACATTTGCTTTAGGCAATTTAAAAAGAAGATTACCTTATGAAAAAGAAGATTCTCAACCGTTTCTCCATCTCCACTTCCCAAAGGAAGCAAAGACTAACCATCACTTCCTTTAAAAGATGATCTTTTATTTAAAAATTATTAACTAAAAATATTAAATTTGGCAGATCTGGTTGGTCAAAAAAAAAAAAGGCAGATCTGGACGGCCCGGATTCATTTTTAAGAAATGGGTAATAAACAAATGTTTTTGAACTGATTTTGAAAGATAGATAAAGCGCGTTTTACTTTTACCACATAAAGCTTGACCTTGACCACTTCTTTAGCCGCCTGACAAAAAATGCATGTATTCCTATAATCCTACATTTGCCCTCATCGCCTTTCTCTATCTTATGCTTAGAAAAATTTTATCCCATTGATTTGATCATTCATTTATTTATCATTTAATTCCCCGTCAAGTAGATCAAAATAAATAGCAAACAACTAGCAGTTTCCGTTCTTTCATCGCATAAATATACATATACAGACAAAACAGTGAATTAAAATTATATATTGGGCTAAGAAAGCGTATTTTATGGAATTGAAGAAAATGCTAAAACTATAATATTCACATGCACTGTTTTTAACTTTTTATTGCCATCTTTCTGGCGGGCATTTATTCGTTCAGCTAACAAAGGCAGCCACGCAATTGCGTTATTATTTTGAATCTAAGAAATAGGTAATGGACTAATGACTTCAGCTGCTTTTGAAAAAGAGACAGCCTCGGATTTTGTGCGTCTCAGCCTTCTCTCAGCTACGCACGCGCTTTCCATATTTATAATTAAAAGATGATATTTTAAGAATAGGACATATCTTCCTATGTAATTAAAAAACATGATATAATAAATATGAGGGGGAAAAAAACAAAAGCAGAGAGACGGCCATAAACTCGCTGGCACTAGCTCAAGATCCAATGGCATGCGAAAATGAGCTTTACTTTGCCACTAACAAAGTGAGAAACCTATGAAAAAAAATAATTTTTTTCGAAAAAGTATCCTAGTCATTCATGAGTCATCAGCCCCCCGCTAAAACAGCCATCCTACGTGTAAAGAAAACAGTGCCAAGTAAGTGACACGTGGAACTTATATGAAATTGAAGGGGAAAAAGCAGTTTTGCACTGGAGATGCAAGACGAAGAACGAGTAGGATCGGTTTTAATTTGGATCATATGAAAAAGTAGCAAGCAAGATGAACTAATAATAGCAGGAAAGGCATACCATTACGACTACGGCCAGGGAACGTAACCACACTCATTGCAGACAAAAAAAAAAAAAAAAAGCTGCCGTCGACGGTGAGTCCGACGGCGTCGCCACATATCTCACCGACCTGGCCATCCAAATTCTTGAAAGGCTTCGGCGGCAGCTACCATATATATATATAGACCAGTCAATCAAATTTCAACTCCAAAACAAAATCACATTCCTTATTCATTACCTCTGCATGGCCGTGAATGACGTACCCCACTCCGTTGCCTGCTATGAGTGTGGTTTCTCAGTTTCCCGAATGTAAAACTCCCCCCCCTTTCAATTTCCACGTGTCACTTACTTGGCAACGGTTTTTTACACGTGGGATGGCTCAGTTGGAGTTGGGCTGACTCATGAATGACTAGGATCATTTTTTTGGAAAAAAAATTAAAAGATAAAGTTACAAAAGAGTTGAGGGACTAAGTTAAAAGAATAATTTTCCCTCAAAAAATGGGTTAAGGTACAATTTTGACACTGATCTTATTTTTTGAGTGCAATTTTGCCTCTTATCTTTTTAGTGGTGTAATTTTAACCCTTTTTTTTTTTAATTTGGTGCAATTTTTGACCCAAAGGGACAAAATCGGGCTTAAAAAAAGACAAAGGACAATTTTGCACTCAAAAAATCAGGTCATCTGGGGCAAAATTGCACTATTAAAAGATCACGGACAAAATTATACCTTAAAAATAAGATCAGATCAAAATTGTACCTTGATCCCAAAAAAAAAAAATTATAAAGACAAATGTGAACGGAGGTGATAAATGTCGGTCCTGAAGTACGCAAACTCAACTGGTATGTGAGTTGGTGCCAAGTTAGATCCAATTGGGCAATAATATTTTTTAATCCGACGGTGTGTGTGTGTGTGTATATATAGAGGTAGGGACAACGCCGCAACATGTGCAAGCCATTTACTTGTACGCGTCCCGAGACTCTCCTCAACACCACCAGCTTCTTGTTTAATTACGTACTGCAGTTTCATTGTCCGTCATGGGAAATTCGATCCCTAGGCTTTTTCGTGGCTTCCCTGACCATCAAAATATTGGACCACTTCAGCATGCCACACCACCCAAGTGAGTCATCGACTTCTTCATGCATCTTGTATTATTGTTCAGATATCTTTTCATTTCCTGCTCTTAACCCTTTCCTCTGATATTATTTGGTATTAAGGGCTTCGGATTTTCTTCCTTCCCACACAATCTATGCCTACCTAATCGGATTGATTCTTCCTTTGATTGAGATGAAGTATGAAGGATCGAGCAGCAACCCTTTCAAAGAACACCTGGTTGTGATTATGCTTTTTCTGATATCAAAATTTGTCTACGTCATTGCACTCTTAACTTTCCCATCAAATCAAAACTCGCTGGATTTGAAGGTTGGGGTGTGCCATATTTCTGGAGCTATTTCCTGTCAGCTGCTCTTGCTAGTTCTGGTCTCTCCCATCAAGTGGCTCATCATCAACGCCTCCGTACTTAGCCTCGTACTAGCCATGTTCCTGTCCTACAAGTATCTGCTGAAGAAGCTATTCAATAATCACCATGTCACAGCACAAACTCATCACGTTAATGCTGCTGCACAGCCACAAGCTGACGACACCATAAACGTGGAAACCGAAATATAACTCGATCTCCTTCTAGGCTGCCTGGACGCCCTCATCAACATCTAGCTAGCTAGCTAGCTAGATTACTATCAATAATAGGCTTCTATATGTACCAACTAGATATGGTACTAGCTAGTTTGAAAAAAATTGTATGTGGGTCTGTCCATGTTTTAAGGGGACGAAACTTATCAGTTATCCTGAATCTTGAATTTGGCTTAATATATATTGATGATAATTATCCACATTGTGCATCCAATACCCTAAACATTTTCTTGAATACATCTAGCACTCTAAAATATTTTTTTAAATACATCCAACATCCTAAAATAATTTTTAATGCATTCAGCACCAAGGTAAAAAAAATATTTTAAGGTACCAGACACATTTAAAAAATATTTTAAGATGTTGAATGCATCACAAAATATTTTCAAGAAAATATTTCGAGATGCTAGATGTACTTTAATCCCATAAGAAAAGTATATTCTTATCTATATGCTGAACCGAAAGCTAACGATTGAACACCATTAATCATTATATATTTGTGTCCACACTATACTTTCTTACTCAAATCGTGCATGTAAAATGGTACTTCTCCTTGTAATTAAATATTTATGGCTTGTTGCTCGTCTGTTCCACTGACTAATCTATGGTGTGCATAAGTGCATTACATGTGAAGTGGCCCACTCATTCATAATAAATTTAAAAGGGGGAGAGCACAAGCCTCGCAAAGAACGCATGTTTTTCTCTTTGTAGAAATACTCTAGATTACTGGCTACAAATTCAAAACCATTCAATCACATCAAGAATAAGAGTAAATTAATCATCAAGTTCTTATAATTTACCCCTCTCTCTCTCTTTTTCTTTAATTTAGCCCCTATATTTAATTTATATTCAATACAATTCCACAAATTAAACCTTATATATAAATCAATCCTCATTATTACCATTTGATGTTCGATACCTAGGGTTTAGTTTGTGAAGGAATTAACGGTGAGTTGGCATGGAAGCCGGACATATCATTTGCCATGTAATAGATATTTAAAAGCCACCTTGTTGATTGTTTTTTATATTTATTTTAATAACCCTCTTTTGTTGTTGGGTAAAGCTAGCAC
Source organism: Neltuma alba (assembly GCF_004799145.2). NCBI lineage: Eukaryota > Viridiplantae > Streptophyta > Magnoliopsida > Fabales > Fabaceae > Neltuma > Neltuma alba. Next base: position 294,444 of record NW_021637020.1, on the reverse strand, counting down.
GCGATTATAGACAGGACTTTGTGTATCGATTAAGGAAGACTTTTTAACGTTAATTTATTGAATGTTGTAATGTTGTATAAAAAAATTTTTTTGGGGGAGAATGAGAACACACGATCATATATATGGGAGGAAAGAGAGAGGCATAGGGAGGACATCAATGAAAAAGATAAAAAGACTAATTAAAGAAGATTACGAAAACAACAAAAAAGAAGAGGAACCAAAAGAGACCAATTATTTTTAGATACAGAAAATGAGTTTATTTAATTAGCAAAATACACAAGAGTCCTCATTGGCTACAAGCTGCATTAAAAATATGTGGCGTGTAGTTGTGTGCTCCATCGTTGCTCCAAATTAATCAAATGGTTCATCATCAATGCGTCGTCACCTGCATATTTAATATTTAACACAAATTCCTCTATCTCTTTGCACGCATATCGATTTTTTGGCCTAGGGCTGTGTTCATCTTTCGCTAACAGTGACGACTGATAAAACCAAAAGATGAGCACAACTTTAATTTAGACTGAAAAATTAACATGTGTGCCTCACAGCAGAAAAGAGATAGAGGAATTCCACAACAAACGCATCAAATAGATGAGGATAAAGCTAGCCATGATGGGCAGTTAGTTTTGTGCGTCTATAGATATTAACAGGGAAGTAGAACTGAAATGTGGTCACTATTTCCATTCCCCAACTGATGTGCCGACCTGCCTTCAAGATTTCCAAAGGATTAAAATATTATCAGTGCGGTCACGCTTTTTCAATTTCCATTGATATATGTTTTACTAATTAGTACCTTCACATAAAGAACAGGTTTTCAAAGTGAATTAGATCCAACGCAAAGTTTAGGATTTTGGAGTTACTAGATTTTAAAATTATTCGGGAAAAGGTCTTAGGAAACAAAAATATATATAACTTTTTTTGGGGGGGGGGGGAGGGAAGGGGAAGGTAGAGGAGGGTAAGGGAGATTTTAATGTTACCTTGTTTAGTTTGATTAGAAAGGAGTGGAGGAGAAAAATATTTAATGATTCCTTGTTTAGTTTGAGAGGGAAGAGGAGATAATAACTAATTTACTATTGTACCCTTATATATTAGCTTCTATTTTTTTTACTTCTATTTTATATAAATTAATTTTTTTATGAAGATATAAATTAATTTTCAAATTGCATAATTTATAAAAATTCACTCACATATCAACATATTAATATGTGTATAAAGGAATTGATATAATGACATTTTTTCATCTCTAATTGGTAAGATAACTATTTAGAAAATCAAATCAATAAATTTGAGTTAGGCCAGTTGATTTAATATTTCTTTGGATGGCAGTATTAGTAAAATTATTAAATTTTTTATCTAAACTTGGTTCAAGCAAAATGACTAATACATATTAAAATCTGATCAAAACTCTTTTTTTTTTTTGCCCCCACATCGAAGGGTCAAGAAAACTTGGAAATCGCCAACCAGCAACTAGGAAACAGTCAAAGCAGCATCTTCACGCATGAGTTCCACGCATCCTGGGCGAGTGAAACTCATATCTTAATTTATTTGTTTTTGATGAAATGGAATTTTAAAAGGGAAAAAAAAAGAAGCTCAACTGTAACTACGCTTAAGCCTAACATATTGTTCAATGCCACGAACTCTTTCCTCCTAACAGCGAATGAGTGTGGAGACGTGGAGTTTCAATTTTTGATGTGAGTAAAGATGGAATATCATAAAATATATGAGGGCAAGTTGGTCATAAAATTTGGCTTTCCTCTAAAAATCTCGAATTTGAAAGGAAACTAAAATAGTAAAATGGAATAAGGGAGGGAGGTAAGGGGATTCTCTTCAAAATTTCTAACCAAATGAGATGAGGGACACGTTTTTCCTTCTTTCTAACCAAATGTTCACTAGCTAGCTGGGAAATCAAAGTGGCTGAAAGATTTCAAGCCAAATGCTAAAGTCAGCCAAGCAGAAGCGATTGATGGAATTTTGGCTTTTACCAAACCGATGAGACATAATCCAGGAGACCAACGAAACCAATGAACTGCAGTGTAAGAAACACAAGAAGCATTGTCCACATAAACTTACATGCGTTGGGAAGAGTGAAAATTAACAGATATATATATATATAGATAGAGAGAGAGAGAGAGAAGTATTAAAGATCAATGAACTTAACATTAGAGTGTAATATTTATTTCACTGCTGATCCTCTTTTTAGTTTGTCGCCGAAAGAAGCACCATTGGAGGAAGAATTTTTTACATCGATTAAGGAAGACTTTTTATATCAATTTGTAGAGCATTGTGTATAAGAATATAAGATGATGTTTTAAATTTACATCAATAAAACAATCCACACAGACATCACCTTTTATATCGGTTACAACTAAATAACATATATACATTCATATATTTGTAACGTTGAATAAGATAATTATATGAAATTATTGGCCTTAACCTAAGATTAACAGGAAGCTTTCCCGAATCAAATTTCATAAAGTTATTTTAGTCCAGTGTCTTCTTTTTCAATATTATTGGAGCAAAACATGGTTATTCTAACGTTAAGTTTAATTTGCCTTTGTAGAAAAATTCCCAATGCTAAAATAAAATCAATTTAGCGACGGTTGGTTTTATATTATATTCATCCAATACGGCATTTTTTGCAAAAGAAATTTTAAATATCATACAAAATTTACTCTCTGCAACTTTAAAAAAATGGGTTTAATATATATAAGGTTTAAAAAAATGGATTTTAAGAAAAAGGAGGAGAATAGATAAAAATAAAAGTAAATAAGTAAAACAAATGTTATTGAATGACGGAACATTTGTTGTAGGAGGCTAGAAGGTTTTTTTTTTTGGTTTGGCCCCCCTGGATAAAAGAGGTTAAAAGGAGTTGATGAGATGGATTATGATTTGAGACAACGGTCACGTGACAAGAAAAAGACAACAAGACCAGAAGTGGACATGTGCGTGTACTCAATTGTTAGTTGCCACACCCAGGGCCAGCAGGCCAGTAGTAAGATTCTTTTTTCATTTATTATTCCTTCAAGTTCTAAGCACTTCCTCCAATATTTGACAAGTCTCTTTCGGAAAAACCGGTTTGATTGAAAAATAAGTCATTTAAAGAGTATTTAATCCTTATTTATTAATTTTGTCATTACAATTAATGCTTAAATATAATTATTTGTATTTTTTCCTCTCCTTCATAATCTCATTTAATATGGATAAAATTGAAAAAAAAACTTTCAATTTTAGAAAAGATTTAACGAATAATTACCATTTTTTGATATTGATAAATTAGTTACATTAATTTATATTGTGGATAAATGAAATATCAATTCACCCCGTGTTATAAATTTACAATTATTTAATTTTATTGATTGCATACAGTGAAGGGAGCTTTCTTTGATGAGGAAATTTCAAATGTGAAATGTAAATGAGTAAAGAGAATATTTAAAAAATAAATACGTATTTATTATAAATAATTAATTTAATCAATTTTTTAATATGATCAAATTCCTATATTTAAAATTACAAGTATTAATATCTATTTTGTAATGATACCATACTCACCAGGTTCATCAAAATTTTCTTACTCATTCTCCAGTAGAGAATAGGATATGCAGAAAAGAGGGGGGAGACAAATGACAGGAGTGATGCAAACAGCAGAATCCTCAGAAAGAACCAATCAGATCAACCAAAAAAAAAGAAGAAAGAGAACCAATAAAGTGATGGAGGCTGAAAGATTCCAAGCTGATCACTAAAAAGCCAGCCAAGCAGAAGCAATTGTACATTGATCGATGCGCGAACACTAAGTAGAGAGAGAGAGAGAGATGATATAATATTAATACAAAGATAATATAATTATCAAGCTATCGACTTTTTAAATCAAAGAGAGTATTATACTAACAACGTTAGCCAAAAAGAAAAAGAAGATAATATTAATAAATGTGTTTTCACTTGGAGGGGTCGGTGGGCTGGGAAATGGGAAGCACCGATGTTGACATCATGATCGCAAATACTCATCTGTGAGATATTTATTATTATTATTATTTATAAACCTTTAAATTTTGTTAACTTTCATTAAAAATTTAATAACTTTTTAATTTTATTCACATTTAATATATAATATATCATTCAACACAATAATAATAGATTCATATGAAAATTTTCTCTCTCTATCATATAAATAGAATCAAAGAGTTTCTTGTTTCTTTTCTGTATAAATAAGACTGGAGGAGTATGCACGAATTAGTTAATTAATAGTTAATATATTTTATCAGTCATTTGTTATATTTTATTGATCATTCAGTTATTATGTTAATGAGAATATTATCCAGGATTATATTTATCTTATAAGAATAAATCTGAGATATTAGGATTAAACTGAATTAGATAAGATTATAGGGTTAATTTTTCTGGCTTAAGATTTGTCTATATAAAGACTTGTTTGTATTTTTCATATTCAAGGATTCATAATATTCTGAGGCTCTTCTTCCCCTCAACTTTCAATCGTTCATGTTCTAACACTATCTATTGGGTTTTGTTAGTTCTGTCGTTTGTTTTTTTATTTTCAGATAATTTATCATTAACATTTTGAAATCATAATTTCATAAGATCTTGGATTTTAACAATCCATTTCTCTATCCAATAAAAATGATAATAAAGAAAGGATGCAAATTCGGTTCTTCGGCTGTTTTTAAAGCAAGGAGGCTCTTTTCTTAGTGATAGTATTATGCGTAGGAGATGACATAATTTCCAAACAAAAAGAAGGCTAAGTGGGCTGCACATGCCGTCATTAGTGTTTTGTGTTTGCTTTCCAGTTCCATTTTTCACAACAAAGTTTTTCTTCTTTTAATTTAAGAAGCACGCGAGAGGTTAAGAGCGGCCGCATCTCTCCCAGCCTCTTGATGAATATATATAAATTTCCTGGCCACTCACATCGTCTATTCATTTATTTTGAATTTTTGGAGCAGCACACAGACTCTCAGTTTCCTTCTCAATGTCCATCGTAACCCAGGATTCCACGCTCCCCACAATATATGTATATTTTAGAGAGGGATTTTATATATATATATATATATATATTCTTAATTAATACCCATCAAAACAAAAGCGGTCTCTAAACTTACGTTGAAAGAAAGAGTCGAGAAAGACTTTTGTTTTATTTTTAATGTTAGTTTTTTAATTTTTTTATTATTTATTGTAAAGAAGGGTTTCCAAAACTTAGACGGTAAGAAAGAATTAAGGAAAACCTTCTGTAAGAAAGAACTAAGGGAAACCTTCTTTAAAAAATTTACAATGAATAATACTTAACGTGGGACCATGTAAGATATATAAAAAAAGAGAGAGAGAGAGAGAGGAAAACATGGAGAGAAAAAAAAACAGGATAGTATAATTAAAATAAAGAAATATAAGATGATCATTTGTTTAATTATTATTTAATTCCCCGTCAAATGGATCAAAATAGCAAACAAATAGTACTTGCACTTTTTGATATTACGTGAGAGAAATTTTGTGTCAATTTATATAAAACACGTACTTAAATAAGTCAATCTAAACCAGCACCAGCTATATGGCCGACACGTAGTTGCATTATTATTTTGAACTATGGGAGAAGCATGCGAAGAGAGGGTTTAATATCAACATATAATATCTTTATTGATGAATAGCAGGAGAAAAAGCGTCCAATAAGGAGACTGAGCTCTTGACCAGCTTTTACCCAAAAATGAAATCATATCACAATCAAATTTGGTGTGAACAGCAAGAAAAGAAAAGGGAAAACGAATTTAAGAAAGGACGTATACATGAACTATGACTATACAAATATATATATTTGTGTGCGTGTATATATATAAAATGCAAGTTTAAGATAAACGTAACAAGGTATTATACTCAACAGGCTCATCAAAATCTACTGTGTCTCCGGTGGAGAAGAGGACGTAGAAAAGGGCAGAAAGAAAATATGGGAGTGATGTAAGCAACAGAAATCCTCGGAAAGATCCAATCAGATCAACAAAATACCCAGTTTCAACTGTTCCGATTATAGCCGCCAATGTTCCAGCAGTGATCAGTGCCATTCCCAGAAAGAGGATCAGAAATTCCGGAGTGCAACAAGTTTTAATTGAACTCTTCCAAAGTTTTGCAAGTGCCATACACTATCCCACCATGCGTTTACAATCTTCCTGCAACATAGAAATAAGGATCACAAAGTACAGGCTAGAAACCATTTTAAAGGAAATTATAGATTAAAAGGTTATGAAATGACATCACATGAGTGTTTATAGGATAATGACAAAATACTACCGTGTATAACACCAGAGTACGGTGGTGCAATCTCCTGTAATGTGAAGGAAGTGAATATTAGGCCGTAGTAAGAAGACTATACTACCTGGAAACAATATATTTTGATAATATTGAAAATAAAAACCTGAATGTTCACACCGAGGGGCTGAAAGATTTCAAGCCAGATGCAAAAGTCAGCCAAGCACAAGCGATTGATGGCATTTCGCTTTAACCAAACCGATAAGACATAATCCAGGAGACCAGCGAAACCAATGGACTGTGGTGAAGAAACACAAGAAGCATTGTCCATACAAACTTACATACATTGGGAAGATTGAAAATTAACAGATATGTGTGTCTGTGTGTGTGTGTATATATATGGAGAGAGAGACAGAGAGAAGAGTATTAAAGATCAATGAATTTAACATTAGAGTATAATATTTATTTCACTGCTAACCCTCTTTTTAGTTTGCCGCCGAAAGGAGCACTATTGGAGGTAGAATTTTTTACAAAGACTAAGGAAGACTTTTTATATCAATTTGTAGAGGATTGTGCATAAGAATATAAGAGGATGTTTTAAATTTACATCAATAAAACAATCCACTCAGATATTACTCTTTATGCAGTTTACAACTAAATAACATATATAAGCTAAAATACAGAAAACTCTCCTAAATTTTGGGTTAGTTGCATATAACCTCCCTTATCTTTAAAAGTTTAAATTAAAAACCATAATATTTCATGTTTTAATTATTAACCCAAATTACCGTTAAAGCTAACAATTTTTCCATGCCGGCCTTTTTATATCTTTTATTATATGTCATGTCATTTAAAAAATAACACTTACTATTAAATACCTAAAATAAAATAAACTTAAAATAAAGATGTTATTCTATTTTTTTAAATACTTAAAATGAAATAATTAATTACTTTAAAAGTATAAAATATTTAAATATTTAAAATTATTTAAAATATTTATTTGATTGAGTACTTTTTTAAAGAAAAAATTATAAATTACTTAAAATTACATGTCAAATGATGATAAATGTTATTTTTTAAATGACATGATATACAATAAAAAAAAATAAAAAAACTTGATACGGAAAAAACCGTTAACTTTAACAGTACTTTTAAGAGCAAGGGTTTAGTAATCAAATCATGAAACGTTGTAATCTTTAATTTAAACTTTTAAAGATAAGAAAATTTATACGCAACTGACCCAAAATTAGGAGGGTTTTGTGTATTTTAGCCTATATACATATATATGTAACATTGAATAACATAATTATATGAAGTTATTGGCCTTAACCTAAGATTAATCGGAAGCGTTCCCGAATCAAATTTCATAATTTTATTTTAGTCCAGTGTCCTGTTTTTCAATATTCTCGGAGCAAAACATGGTTATTCTAACGTTAAAGTTAATTTGCCTTTGTAGAAAAATTCCCATTTCTAAAATAAAATCAATTTAGCGACAGTTAATTTTATATTCATCCAGCACGGCAAGGAGAATAGATAAAAATAAAAGTAAATAAGTAAAACGTGCTATCGAACGTTAAAAGTAGTTGATGGGAAGGGTGATGATTCATTGATTTGAGACTTCAGGGAGAATCTCAGAACGATGAGAACGCGGTCACGTGGGGAGAAAAAGACAAGACTAGAAGTGGGTGTCGGTGTTTACTTAATTGTTGGTCCCCACTCCCCGGGGGCTGGCGACCGGCAGCGCGACCCTTTTCATTTATTATTCCTTGCAGTTTTGAATACTTCTCCAATTTACAAAATACAAGTCGCATTCAAAAAAAGGATTTTGTTCAAAACTATATTATTTGAAAAGTATTTAATGTTTATTTATTGATTTTGTCATTATAGTTAACACTTAAATATAATTTTTTGTATTTTTTTCTTCTTTCATAAGCTCATTTAATATGAATAAAGTTAAAAAAAACTTTCTAATTTTAGAAAAGACTTAATAAGTCAACTATCATTTTTTTAATACTAATAAATTAGTTAAATTAACTTATATTGTGGATCAGATGAAGAAGTATGAAATATCAATTCACTCTGTGTCATAAATTTGTAATTATTTTCTCGTACAATTTTATCACTTGCATACAATGAAGGGAGCTTTCTTTAAATAGAATATTTAAAAAATAAATATGTATTTATTATAAATAGTTAATTTAATTAATTTTTTAGTATTATTAAATTCCTATATTTAAAATTAAAAATAATAATATTTACTCCTCCGGTCTTTAATTTAAAACTTATTTAAATAATTTAATTAGATTAAAAAAGTTAGGTAAATTAATTAATTATAAGAAACATAACATGTTTTTTTGTAAAATATCATAATCAGCTCTTTTGATATCCTACCCCATTCTCCTATTTAATTATGGTTGAGGGAGTACCAATAGAGTTAATTTAGAAAAAAATTGATAAATATAAAAAACAGGTCTTGTATTTAGAATCAAAATGAACTCAATAATTAGGTTTTATATTAAGAATCAGATGAATATTTTTTAATGATATCATACTCACCAGGTTCGTCAAAATTTTCTTACTCTTTCTCCGGTAGAGAAGAGGATGTAGAAAAGGACATGGGAGAAAAATAACAGCAATGATGCAAGCAGAAGAAATCCTTGGGAAGAACCAATCAGATCAACCAACAAAAAAAAAAAAAAACAGAATGTTCACTTGGAAACCAAGTGATGGCGGCTGAAAGATTTCAAGCCAATCACTAAAGTCGGCCAAGCAGAAGCAGTTATATTGATCGATGCGATGAGACATACTCCAGCACCACAAAACCAATGGACTGCGGTGAACAAAGCACTAACTTATAATTGTATGGTGTGCTTGGGTACGGTTAATTTGTGCTTGAGCACTGAGTGTAGAGAGAGAGAGAGAGAGAGAGATCTTAAGATAATATAATCATCAAGCTATTGAGTTTTTAAATCAAAGAGAGTATTACCACTATATTAATAACTTTGGCCAAAAAGAAAAAGCAGATGATATTAATAATTAGGATATTATCCAGGATTATATTTATGTTAATTAGAAAAATAAATCTGAAATATTAAGATTAAATCGGATTAGATAAGATTTTAGGATTAATTTATTTGCTTATGATTTGTCTACATAAAGACTTAGTTGTATTCTTCATGTTCAAGGATTCATAATATTCCGAGGCTCTTATTTCTTCCGACTTTCAATTCTTCATATTCTAACACTATACATTTGGATTTTGTTAGTTATTTTGTTCATTTTTTTTATTATTCAAGTTAATATAATTTTTTGTCCTTCAAGTTTGTACTCATTTTGATTTTGGTCTCTCGAGTTTTAAACCATAAGTTTTGGTTCCTCAAGAGGCAAAATAGTTCATCTTTTTATTCAATTATAGGAACTAATATTTTAAATGAAAAGAAACTTAAAAGACTAAAAACTATGGTTTAAAATTTAAGAAATTAAAACCAAAATGAAGATGAACTTGAGATATCAAAAATTGTATAAACCCGTATTATTTTCAGATAAGTTATCATTAATATTTTAAAATCATAATTTAATAAGATATTGGATTTTAACAATCCATTTCTTTATCCAGTAATAAAGAAAGGATGCAAGTCCGGCTACGCGGCTGTTTTTCAAGCAAGGACGCTCTTCCTTTTTAGTGATATTACGCAGACGACATAATTTCCAAACAAAATGAAGGCCAAGGGGGCTGCACATGCTGTCCTAACCTCCCCCCTCCTGTTTTTTTGATTAATTTATTTGTGTGCCTTGGTGATCGTTCATCGTTGATCACAACAAAGTTTTTCTTCTTTTAATTAATTTTGAAGCACGAGAGGGCATAAGAGCGGCCGCGTGTCTCCCATCCTTTTGTCGCCTATTCATTTATTTTGAATTTTTTGGAGAAGCACACAGACTCTCAGTTTCCTTCTCAATGTCCATCGTCGTAACCCAGGATTCCACACTCCCCACAGTATATGTATATTGTAGAAAGAGATATTACATATATATATTTGTATTATTAATTAATACCATCAAAACAAAACGGTCTCTAAACTTACGTTGCAAGAAAGAATCAAGAAAGAGGTTTTTTCCCTCATTTATAATTTTCGTTTTTTAATTTTTTTTATTTTTTATTGTAAAGAAGGGGTTCCAAAACTTCGATGGTAAGAACGAATTAAGCAAAATTTTCTTAAAAGAATTTACAATGGATAATACTTAATATGGGAACATGTAAAATATATTTTTTAAAAACGTGGAGAAAAAAACAGGATAGTAGAATTAAAACAAAGAAATATACGACAAAAGGAAGATTAATATGATCATTTATTTATTTATATTTAATTCCCCGTCAAATAGATAAAAATAGCAAACAACTAGCAATTTATGTTGGAACAAAGGTTATAGGAAAATCAATGTTTTCACCGGTAGCGTAGAGGCTGTTAACTAAATTACTCGGGGTTGTAACCTTCAGCACCCCTTTCATGATGTTATTTCTTTTTTCTTTTTTGGTAAACACAGGTACCCTCTTATTGGAAGCAATCCTATTCAAGGCCTTGTTGGGTACTAAATATAGGTACCTCTTCCAGCAAAAATTCAAACCTTGTTTCATCATGTTGTAGGAGACTATTTTTTTTGCTAGACTGAATTCCTGTTGGCTCATTGACGTTATTTCTGATGTTACATTAGCTCTTCATAGGAATTGGCAGGTGTATCTCATTCACATGGATAGGGATGTGGTTGTTGAGGCTGAGTTTTTGGCTAAATACCCTCATATGCTGTCTGAGCATTTCTATGTCTTTGATCATCTCCCCCTTCTTAACAGCAGGTGGCGGATGATGAAAGTTGGCTAGGTTTTAGGTCGGTTGTACTTCGCTTTTGTCTATATATTTGTAATCCAGTTTATATTTAAAAAAAAAAAAAAGTCACTTAAACCAACACTAACTATATGGCCGACACACAGTTGCATTATTATTTTGGGAGAAGCATGCGAAGAGAGGGTTTAATGGTAAATCTTTCAATATATTAGATCTTTATTGATGAATAGCTGGAGATAAAGCACCTTTTCTTTTCTTTTCTCTTTTTGGATAAAGCATCTGATATGGGGAATGAGCTCATCATCATCTTGATCATATCACAGTCAAATTTAGTGTGAACAGCGAGAAAAGAGGAGGGAAAACGAAGTCAAGAAAGGACGTAGATATGAAGTAATGACTATGTAAGTGCGTGTATGTATATATAGCTGGGAGAATTATAATTAAGTCCCAAAAAAAGAAATAACTACTAAAAAGTCCTAATAACAGCTTAAGTAACCTGTAATAATAAGTTCTAGAATAAAAAAATAATAACTTTTAAAATTTATTTTGTAATTTTTTTTTCTTTCTCAAAACCTCATTGTAATTCTCCCTGTATAGTTTTGCTCCCTTCAACGGCGGCTCCGCTGCAGCTCATACTCCTTACATTAAAAAAACAAGAGCAGGAAGTGGGGCATCACGGGGGCAGAATCCTCTCTCCTTCGCCACCTTTTTTCTCTCTCATTATTATTATTATTATTGGATCAAAATTCCAATGAATAAGGTTTAATATTTTACAAAAATAAATATTAGCATAATTTTATTTATAAATAAATCTTAATTTTTAATAATGTTAAACCTTATTCATTGGAATTTTGATCCAATAATAATAAAAAATAAAAGTAATGGGAAAAGAAAGGTATGAGAGAAAATGGGTAAAAGAGAAATAGAATCCCAATAAGACAACATCAAAGTGCGTGCTTTTATTTTAACGGCCTATATACTAGTAGCTAGGGAAGGAGGGCAGGAGTGAGAGGATGAGACCAAACAATCGTGGATGATAACTTCTGCATCCCGTGATGATAACTTCACCTTTGGCTCTTTGCCACTAAGACTGTTTCTTTTAATTTCCTTATTCCGTGGGTGGACAAACCGAGAAAAAGAGAAGGATGATCGGAACCTTTCAGACTAAGCTAGGGTCAGCTTTTAACAAGTTGTGATTTAGATCAATTAACAAGTGATTGGACTTCTCATCATACACTAATTTACGCGTAATAATAAATATAACTACACATTAAATTTGTCAATTGATTTCTAATGTTACTTCACATGAAATTAAATATGAGTATATATACATGAAAAAAAAAATTTAATACCTTTTGAAAGTATAAATGCCTTATAAGATCAAGAACAATTTCTATAAGGTGTGCATTATTGAGAATTTTCTATGTTGGGGTATTCATATTTTTAAGTTACTATCTCTGGTTCTAATTATAAGATTTTATAATTAGGACAGGAGGTAGTATATCACTAAATTAAAATTTTCACAATTGATGAATATATTTTAATAATTGATCTTAATAATAACTGCTTTAGAGAAGATGCATGCTGTTGTTTTTCAAAAATAGGACAACGCACAGAAAAATTAAAGTCGTTTTATAATAAAATGGACGGGAGGGATCGGAGTAAAACCCTATATTCTCTGTGATCAACAGTAAGTGTTCAATATTGTTACTGTATGTGTGTGGAGATAGTAGTTATAAGGCGAACATTCTGCCCATTTACGTGCGCCCTGAGACTCCTCTTAACACACAACTCAAGATCTTGTTTGGTTCTCGAGCCGTTATGGGAAATTCGATCTCTGGGCTCGTTCGCGTCTTCCCTGACCATCCAAATATTGGACCACTTCAGCATGCTACCCCACCCAGGTGAGTCATCAACTTCTTCATGCATCTTGTATTATTGTTCATATATCTTTTCATTTCCTGCTCTTAACCCTTTCCTATGATATTATTCGGTATTAAGGGCTTCGGATTTTCTTCCTTCCCACACAATCTATGCCTACCTAAACGGATTGCTTCTTTCTTTGATGGAGATGAAGTATGAAGGATCAAGCAGCAACTCTTTCAAAGAACACCCGGTTGTGATGATGCTTTTTCTGATATCAAAATTTGTCTACGTCATTGCACTCTTGACTTTCCCATCAAATCAAAACTCGCTGGATTTGAAGGTTGTGGTGTGCCATATTTCTGGAGCTATTTCTTGTCAGCTGCTCTTGCTGGTTCTGGTCTCTCCCCTCAAGTGGCTCATCATCAACGCCTCCGTACTCATCCTCGTACTGGCCATGTTCCTGTCCTACAAGTGTCTCCTGAAGAAGCTATTCAATAATCACCGTGTCACAGCACAAGCCACGGAAAATCAGAACGCAGAGGCACAATCTGACGGCACCCGAGACGGGGAAACTGAAATATAACTTCTACTATGTAATATATTGTGGTTTCGATCTCCCTAACTGGCTTCTACCTAGCTAGCTAGATGACCTAGCTATTAATAATATGTTTTCATTTGGCACTTCAAGGTCTAGTTAGATTCAAGCTTCCATAAGTATACCAACTGGAAAGGCATATCCCTCCATTAAGTTTGAAAGAACTGTATATGGGCCTGTCCTTGTTTAAGGGGACGAAACTTAATATGAATCATGAATAACGTGTGGCTTTAAATATATCTACGATTAGCTGCATTATGTAAGACTTGTTATGTTCAAAACCCATTCAGGATCGGTGCGGTGGAGTATATTTTAACGTATATTCGATCTCCTCGATTCTCTTCTTCATGTACGGCGGCCTTTTTTTTATAACAAATATTCTGATTTTATATATGATGTTCCAAGGGCTAAAGATTGAACACCATGCATCAATATTTTGTGTCCATAGCTCCGAAATCCTGCCCATAAAAAGCTGTGTTCCCTGAAATTAAAGATCATGATTCTCAGTCTTCTTCTAATCGTTATGGTTTATTCCTTTGCTTTCTGTTCGCATGCGTGCACACACACATATGTATATGTGTCATTCATACTAAATTTAGAAGTGGGGACAGAATCGTTGGAAGGAACGCCCTGCTTTCCTCACGTTTTTCCATTGTAGAAATATTTCTCTAGATTATTATTTATAAATTCAAAACCATTCGATCATATCACATCCAGTTCTTATATTTTACCATTGAGAGAATTAACGGGAATTGTTGGCATGGCGGCTGGACAAAATCATTTGCCATCTAATAGATATGCAAAAGCTACACTACTATTGATTGATTGTTTGATATTTGTTTTACTAACCCTCTTTTGTCGTTCAAAAATTACTGTTGTGGCTAGAACTTTCTACATCCATTAAAGAGAACTTTTAACGTTAATTGATAGATAGTTGTAATGTTTTATACAAGAATATATATAACCATATGTTGGCAAAAAAAGAGAGAATAAAATAATGTTTTAAATATAAACACACCGGCAAAACAATTGAGGTTTTACGACGTCGGCTACAACTAAGTAATAATATATCATGCATATATAACGTTAAATAACATAATATGAAATTATTGGCCTTGACTACTGGATTTGAAGGTTGTGGTGTGCCCTATTTCTGGAACGATGGCTTCTGAGCTACTCTTGCTGGTTCTGGTCTCTCCTATTAAGTGGTTCATCCTCAACGCCTCCGCACTTAATCCTCTTACTGGCCTTGTTCCTCATCTGCAACTATCTATTGAAACTACTCGATCATGTCACAACACAAGGCGCGGAAATTCACAATGCATAGGAACAATCTGACGACGTGGTTAACGACGAAACTGAAATAACTTCCCCTCCTTAATATATACTAGCTCCGGTCCTAAATATAAGAGCTAGCTTTTAATTTGAGTAAATTGAAAAAAATAAGTTAAGTTAGTTATTTGCAATAAATATGTATTGTTTTTCCTAAAATATCCTTACTAATCATGTATATTGGCTAAAACTATCATTATTAGAAAAATTACCTTGAGAAAAATGCATAAATACGAGAGACAAAATATATTGAGATCCTATATTTAAGACTAAAATAAAAGTCAAACAAGATATTACATTAATGACCGGAGGTTGTGTGTGTATGCGTTCGATCTCCGGCCTTCTAGGCGGCCTATTTAATATGTATGTTTTTTTTTTTTTAAACACAGAAGGCCCTCAAGATCTAGTTTCAAGCTTCTGTACCAACCATAGCTGGACATGGTATCCCTCCACTATGAATGGTGTAGCTTTATATTGATGATATGTATGAGTTGCATTATGTACAACTCGTTATATTCATGACTTAATAGAGGTCAATGGAGTATATTTTAATTAACACTTCCTCTATTCTTTTTTCACACGGCATTTTTATTCTTTCCCAGAGGCTAAAAATTGAACAAATCTACTCCCTCTGATACTATATTTAAGCTATAATTATTGGGATATGGGCATAGGATTGGTCCTTCTTATAAGCTTTACATGTCTGAAATTTCAATTAATTAATTAATTATTTTTATTTCTATCCCAATTGAATACATATATCTGTTTTATCTCTTTTTCTTCATATATTCTCTCTCATCTCTTTTTTCACTCATTGATTACTTGACTTGTCATAGATAAAAATATATTTGAAAAATATATTTCTTACTAATTTATTGCTTTAAATTAATTTTAACAACTTTTTTATCTTCATGATTAGATTATTTATAGCTTATATATAGGACCAAATATAGTACCCTCTCTCTGTTTCTTTTTATAAGTAATTACAACAACCAAAATCGCATTATTCAAAATTTTAGCTAAATTTAGTTAAAATTAATAAATGTGTAAGATATATTTTCAATGATATATTTTTTATGGAGAGAATACATAAGAAATAATGAGTAAAATTTAGTACGAAGAGATAATAAATTACAGATATTTAATAGAAATAAAAATAGAAATACTAGTTTAAAATTTTAGACAATAAAAGTTTTTTATTTATTTAGAAACATCATTACAAGAGAGACTGTTTTTTATAAAAAGAAAGAGAGTAACAGATTAAGGTTAGATTACAATATCTTACAAAAATAATTTCCGATATATTAGTTATAGTTTGCAATCTGTATGTATATCCTAAAAGTTACCATTTTTTGCTGGCCAAAAAAAAACAGATACCTTTTTTTGGGGCATAAGCAAAAAGATACCTATATAAATGGAACGATCGAGTACTAAACACATTTATTTATATCATGTGGAATTTAAGTATGAGTCATATTGATTGTGACTTGGGAAAGTAGATAACGTGATACCAATTTAATAGAATTTCTGTTTATATATGTGTGTGTGCGCGCGCGCATATATATAGACACACATATTGATGCCAATTTCTTTTTTTAGCTAAATGGTCTTATATAAATAAACAATAACATTTGAATTGTAAGATGAAATATGAAAATATACATAACTAAATGTATGTAAGATTATAAACGAATAATAAACTTTAGAAAAATAGACAAGATAAGCTTATAAAAACTTTGAAAATTTGGAACGCCGTCAATTTTTTTTTAAAAAAAGTATAGCATGTATGCCGTTAAATAATGCAGACAGTTACTTGTATAAGGATGAAAACACCTTTCCCGTTACATAGATAGATGAATATTTTTCACACAGTAATATTTTCATTTGCATCCCAAAAAATCTTTTATAATTTTTATGGATTTTGTAGAAAAAAGCAATTTTATCTATGACGCTTTCTTACTCTTGTTGGCGTGTGGGGCAGAATTTCTATTAACTTTTCTTTATTTAATGATCTAATAAAACTTGTCACTGACGCCTTCGGCGCTTGTTGCTGACGTGGAACGGTCCTCCTGATCGTTAAGTTGTGCAAATTTATTTATTGTTTCGCAAAAATTAGTGGTCAAAATTGTGCGGCTACCCCCACCCCCCGGTGAGTGGGTTATGACATTTTATTTATTTAATTAATAATAAATTGATAAATGACGCCCATCGCAACTTCTCAAGGGCTTCCTTGGCATCACTTCTTTTTGTGTGATGCAAACCTCACTCTTTTTCTTTTTTAAGTTCTTAAAAAGCCACTTTGACGGGATATCTAGTGTTTGGGATGACTTCTAAAAAAAATTCAGTCAAAAAACAAGTTGAAGTTAAAACAATTTTTTTTATGGTTCTTGATTTTCGATTTTTTTCATATTTAAATATTTTAAAATTCATTTTTAACATATCCAGATTAGCTACCTGCAAACTAACTTCTTTTTATAAAATCATATTCAAATATAAATCACATCATATTAATTAGTGTTTACTTCAATTTCAATTTACAAAAATCAATCACAATAAAAAGCACTTCAGCCAACGTAAACTCAAATAAAATCATGGGAGGATTTCGAGACATACTTGGAATCCTGTGAATGGTCCAGTATGCCCACACGATTTAGAATCACAAGACGGACACTATTTGGTGATATAGCAAACGTCACCGAATGAAAGAGAGGAGAAGTCATATGAGAGAAAAGTTATACAGGAGTTATTCGTCTATATCTCCAAAAAAAAAAACTGGCTCCTTCAAACCTATATCTTCTCAATTCTCATGTATAGGTGGTTATTAAAATTTGAATTTTAAATCATAAAGGTAATACCCCTTCTTTTGGACCCATATATTTTGTTATATACTTCATATAGTAACACCATTTGTATTGAGTTTGAACTAGGGAGAATTATAATGAGGTCCAAAAAAAGAAAATAGCTGTTAAAAAGTCTCAACAATAACCTGTGGATAACAAGTTCTAAAGTTAGAAAATAACAACTTTTGAGACTTATTTTGTAATTATTTTTCTTTCTTAGGATCTCATTATAATTTTTTCCTAGATAAAACCCATTCTTATTATAACGTTTGGCTTGAAGTTTTTTCTAAGGGAATAGCAGCTGAAGTCTGCAGATTGTATTGCAAATTCTTGAGTTAGGAAAGGGTATGATAATAATGATGTCTTTTGAATTTTTGACCATCCCCTCTTTTTCTTCATAAAGTGATGAATTACGAAATATTGCTGAGTTTTCTGTTTGTTTATTGATCTCTGCATTGTTTTTCTTTTATTGTAAACGATAGTGTTCAAGAATAAAAGAAAATTAATCATCTAATCCTTATAATTTACCCCTATCTTTTATTTAGTCCCTATATTTAATTTATCCTCAATATCCAACTCTTATAAGAATCAGTCCTTATCCTTTGATCTTAGACATCTGGGATTTAGTTAATTTCTGAGGGGATTAAGGGTAAGTTGGCATGGAAGATGGGCAAATCATTTTCCAAGTAACAGATATGCAAAAGCCACCTTGTTAGCTGCTTGTTTGATATTTGCTTCATTAATAATCTTTAATTTTATCATTCAAGGGAGCACTATTGAAGGCAAAACCTGCTATATCAATTAAGGAGGACTTTTCACATCAGTTTGCAGAGAGAGCGTATCTAATAAGTAGTAGTACATTTTTAATATATGTTGTTAAATAACTCATGTGGATATCACCTTTTACATGGACTGTAATTAGGTAACCTGCTATACATACATATATACATTTGAGGTGTTAAGAAACATAATATGAAACTATTAGCCTGAACCTAAGATTGCTAGGAAGCTTTACCGAATCAAGTTTCATTATTTTTTTGGTCCATCGTTCAATTTTCCAATAGCATTTGAGGAAAAGATGGTTATTCTATTGTTAAGTTCCCTTTTGGGGAAAAATTCAATTTATCCGCATGTAGTTTATTTTATATTCATTCTGGGATTTCGTGCACAAAAAATACTGTTAAATATCATAGACAAATCAGTATTCGCCGTTTGTAACTTCAAAAAAAATATGAGTTTAAAATTGCTACCTTCAGTCCTAATTATAAGATCCCATTTATAGTTTACAAATGAGGTCTTATAATTAGGAACGAGAGTAATATAAGAAGTTTAAGGATTGACAGTGATGAGCCCATGCCCACAATTCCAAGCTTTGTTTCATGTCTAAGCAAATTTATTTCACTGGCACGTTCTCTTAACTTTAGCTTTTGCCTCACTTTTATTATGTTTGGGCATGCAAGTAAAGGTCAGAAAAGAAGGTAGCTAGTACGAGTGTAGATTCTATTTCTTCAACGAGGTTTTTCGTTTTCCTTTCAAGGGTCAAGCACCGACCCTTTCAAATAACATATACTTCTGATGCTGCTGTTTCTTACTGCAAATATCTGTCTACGTCATGGCCCTATTCAGATCAAATTAATCACTCCACCAGTTTCATGTTTGTGGTCCCTCCAGTTGCAGTGGTGCTGGCACAGAGCAAATTAAAACTTTCAGTTTCATATTTCTGAAGCCTTTGCTTGTGAAGTAGTATTATTGAAGATCCTAGTCTCCTAACACTCCCATCACGTTGATATTAATTTACAAAACTATATCATATGTAACAATACTTTATTCGATTCCCCAATACAAGTTCGTCATGAACTGCCACAGTATTGCTACGCGATGCAGATATATCGCAGCACTCAGAGATGAACAGCAAAAACCTTGAGGTGAAGCTCCTGAACACAGGAGGAAAAGCGAGGAGCCACTCAGACAAGGAACCAAAATGGTGTGATGAATGAAATCTGACCTGAAAAGCGATAATGGGAAATAAGAGGAAAAAATGAAGTTACAAAGGCATTCCAACTGAAGCATGGCAACATGTATAAATGAAGAGATAATAGGAAATAACCTAAGTGGCATAGTGTAGGCGCTGGATGTGCAAGCATATATACATCGGGGGAAGAGAGATGTACCGAAAACCCGGAGATGAAACTCGTTGTTACGTTGCAGAGAAATTGAGTCTCCACACAGATTAGTGTACTCTTGATAATATCATTGGCGTCGAAAGGTCGAACTCAGTACGACTCTAACTTCAGTGCCGTAAACTCGCATTTATATGTGTGGTAAATGACCCCACTACGGTTTCCATCTCAGATGCTTCTTCCTTCTCCACCGTCAGTTTGCCATAACTGTGATGTAATACTTCTCCATCTCGTTAAATACCTCCATGATGAGGACCACAAAAATATGGTAAAAATAATTTGATAGTTAGGAGTTTTGAAGGATATATGGAGGATCATACATAACTGAAGTAGACAGTAAAGTAATTTAAGAAGCAAGCCGGAGCTGGCTGGTACGTGTGTATTTGTTCCTATCATCATGCATGTGCGCATCTTCCCCTCCTCCATCCCTCTCTCTCTCTCTAGATCTCTCTGCGGCACCAAAAAACAAATGCGCAAGCGGCCGGTGGGGCTATTCTAGAAGGTACTACTACTATGGTATACTAGTAATAACTAATAACCACCGGATTGGTAATAAATTAAATGAGGACTCAGATTCATACTCAATGATTAGGGGCCAAACTTTATGCCAACGCTTAATCAGTTATTAACCTCATCTACTACTGAAGTAGTCCTAATTAATCAATTCCCATCAGTACTTACTTGGTTGGTGCGGACGTAGAAAGTGATTAATTGAAGGAGTTGTCCCATGTCAGCCGTAATAAAAAGACACAGTTGATCATGCATGCTAAATTGGGATGGCACTTATGTCGCAACTTTTCGTCGTATTTCCACTTATTGATCCCAGAGACACAAAAATATCACTGTAGTAGTGCAATGTCATTTCATCCCACTGCATTTACGCTTTCCTTGTTGGCTGCTATTGTTTGAAATGGATGTTGGAATAGATGTTTGGTTGTGCCCAACTTATTGACCGACAGCCTATGTTGTTTTTCTTCTTCTTCTTCTTCTTCTTCTTTTTTTTTCATACATAAGAAAGCTTAACGCCTAATAACAAATAAAAAGTTAAACATGGGAATTAAATCCCAAACACTCGTGCTCCACTAGGTTCCTCAGATTAGAAGGACACACATCTAAAAGAGAAGATTCTGCAATCCCTTCCTTTGCAAGTTGATCAGCTACTTTGTTCGTTTCTCCAGGAATATAACACACTTAGCTTGAAGCTCCCAGGTATATCGCATTAGCTTTTTGATCTGTAGAAGTAAAAGGCTACATTTCTCATCAGCAAACCTGTGTATCATCATATCCACTACATTCTTTGCATCCGATTCAAGAATAAGTTTCTTGAATCCAAGCTAAGCAACGTTGAGACCTTTAAAAATAGCCCACTCTTCAGCTTCGTACACACTACGAAATCCCAAAGATTGTTTAAAACCAGCAATCCAAACAGCCTATGTTGTTTTAATGAACGAGTTTGAGAAAGGCATTATAGGCTGGTCATCTTTACTATTTCTTCAGTTTTAAATATAAGACTTATTTTGTAACATGAATTACATTACAAAATGAGTCTTACGTTTAAAAACAGAAGAAGTATTTTGGAATGAAATTTGAACTTGTTTTGGTGTGGGCTTGTGGAAGGCTATTTAAGCTTTGCCTATCTAGTAGGGGTGTTCACGGGACGGGACGGGACGGGACCAGGATAGGCCCGTCCCGGTGAACAGGGACGGGACAGGGTTTTAGTCCCGTGTCCCGTTCCGTCCCGATTCGGTCCCCGTCCCATCGGGACCAGGACGGGATGTCCCGTTCCCCCCTTTTTTTAAAAAAAAAATTATAATTTTTCATATGAATTTTTTTATGTTATAATGCTTATTTTTTATTGGGCTTCTAAAGATAAAAACATTATAAAAAATATTATGTAGAAAGCTCAATTATATAGTATAAAAAAAGTGTAAAAACAATACTGTAAAAAAAATACAGTAAAAGAAACACTATATAATAGCTTTATGAATTATTTTATTGAGGAAGGAGATATTGTTGAGATAATACTACAACTTAAGAGCTAAAAATCACTATAAAATAATTATTATTATTAATAAGTAAATTAAATAATATAATAATAATTATTAATAAATAATTTTTTTAAAAAAATACCCCGGACAGGACGGGATGGGACAACCCCGTCTGCATCCCGTCCCGTCCCGAAATTTTTTTTGTCCCGTCCCGAACTCACCGGAATCGGGACGGAATAAATTGAACACCCCTACTATCTAGTATCTACGTTATGGGAACCTAATTAAAAAAAAACCTTTTTTCTTGAGTTGATGTTATGTTTTAGGCTTTCCAATGAATGCCCAAAAATTATCCAAATTCACCGCAATTTACTCCCTTTTAAATATTACCTTCAATTCTTAATATAAGAGCTTGTTTAATTTTTATTTTAGTTTTAAATATGAAATCCAAATTCACTTTGTCTCTTATATTTATCTATTTTTTCCCTAAGATAGTCCTTGTAATAATTATCAAGGATATTTTAGGAAAAAAAACATCTATTTATTACAAATAACTAACTTAACTAATTTTCTTGATCTACTCAAATTAGTCAACTAGCTCTTATGACCGGAGGTAGAAAATTTTATCCATTCATTTAACCCATAATATATCTTCTTTTTTCTTATTTGACGATTAAGCCACGCAAACCTGAAAGTGAGGAAAATACATGTTAGAGGACGCACGCAGGAGTAACCAAATTGGCAGGAAGCCATTGAAGCTGAGGGGAACGGATTATACATAAAGATTCAGGATAGCTCTGCTATATATTTAGAACATGTGACTTGCACTTTGTTGTTTACTAAAATCAATTTAAAGAAAAAGTAATTTCATAGAAATTAAGATAAAACTCATCTTACATATTTATTTTATATATTGTAAAGTCATTTTTAAAATCATGATTTGATTTTTACTTAAACACTCTTTAAAAGGAGTTTGACAACCCCTTAAAAGCACTTAAAAATTGCTTTCAGAAAAGTCGTGAGAAAGTTTCTCTCATGTATTTATCTCAAATACCGTTCCAAAAAGCTGACCCAAATACTTTTATTACTGGTTTAATTGCTATTCAACCACTATTCACGCTTTTTCATCGTGACGACGAGATCAATTTTAAGGGGAGGGAAATGTCATAATTCAAGGCTCCTTGGAAATGGGCCAAAAGAGAATATGGGCTGCAAATGAATTAAATGGGCCGAAAAGTTATGACGAAGGAGTCGAAGAACAATGGTTATACTATGAACAATACTTTTATTACTGGTTTAATTGCCATTCAACCACTATTCACGCTTTTTCATCGTGACAACAAGATCAATTTTAAGGGGAGGGAAATGTCCAAACAAGAGCCCATTAGTCATTTGGGCTTTGTGTTGTTCGGTGTTGGGCTTCAATAGTGTAGTAGCCAGCTCATTCATAATTCATAATAAATTTAAAAGGGGGATAGCAGCCTTGCAAAATAAAGAACGCGCTGTTTTCCTCATGGTTTTCCCTTATACAAATATTTGTCTAGATTATTATTTATAAATTCAAAACTGTATAGTCACATCAAGCATAAGAGAACATTAATCATCCAGGTCTTATATTCTTTTTCTTCTTCTTTTTTTTTGGCCGGGATCCAATTCTTATAATTTACCTGTCTTTTATTTAGTCCCTATATTTAACTTATATTCAATACAATTCCCAAACTTTATGAATCAGTACTTATCATTTGATTTCAATTTTGATACCTAGGATTTAGTTTTTTGTTCTGTTGAGGGAATTAATAGGAGGTTGGCATGGAAGCTAGACAGATTGTTTGCCATATACTTTCTCCGATTCTTAATATAAGAGTTTTTCTTTTTACTTTTATTTTGATTCTAAATATAAGATCACAATCTACTTTGTCTTTCATATTTGTCTATTTTTTCTCTCAAGGTGGTCCTTGTAATAATTATAGTTTAGATAACAAATATTTATTACAAATAACTAACTTAAATAGCTTTTTTAATATAATCAAATTAGTCAACTAGCTCTTATTTTAAGAGCCGGAAATAGTAATAAATATGCAAAAGCCACCTAGTTGATTGGATGTTCGATACTTGTTTTACTAATAACCCTCTTTTTTTTTTTTTAAAGTGAAACTAATAACCCTCTTTCGTGGTTGAAAGAAGCACTATCGTAGCCAGAACTTTATATATATTGACTGAGGAAGACTTTTCAGGAGAATGAGAAGACAATCATATGGGAGGAAAAAGAGAGGCTCAGCGAGGACTTCAACGAAAAAGATAACAAGACTAGAAGAAGAAAATTTTTTCAAAAAATTAAAGATTTAACAAGGAGCCAAGAGACCAATTCTGAGATACAAAAAAAATATGTTTATTTAATTGGTAAATTACATAGAGTCCTAACTCCTACTTGACTGAAAGACGCAACATTTGATATCTGAGGTGTAGTTGTGCATAATTAACACTCCTCTTGTCGTATTTATAAATCATTTCTAATATATTTCAACAAACCGAGAAAAATATTAAATTTTATTAACTCTCATTTAAAATTTAATAATTTTCAAATTTTATTCCTATCTAATATATATTATACCATATAAGAATAAAGTTAACACAATATTAAATGAAGAGTAAAATTATACATTTATATGAAAATTTTTTCTCTATACCCTATAAATAAAACCAGAATAGTGTATAATAATAAGAAAAGGAATTGAGTGACAATAAAAATATTAAGGAATATAAGAGGTTACTAATAAACATCATCATCGTATATACAGGGGAGAGGATCTCTCCACTTTCCTTCCTCTCCATTTCCTTCCACTTTCCACATATATAGGTTCCGTTTGGTATGAAGCATGAAAATGAGGGATAGGGAGTAAGATTGCAATTGAGAAAAATCAGTGAAAAAGTTTTTAGCATGAGTAATTGGTTGTTATATGGGATTAAAAAAACTCATGTATGTGGGATTGGAGAATACCAACTCTCCCCATAACATTCCCCATTCCCACATATAAGGGTTTGTCCAATCTCAAGCAACAAGTAATCTCTTGTACTAAACACTCTTTTAGTAATTTTTTCAATTTCAATTTTAATCTCTATCCCTCGTTATCAATACCTCCTAACAAACGGGGACATCAATATCAATACATTCTTTAGGACCTATTTGTTGGGAACCCGCTCAACTTCCTCAATTTAGTGGCCTAAGTCTCAAGTTTCTAGTGAGGACTTGGGAGTCATGCTGGTATTCCATGAATGAGCATCTTTACGCAGCTAAGTTATTCTACATCTTTGAATCTCGCAACAACAAACAAGATGCTTATGTGCTTTGGTTGACTGGAGCACCTAGGATTAGCAGTGAATTGGTGATGTTTTATGACAATGGATTTTTCGAAATTGCTAGCATGTCCCTTCTGTGGATTAAGAATGGTTGGGATCGGTTTTCTAATCTTTTGAATGTTGAGCAACCATTTGGGACTGACTTTAGTTATAACACTAGTATTAATAGGCGTGACAGTTGGCATAATGACAAAAGTGTTAGTAATGACCTTTCTGCAAGCTTTCTTTGCTGAGCACTATTCTCTTGCCTTTGTCGCTCAAATACACAAGGGAAACAGAGCTAAAAAAGGCTATTGGAAAGTGCTTGGGATTTTGATTATGAAGTCCATTGATGTTGTCTTCAAAACTGTTTTTCTGTTGCAAGTCTTAGCGATATATGGTCTTGGGGGGGAAAAAATTATCCTACATATATGTTTTTTTAAATGCTTTATACCAATCCTTGAGGATAAGGATCCTTTCGGGAGGAGAGTATATTGATATATGGTAATTGTAGGAGCAAGGGCAATTAAGTGAATAGGAAGGGGATAATTGTCTATAAATAAGGTGCTAAAGATTGTATTGGGTGTCTATTCAATCCAATATCACTGAGTACTTTCTTTCTTCCTCTCTGAGGCTAACAAATCCTCTCTCGGTCTCAGTTCTTCTTCATTATCAACCTACCAAAGCTTTCAAACCTGAAACTCTGAGAGTAAGGAAAATGAGAGAGGACGCTGGCAGGAGTAACGAAATTCGCAGGAAGCCGTTGAACCTGAAAGAAATGGAGCATACAGATATCGCCTCTCTGATTTCTTCTTCCCTCTCAACTCTGTTCTCTTCAGTGGATAACTATCATATGTAATTATACTTTCTTCAATTTCCAATATTAATTCGTCATCCATGTTAAGGGAAGGGATCCATAAAAGTTTCTCCAATATCACATAAAAGGAAAAAGCAATAAGTAAGCTATAAGTAGCCGAAATTGTAGGAGCTTCAAGGTCCACCATCTGAGAACCCTGCTCTTCTCCTCTCCACCGTCAGTTTGTGATTTATTTAGTTGTCTCCACTCTTCATCAAAGTGACTGCCAAATCCCAATATCAAAGTGATTGTTAAAATACAGGGGGAAAATCGGAGAATTTCAAAGTGAATGCTAAGTTACAATATCAAAGTTATTGCTGGTTGCTAAAATTAAGCGGAGGATGCCCTTGTGTTGCTCTCCGCAAAAAGCTAAAATCAAGTATGCCATTCTCAAGTTCTCCTCCAACGAGATTAACCTCTAGGAATTCAGCGAAGTCCAATATTTCTACTCTAACCTCCAAACCAGCAGCCAGATTACATTTCGCTTCCAAAATCTAAATTAGAAGCACACCAAACAGCCATCCTGTTCATCATCCATGAAAAGGAAAGGAATTCACTGAAGTTTCTCCACTATAATACATAAAAAGAGAATGCAATAAGCATCAAGCAGTGTCAAGGTCCACCATCTGATAAACCTGCTCCGACCCAGAAGGAAAATGAAGTTAAAAATGCATCTCTGCTTATAACCATGCCACATAAAGATACAGAGAGAATACATAGTATTGCTGCTTGATGTGGAAGTACGGGGAGGAACAGGGATGAAGGGAAAGAAAAACCTAGAGATGGAGCCCCTCATTGCAGACATTCAGTTCCACACAGACTTGTGTGCTCATACAATTGCTGGCAAAAGGAGCCAAAATGAAGGAACGACTAAGATGTATTTACCTTTTTTTTTTTTTTGGGTTAGCCACAATCATTCTCCCATTAAAAGCAATACTGTCATGCACTAAATATAGGTATCCTTCTCAACTGGAATTTAAACTTTGATTGGCCATGTCACGAAAAATCAGCCCGTTCCATTAAACCTATGTTGGTGGAATGTATTTACTATTTAGGTTGAAGAGCGTGTGCTGATATGACTGGAAATCATTTATGTAAAATTATAATTTAAAAGTAAAAAACGAGGCCAAAACAAAGTAGAAGAGAGTAGATAGAGAAACTTTTGTTTGATGATTTTTGTGCGGAGATTCATTACCTAATAGCATGAGGTTTTCAAGAGTTTGGTGCTTTGATTTGTGGATAATCATTTTAGCCAAAATGTGAGTTTTTATGTGGGACTGAAGTTGGTTTTTTTTCCCATCATAATTTATGCATCTATTATTCTTTTCAAATAAAATTAGAACTCACGACCTCACATTTAAGAAAATTTTCATATGAACATTTGGTATCATTGAGCTATAAAGCCTCGAGCGGCGATTGGGGATTCCTTGAACATAACCAGCAAACTAAGCCGAGCAAATCAAGCAGCAGCTGACCTCTAATGAGAATATATTTATGGGTAGCATGAAGAAAGTATATCACTTTGGATGATGTGTGTTACCATTCAGCTTTCAGCGTTGATTACTGAGCATTTTATTTTTAAACCTCATCATGTTTCCAGTCCAATATTCGGGCCATTTTCCTATATTTGAAAAAAAAAAAACTTGTCATGATTTCTTATTTTGGAGCCCTTACGTGTAATTACCAAGAAAAAAAACCGGACCGGACCAACCGGTTCAACTGGAAAACAGGTGAACCTGTCCAAAGTCCGGTCCGGTTTAAGTAGAAAACCGGTCAGCTGTTGAACCGGAAAATAACTGGTCAAGCCGGTATTAAACCAGTCGACTGTCCGGTTTGGGGGCTGACCGGTTTAATTTTTTCCCCCTCCCTAAACCCAAAACGACGTCGTCTGATGGTTGGGTTCGGTCAATTCACGCGGTCCCTCCCTCCTCCTGGCTAGACCGCAGACGAGATTCCCCCATTCCCATCTTCGTTTCGTTGAGATGTTGAGTTCGAGTGCGCCATCGAGTGTTCGACCATTCTCCCTTACAGCTGCAGCTCCTTCGAGTGTTCAAGTTCTCCCTTGCAGTTGCAGCGCCCTCGAGTGTTCGAACTCTCTCTTGTAGTTGCAGTGCCGTTGAGTGTTCGAGTTCTCCCTTGCAGCGCCGTTGAGTGTTCGACCGCTCTCCCTTGCAGCGCCGTTGAGTTGCGTGTTTCGTTGAGTTCGAGTGTTCGACCGTTCTCCCTTGACCAAGATTCCCATTCCCTTCTTCGTTGAGTTCATTCTAGTGTTCGACCGGTCTCCCTACCCCAGATCCATTGCTGCTTGCCTTGCCTGAAACTAAAAAGCATCCTTCAATCCCTGGTTCAATCAATTAGATTCATAATGGCTTTGGCGCATTGGTTGCTTGAAAAACAATGAATATGATTGATTGTTTTCTTCTTTCTCCATTGAAGCTCTGTTGCTGACTTGCCTTGCCGTGTAGCTGATAAGTAGAAGTGTTATATTTTAATGTTATGAATTAAATTATATTATTTTAATATGACCGGTTCAACCCCGGTTCGACCAGTGACCCTTGACTCACTGTCTCGACCGGTTTAATCTCCGGTCCGGTTTTTTATTCCTTGGTAATTACCTTTCTGCCTGGCTGTTTCCTCGTCACTTGATGAATATGTTTTGTTCTGTTGGCATCAATCTATGAAAAAAATAGATTGGACACTAGCTTTCAATTCAACGCGATGCATTTTGTGGTGTTTTGTTCGGTTAGGACTAGTCTTGGTCTATAGTTTTCATTTTTGTTTTTGGGTGAATTGGTCTATAGTTTTAAATTTGAAAATTGTATTTTATTCATGAATATATTAAATTAGTAAAAAAAATTTGACATCTTAAATTAATTGAAAATAAATTTCAAGGCCAAAATTTTGCTCAATGAAATAATGGGCCGACTCTATTGTAATGGTTTGATTGAAGCATGCAAAATAAAATATGCTAGAATAATAAATAAAATAAAAAAGTGAGGTCAAAATATACCATAACTAATAAAATAAAACAATGATGTTGTCCGTAAGAAGCTACATCATTATGTTCTTAAATAAAAAGTAAAATTTATCGTTGATTTATTTAACCATGTGAGTACATCACACACGTGTAACACTCTCCCGTTATTATCGTTAAGTAATAAGTAAAAGTAATATAACATAATAACGGTATATTTGAGCAAATTAAAAAAGGAGGTTGACTTTGGATCTCTTGAGTTTCATTCACCAAAGTTTGGAGCTTGGATTACAAAGGCACATTATCTTTACTTTATCTTGTTTTTGTTTATCTATACTTTTGATCCTCTGATTCTTTACTTTATCTTGCGCATGGAAATTAGCTAGGGCAATATATGAAACAAAATTTCCGACTTATTAATGTTTTCACCTCTATGTATTTTATATTTATACAATCATTTATGGCTTTGGCGTGATAACGCAAGCATGTGATATTGCTTCATGTTTTTATATCATCACCTCTAGAATTTATATCATTCTATGCGTTTTATATTGTCACATCTCGAATTTTATACTGCTTCATGTTTTTATTTTTAATCATTTTACGACAAACCAAGCTTGTGATGAATATATCAAGATACTCTGACTCTCTTGTGGCTACACAGATAGTGAAACATCTCTCTCTCTCTCTCTCTCATGAATTTTTGCTTTCATTCAAAACAGGACAGAGATGTTTTCTAAGCACCTTTGAGAGCTTGAGGACAGCAAATCTAGAATGGGGGCAGATGATGGAAGTGGGTTTCAATTTGAAGAAGCATCCGAAGAGGGGCTAATAATCTCTACGGTAAAAATAGAGGCTCGAACACTTGAGGATTTGCGATGAAGTTTCGTGCCGCTCTTCTCTGAACATGCAAATTCCTCTGATTGTTGGCCGTTCAATTTTTTCAACTATTGGAGGAGCATCCGAAGATGGGGCTAATAAACTCTTCCGTGAGAAGGGGACCAACCACTCGAGGATTCGCGATGGAGTTTTGTAATATCTTAACATATATTAGACATGGTGCGTCATCACACTACTTGTAATTTATTGTTCCATAAGAACTAGGTGTTTAGATGGAAACTAAATCATAGTTTCAGAATTGATTTCACAGAAGTAAATATGTGAAAGTGCTTTTAAAAAGCACTTATTATGATATCCAAACACTCTTTTAAGAGTAAGGCTTGTTTTTTAAGACAAATTAACCTTCCAATATAAGACTCACATGATAATGCGTCCTTTGAAAGTCCATGTCCACGCTCCGCACGCTAATACACTCGGCTTTCTGCGGAATACTTTGTCAGCCAAAGCCGTCTGTAATTGACTCTCTTTGATTAGCCGACACCTGATGAAAGCATTAATATAATCAGTACTGGTTTTCAGAAGAGTCGCGTTCTAAAAATTAGTCAATAGTTCTCGAGGCCTCACAAAACCTCTCTTTCAAGGCAACTAAAACTCACCAGAGTAACTAGACAGTTTTGCTATAGATACGGATAGTAACTAAACCATTAGCCCACACTTACTTATCAATCGTGCGAATGTTTATTTTTTCTATACTATATTTATATATATTCTCTTTTAATTTCTAAAATTATTTTTTATAGGCTTATAAACAAAAAGCCTTGAATTTGGAAACCTGAAATCAATTCCTTCGGACTTCAGGGGAGAAAATTAAAACTGATAGCATTTTCATCTTATATTGTGAAATTCAAAGTATAGTTTATACAGTAGAATTCGCAAGAATTTTAAATAATACCACATGTTCTTATGAATTTTTAATTTGATACAGTAGAGTTTGCTTTTTTTTTAATATTTATTTTTATAACAAATGCCTTAATTTTCGATGAGATTTGTTAAGGCAAAAAAAAAGTAATCTGTTGCTGTCTTTTTCCTTTTTGTGGTGACATCTTTTCTTGCCGTATGTGAACCCGTGGTACGGAATGTCTGCCTACGACCTTTATAATTTATTAGCAGTAATAATATTAAATAATGAATGGTGAGGATCGCGGCTTGCTTTGTCAAACTTCTCACCGACGTGGAACTCTCCTGCATGCCGTCGACGAGTTTTCTCCAGGCTCTCTGTTTGTGATGAGTGCTCGTAAGAGGGCTCACGACTTTTCAATTCAATCGTTTAATTTAATCTAATCTAATTAATCAGTATAGGTTGAATTTTAAAAAAAAACAGTCACACTATTTACAGTTCATAATCTAACCTTAGAGATTTTATTTTTTTTTACCAACTCACCTTGGAGTTTGGCCACTTTTTTTTTTTTTTTTTTGGCTTTTGCCAGCAGTTTACTATGGCCATGTTGGCTCTTATCTTCAGCCTTAGTAAACAAGCTAGTAACTGTAATACTAATATACAAATGTGCGGTGTGCTTTGTGGGGTGGGGGGTGGGGGGTTAAGACAATAGTACTGCAGTATATATTTTCAAGCTATTGATTTCTAGATTAAAGATAGTATCAATAATTGTGTTAAGGCCTTCATAATTTAAGAATAATTAATAATGTCATTTAATAATGAATCAGGATGCTGGCTCACCCTTTTAATACAAGTTAAAAGGACCCAAAAAAAATCTGAGCCTAGTATAAAACGGTCCTGGGGCTGGTATATGCTGCTAACAGTCAAAGTCTTATACTCAGATAAAGCTAATTAATTGAGTTCTCAGGGCTTACATATTTCATCCTCATCTGTTTCTTTCATCAGCCATCCCCTTGTCACGACAAATAAATTAAAATCTCCAAGGGCATTGCTAATGTTGTTATATAGTTAACTACTCCTCCAGTCACAAAATGAATCTTACATTTAGAATTAAAGAATATGAAAATGTTAAAATTTTTTATATATGGTACGTTAACTTCTCTAAATAGATTATTTATTTTGATGACATAAAAGTTGCTTACTTTTTTTTTGGTCAATTTTCTCTCTCATATTTTTCCTCCCTTGTCGTTCTCTTTCTTCCCCCTTCCCTTCTTGTTTCACATAATCATATCATTACGTAAATCAGTTACGCGAAAAAATGTAAATAAAATGACGGTTCCTTTCTCTTTCTTCCCCCTTGCCTCCTTGTCATCAATTACGCAAAAAATTATAAATAAAATGACGGTCCTTGCCTATTCTTTTTAATTTATACTTTCAGTCCCTTTCACCGCCTTCATGTTTGAAAACATGTCCCGTCATTAGCGTCTTAGGTTTTTTGGAACGTGAGATCGATTAGGCAAGCCTCATTGCCAGCCACCTTCTCAATGTCATGACAACTAACTTGAGAGAGAGATATTAAATTATAGGGAGAATTAATTGGCAGACATTGTTACAATTTCGTCTTGCTGCTTATTGTTTCATCTGATTTTCAATCAGATTCTTGCAATTTTTTATTACATTTTTATAGTTTCATATGATTTTTAATCAGGTTCTTATATTTTTTTTTCCCTTTCCTTTTTGCCAGTCGCCTAAAGCTACAGGACCAAATCAAAAATAATATAAAATTGTAAAGATTTGATGGAAAAAACAACAAAACCTTATTAAAATTTAGATGTTAATTTTTCTTCTTATGATTTCAGATTCTTTTCACGAAATATATTGTTCAAACCCCGTTTGACGTCACCTCTGATGGATTGTGATAATTTTTTTTTTTTTTTTTTTGGTTGAAGGGTTTGATAACGTCTTATTTTATCATTTGGTTCAAGAGTTTGATAATATTTTATTTTATCATCGGGTTGACCAAATTGTTCATCCCCTAAAATTACTAGCTACAAAACAAAGCCTTTCAATTTATATAGAATTCGGGCCACTTTACAGAGACTGCTCTTTATATTCTCCGAACACCTTGTTCCTTGATAATTTAATTTCATTACTTGAGGAGATCCTGCAGTTTCATTCTCCATAGTATGATGACAAATCCCATCTCCAGGCTCTTTCGTTGCTTCTTTCTCCCTCCAAATATTGGACCAGTTCATGCAACACCACCCAAGTGAGTGATTATTGATTTTGAATTTCTTTTGCATTCTTTAATTTTAACCCTTTCCAACAATTTTTGTGAAGGGCTTCGGATTTTGACACAGTTCACACTATTTACACCTACGTAACTGGAATGCTGCTTGGTTTGATTGAAATAAGCTATCAAGGATTGAGCGGCGACCTCTTCAAAGAACGCACGATTACGATGATGATGTTTCTGATATCAAAATTTGTCTACGTCATTGCACTCATAATTCTTCCGTCAAATAAAACCAATGATCATCACTCGCCGGATTTGAAGGTCGTGGTGTGCCATATTTGCGGAACGATCTCTTG
This sequence comes from Neltuma alba, assembly GCF_004799145.2. NCBI lineage: Eukaryota > Viridiplantae > Streptophyta > Magnoliopsida > Fabales > Fabaceae > Neltuma > Neltuma alba. Next base: position 261,066 of record NW_021637020.1, on the reverse strand, counting down.
TGAGTTACTCTTGCTGGTTCTGGTCTCTCCAATCCAGTGCTTCATCATCAACGTGTCCTCACTTGTCCTCGTACTGGCCTTGCTCCTGTCCTACAAGTGTCTGTCGAAACTGCTTAATCATGCTGCAACACAAGGCACAGAAATCGACAATGGAGTGGAACAATCTGACGAGACGATAAACCAGCAGGAAACTGAGAGAACTCCCACTCCTTAGTATATATGTTCTCGGTCATTCTTCTAGGAAGCCTATTTATTTAGTATGTTTTCTTTTTACACTGTGCGCACGTCGAGATCTAGTTTCAAGCTTCTATATGCCACCAAACTATGTATGTACGGTATCCCTCCGTTAAGGTTGAAAAATTGTATGTGGGTCCATATATGTTTTAGGGGGTGGCAAGATTATTATCAATGGCGTGGCTTTAGATTGGTGATGATATGAGGTCGTACCATGTATCAGTGGAGTTTGTTTTAACGTACATTTCCCTCTATTCTTTTACACGGCATTTGACCCCAGAAATTTAATACTCCTCCGGTCCTTAATATAAGACCCATTTAACTAATTTGATTAAATTAAGGAAGTTAGGTAAGTTAGTTAATTATAAGAAAAGTGACACATTTTTCCTAAAACACCATAATCATCTTTTTTAATACCTCCTCTCCCTCTTTTATTTGATTATGGTTGAGGGAGTATCTATAGGGGTAATTTAGAGAAAATTGATAAATATGATAAATGGGTCTTATATTTAGGACCAAAACCAACTCAAGAATTGGGTCCTATATTAAGGACCGGAGGAGTATTTATTAATCAAGTCTCTAAAATTTTATAGTCACACGCAATTAGGTCATTATAGTTCGACAGAAATTAAAATAACACTAAAAATTGCTAGGTTATGGTTATGCCTATTGCTTGAACAAAACTAACTAATTAACAAGGACCAGCAAATCAACCACCCACTCAATTGTGGGAATAACTTTTGACAAGCATCACCAAGAAAGTATATCAGTTTGGATCATGTGATTTAGCTTTCAGTGTTTATTGCTGGGCATCTTATTAGCAAACCTCATTATATAGGACCTTCTTCCCAACTTGATTTCTTGATTTGGGGATCTTAAGTGTAATTATTTCATGGGGCACCTTGTCCTGTTCTGTTTTTCCCCCCTCATCAGGACAAGTCCTGGTCAATACTATAATTATCAATGGGACGCCCAAATTAAATACTAAAAAAATTCAACCTTAGTTACATTCCATCTTAACGGTATGTTTGGTAAGAAAGACGTGGAGTGAAGGTCATGGGAGAAAAAATTTTAATGGGTTAAATTCAAAAAATTAGAAAAATGAGGTTATGAGATTGTAATGAAGATAAAATATAAGATAAAAGAGTAAGAAAAATTAATTAAAACGTTTTAATCCTACTTTTTTAATTTTTTAAATCGAACTCACTAAAATTTTTTCCCCTCATACCAAACATACTATAAATGATTCTCCCTCAGTGGTCTTATTATTACGGCACCACCCCCTACTCCGAATCCCTCCTTATGCAACTTTTATATTTTAAATATGAAAATAAATTTATTTAAATTTTAAAAAATTTATAGTATTCTTTAATATATTAAATTAGTACCAAATTAAAATCTTAAATTAAGCACAAATTCTGTTGACATCAACCTTTGTTCAGCGACTTTATAGTAATAGGTTGGTTAAGCACAAAATAAAATATGATAGAATAAAAAACAAATAAATGAAAAATAAGGTCAAAATATAATATAAGTAATATCACATGCTAATTGGAGAAAATGGAACATTTTAATGTTTAAATAAAAATGATAAAAATATAATAGACATTATAATAAATACTTCAATTTGAGCACATGCCAAGCATATATAGAGAGAGATATAGAAAAGGTTTCTTAGTGGGCTAGTCTAACCCAGGGCTCTCCTCCTTTGTTTATTTTAAAATAAAAAAGGTCTCTTAGAACGAAGACATTAATTACCAGAATAATAATAAACAATATTAATATTCCAAATTTTAAAATCTTATTATAATCCCAGCTCTTTTTAGATTGAGATGCAATAGAGATAAAATACGAGTAGAATAATATTGTTGTGAGTGAAAAAATATATTATGTTCTCAAATAAAAATAAAAGTTATTGTTGTTACTATCAAGTAATGATAAAAAAATAACATGATATAGTAACTGTATAATTGAACAAATTAAGAAAGTACCTTGATTATGGGTCTTATGAATTTCATTGGCCAGGGACTTTTTGTAGACGTTGTTTCTATTTTTGAAAAAACTAATATGACAGTCCTTACAGTTTCATCAAGTTTTGAATTAGATCGTTATAGTTTTTTTCTTTTTTATTAAACACTTATTGTTTACACTGTTAATATTGTCAGTCCCTCTGTCAAGTGAGCCGTTAGTTTAAGCTAAATCCGCCTTCCTCTTGCTTGTTGGCACCATCTCCTCTGTTAGTTTCTCTCTCCCTTCTCCACTATTCGTGATTTTACATCCTTTCCCTCTCTCTCCCCTATCATCATCTAACAATTACTCTTCGCCTCGGTGATAGTTGCCTGGCTAACATCTTAAACTGAGCTCCTAAAAGTAAAAGCAACCTTAAATTCACACTTTTAAACTTGATTTCAAGCACTGTCTTCAACGGGAAATCAACTCAAAATATTTCAACACAATATAATTGGGTTAAACATTAGTCGGCATTTTTAATGAGCTTGGAAAGCCTCACTAGTTAACTTGCAAGTTCTCCATTCCTGCAAGATCTTTGCCCCCATATCCTCATAAAACTTGATGGCATTAACATTTCAATCAAGCAGGACCTACTCCACTCTTCCCTACCCCAGTGCCATTGCCGAGCGCATCATTTCTCGAACCCTTTCCTTTTCTAACACTCTCTCACAAACAAATCCTCGACATAGAATCTAATCTAGGCTTAGCGAGAAACATGGAGTGATTGGGAAAGAATAGTATAAAATTGAACGTCTCCCTGTTCGAATCGGATCCTCAATCAGAAGATCCAGATCCACAATCAAAACTATCTGTTTCTAGAATGGATTGAAAATTGATTCCTGCTCTAAAGAGTGTTATGTTATCCATGGCTCCATCGATTCACATTTCTTTCATCTTCTACTTCTGCTGATTATGATAGCCCTCTTTGAAGCTTACATGATGCCCCCTTATTACCTCTCTAGAACTTGCCTTTGCGATTTGATGATAAAGTCGATGGCGTGCCCGAGTTTCTCGCCAAACATGGCTTTCCCAAGGGTCGTCTTCCCAATAATGTCAAATCCTGCAACGTCACTGATAATCGCATCTTGCAAGTCCAGCTTCAAAACCCTTGTCTGGTGTGGTGGGTATTCGTAAAAATGTCAAATACCTACTCGTGATTTTGATAGCCGCAAGAACAAAATTTTCTGAAACACAAGATGAAGGTTTTACAAGAGAAGACAAAGACGAAGACGATGGAGAGAGAGGGGAGGATCTGAGATTATGAATAGTGAGAAAGAGGAGAGAGAAGCCAATAGAGGAGATGATGCCATGGAGCAAGATGAAGACGAAGTTAGCATAAACTAATACCTCACATAATGGAGGGACTTACAATATTAACATTGTAATCAATAAGGATTTGATAAAAAAGAAAAAAACTATAAGGATCTAATTCAAAACTTGATGGAACTGTAAAGACTACCATATTAGTTTTCCCTTTATTTTTTTGAGTGATTATTATTTAGGTATATTGTTCTATTTTGTTATTACCAATTAAATGGTATTATTTTAATATGGTTGGTCTAATCCTAGTCTGACCATTACCCCTTGACCCAATATTTCGATCAGTTCAGTATCCGATCTGGTTTTTTTGTTCCGAAACCAAGGATTGTTGCTCAAACTTCAGTTTGAACTATAAAACGATTTTATGATTGAGTCGGATTAGATCAAGCTATTGAGCTAGAACACAGAATTAAACTGGGGACGGGAACAATTTTGAAAAAAAAAACTATTTTTAAACCTCTGTAAATTATTATCCAGTTCTTATAGTTATATTTAAGACGAGAGGTAGTAATATGATTTTGCATTTGATGATGTGGGGAAGGGCCAAAAGAGAAGGGCATATCAGACATGCAGCTATAACGGTTATAGTTTTTGTGTGGATCAGGACAGCTGGGTCAAATTTGGGTCAATTTAAAAAAAGGAAAGCCCACACATTCATTGTATTGGGCTGTTCAAAGTAGAGAGGGCTAGAATCACAGATAATCTAATTTGGTCATTTTATTAAGAAAAATACTTATATCAAGTTCTTTATATCAACTATGTCAAGTTTTTCTTGTATCACATGGATTTATACTTTAATTGTAATATCTTAAAATGTGTAATTGGACAACATGACATGATTTTTTTTCACCACCGACAATATGACATAATGAATATAAGGAACTTAATCCATTACTATAGAATTAAAAATACTTGACGCTAAATACTTGACAGTTATTAAAAAAAAACCATCAATTATGATGTGGCAGAAGAAAATTTGACGGTTTTAAGAGGAACCGTCAAGTTTCCTTTGATAATACTTAATGATCTTTTTAAAACCGTCAAGTTTCTGTCAAGTATTATCATACTTCAAGTATTATCATAGGAAACTTGATGGTTCCTCATTAAACCGAAAAGCTTCACAATACTTAACAGTTTTTATTATAACCGTCAAATATTTTTCTCAAATACTTGACGGTTATAATGAAAAACCATCAAGTATTATGTTTCAAAACCCCCATTTTTGTTCATTTTGCTCTACTGGGTTTGAAATTTCTAGCGCCCATTCTGGTTTCTAACCTGTGCCCATACATCACAACCCTCTAAACCACCATCCCCACTTCATTTTCAGTCTTTTCCTTTGTTTTTATTGATCATCCTTCATCATCGTCCTCTCTGTGTCCTCCTTCATCATTTCGACATCCTCCAGCATTGTCATTGTCGCGTATTGTTCTCCAGATTTTACAACTTTAGGTTAGTCCCTCCTCGCGTCCTCTTTCGTCACTCGCTCCCCTTATTTCCTTTAGTGATTCGTTCAAAATGATTGTAGTTAAAAGAGGATGATAGGATGAGCAATTATTTTTGCTCCATTATAGTTTCATATTTTGCCGAATGGGTTTTTTCACATTTTGATCAGTATTTGGGTTTAGGTTCTTTTCAATTTCTGTTTTAGCCATAAATTGTTTGCTAAATTATCAAAATTGCTAATGTTTCAATTTTTGTTTCTGTAATTGAAATTGACTGAGGCTGTATGTTTTATATTTTTGAATGTTAATTAATTTGTATGTTGTTATATATTGAAATTGCCTTACTGCTGGTTTTCTGCTTAATGAATACTTCATTTGAAGTTAAATAGAAGGCATAAAGCTTGGGGAATGCTAAGTTATAAGCTGTTATGCTATTAAATTTTTTCCAAATGGAATAGCATATCAGTAGTAGTAGAATATTTTTCAAACTGAAGTCAAAGTGAATTTTTGTTGAATTACTAGTTGCTAACAACCAGAATTACTTGTTGCTAACAATTAGAATTAAATAGGGATAAATGTGATCAATAGTGCCTCATGTATCGACTTTCTATTTTTGTTTAATTTTTACAATATCTTTGAGTCGCTGATCACATTTTCCTCTAAATGATTCATCTTAGTTGGGGACTATGGGTAAGGAATGGATGTCCACCAATCGTCTATCAAAAGAATATTGGGATGGGGTAGAAGATTTTATTAAGTTTGCGATTGAACACGCTGATGATCACAATAGGATTATTTATCCCTGTCTTAAGTGTTGCCTTCTGAAGTGGGTTTTGCCATCCAATTGTGAGAGCCACTTAATTATCAATGAAACCGATCAAAGTTACAAGTGTTGGACAAAACACGAAGAAACAAGAGATGCGAGTAATAGTAGTCGAGGGCATAGTGAAAGCTGTGGATCATCTAATTTTGACATGAGTACATGTGAAGCTGACCATCTTGAGGAGATAACCAATGTGATTGAACAGGAACTTGATGATTGTCCTGAAATGTTTGACAAATTGAAGTGTGATACTAAGACACCTCTATATGAAGGTTGTATCGATTTTACAAAATTGTCTACAGTGTTGAAACTGTATAATTTGAAGGCAAGAAATGGGTGGAGTGACACAAGCTTCACAGAACTACTGTTGCTTGTTAAACAAATGCCACTAAAAGAAAACAAGCTTCTAAGCAAAACGTATAATGCAAAGCAAGTGTTACGCTTTGTTGGCCTCAGCTAGGAGAAGATGCATGCCTCAACGATTGCATTTTGTTTAGGAAGGAGTATAAGTCACTAACCGAGTATCCTAAGTGTAATACATCGCACTACCAAGAGAATGGGAAGAGCCCAAAGAAGGCATTATGGTATTTTCCCATTGTGCCAAGATTCAGACGTATGTATAGTAATATAGAAGATGCAAGAAATTTAAGGTAGCATGCGGATGAAAGGATTAAAGATGGCATGCTTCGGCATCCTACTGATTCTCTAAAATGGAAGAAGTTTGATATTGAGTATTCTGAATTCAAGGAAGAAGATAGAAATCTACGCCTCACATTAGCCACCAACAGGATGAACCCGTGTGGGATGCAAAGCAGCACTCATAGTACATGACTATTTATAGTTTCATTGTTCAATAAGTAACATTTATATCTATTATTTAAATTTAATTTAATTTCTTGATCCAATCTAATTTTTGACAATCATTAATATTTAATTTTATTGTCTTCTTAGGGCTTTATGGCTATACCGCACAAATCAAGCCTTACATTGTCTCCGGTAAAAAACGGCCAATTTGACGATACCTTCCCGTGGAAAAAAAGTGAAGGTATTCATTACTATTATTTACTATTTTACTAAATATGGTTTATTTATATGATTGACTAATATTATTTCCTTTTCCATTCTTTCAGTGCCCACGTCAGCCCAAAAAAAGCTCCGATTGTGGGCATTGCATAATGAAATTCATGAAGAAGCTAATTATGCACAATGCTGACACAATCTCTACACAGGTAATATGCATATGTTAAAGTTCAATTTATATATTTAAGAATTGTACTTATTGTAGCTTTACATTTATATCTAACTTCAATATAATTTGTGGGTGCATACAGTACTTTGCCGACACATATTGCACAATATATTCATCCGCTCAGATGGAAGAAATTATTGAAGAGTTGGCAACGGCCTTGTTCCATCAGTGGGCACAAAATAGATAGGGAAGTAGAAGACCTGTACAGTTTCGGTTTCAATTTTGGTTTTGGTTCTGGTTCTTTTTTTTTTTTTTTTGCTGTTGGTTATTTTTTGGCATTGAACAACTTTGGCAATTGGCCAATTTTGGTTTTGGTTCACCTTTTGTACTTATCCAGAATTTTTACTTGCCTTAAACACAAATTCTTTTAATATGACAGTTGGTTTCCTATTAATTAAGATGTATATAATGTAAATTTCTACCTCATATATACATGTGTGGTTACATTCATATGGCTGAATTATTGGTTTGAATGCTGGCCTGCATGGTTCTGTTGAACATGCTGCTTTGTATGAGATTTCAAAATTACAGGGGGGCTGCTGGCAAAGCAAAACCCGTATTTAAAAAAAATTCCATAATACTTAACGGTTATTACTTAAAACCGTCAAGTATTGTTACAATCCTTGACGGTTTTAGTAGCAACCATCAAGTATTATGCTAATACTTGACTATTTTAATGGTAACCGTGAAGTATTATTCACAACTATTGGACAATACTCGACAGTTTTAAGAACCGTCAATTATTGTTCTTTAATACTTGACAGTTTTAATGGTAACCGTCAAGTATTTAGGAGCAATAGTTAATGGTTTTTCTTAAAAACCATCAAATATTCAAGTAATACTTGATAGTTCTTCATTTAAAACGGTCAAATATTATCAAAATATTTGATGGTTAATAACGGTCAAATATCTGTGGTCAAAATATATGACGCTAGTATACTTAACGGTTTTTAACTGTCAAATATGACCCAAAATAACCGTCAAGTATTTGTCATTCTATAGTAGTGATCTAAATACTATCTCCAATCCTTAACATAAGAATTAGTTGACTAATTTAAGTAAATTAAGAAAATTAATTAAGTTAGTTATTTATAATAAATATGTGTTGTCTTTTCTAAAATATTCTTGTTAACAATATATATTGGCTAAAACTACCATTATTATAAGGATTACTTTAAAAAAAAAAAAGATAGATATGAAAGACAAAGTGAATTGGAATTTTATATTTAGAAGTAAAATAAAAATCAAACAATTTTTTATATTAAGAACAGGTCGTATTATCTCATATTGACTTCATAACAGATTTATTTCATCAGTACGCTCTTTTGTCTTCAGGCTTTGCCTCACTCTCACTATGTCTGGGGCATGTGGGTCAGAAAGTAAAGGCCAGGAGAGAAGGTAGGTAGTGAGGCAAGCACGCCTCTTGCTATAAATCCATACCCCCATTTCCTCTTTTTGTCCAACACATGCTTTAGGTCATAGTGCAGGTTCTGTTTCCTCAATGAGGTTTTTCCCTTTCAAGTGTGAAGCACCGACGCTTTCAAATAACATCCACTTCAGATGCTCTGCTGACTGCCGTCTCTTACTGCAATATCCGTCTCCGTCATGGCCCTATTCAAGATCTAAGCAGTCACTCCACCAGTTTAATGGACATTGCGTGCCGTGTTTCTGGTCTCTCCAGTTGCAGCGGTGCTCGCACAGAGCAATTCAAAACTTCGTCGAGTTTCATATTTTCAGAGCCTTTGTTTGTGAAGTAGTATCATTGAAGATCCTGGTCTCCTATGGTGATTCATCATTTAAGCTCCTGACTCAGACTCATAATGGCAATGGTCTCATGTTAATCTAGGCCCCCAGAATCTACCACCGAGCATTTGGATCAACTGGCAAGGGATTGTTCCAACTTAACCAAAGATTACAGGTTCGATCCTTTGAGCATTCAGCAGTATAAGTGGTAGGGTAACCGCCTATATGGTTCCTCAAATTCCCAATCTAGATTAGTTTGATTTGTAATTCCCTAAAACGTTGGCGAGGACAATGGGTGAAATAATTTTGGGGGGGGGGGGGATAGCCCCCAAATCGTGAAGCAATAGCGCGAAAGACTCAACATGGGGAGGAGGTAACTACTAAGACAGTAGACACAGAAGCTGCAATTATTAAAAACACTGATGAATTCGGAGACGCAACCAAAATGCATTAAATCTAATTGTATAAACTAATACAATAACCTTATGAATTAACATATTTGAAAATTCTGTTTTCTGAAATTCATTTTTTATTAGAATTTGAATTATTGAGAAGTTAAACTACAAAGTTCTCTCTTTATCGTAAAAAGAACTGAAATGTTACTTGTGTAATTTATCATCATCCACCATGTCTTTGTCGGCTAAATGATTCATTTGGCTCTAAAATCCTTCAGCCAGGAAAACCAATTCAGTGCCATTATCTTCTACATTTTATTTCTTTTTCCATGGTCACTTCGATTTATTCTTCATATCAGGAAAACCTTGTACTCCATATGCACCTGAAACAGAGACCCTCGATAGAGCTATACAAGGCATTGAATTTACAAACAACGAGAATAAATAGGTCAAGCTTCTCCCAGAAGATATGATTCTTGTACTCCTTTTGCACCCAAGACACTGTACAGTAGGCTTCGCGGTTTCTGACACTCATCAAGGAACTGTCCACGGAGAGTTTACACACAATTTGTCAGCATTTTACAAGAGGTAATTACTAAAATAAAAAATCCATTATGATATATGTTAGCGATTTAATATTCTGCGGGGAAAAAACCATTTTTGAGCACTTCTTTGTTCCCTATTATTTTTCCCCACGCTAGGGAATAAGATATGTTTTTTGCATTGACTGTGTCTACCACATTATTCATGGATTAGGCTCACAAATGAGTTTGTTGTCGCAGGGATTAAGGTGAATTCAACAATATTAATTTGGAGTTGACTCAGCCATTTGTAAGCAGAGTCTCTAGAAATATCACAGGAGCCATTCCCCACTTAAGAAAAATCCAGAAAATAATGCAAGTTTAAGATAAATGTAACAAGATATCATACTCACCAGGTTCATCAAAATTTACTCTGTCTCAGCAGAGAAGAGGATGCAGAAAAGGGCAGAAAGAAATCAGCAACAGAAACCCTTGGAAAGATCCAATCAGAACAGTACTTTGTGCATCGATTAAGGGAGACTTCTAGCGTTAATTTATTGAATATTGTAATGTTGTATACAGAATTTTTTTTTTTTTTTTAGGAGAACGAGAACACACGATCATATATATGGGAGGACAGAGACAGGCATAGCGAGGACCTCAATGAAAAAGATGACAAGACTAAAAGAAGATTAGGGGGGGAAAAAACAAAAGAGACCAATTATTTTAGATACAGAAAATTAGTTTATTTAATTAGCAAAATGTATAAGAGTCCTCATTGACTAAAAGCTGCATTAAAAATATGTCATGTGTAGAATTAAATAGAATTAATATAATTAAATAGAATTAAAATAGAATTGTTAATTTCAATTTCAAAATCAAATATTTTAATATTATTTGTTATTTAATTTGAATTATTTAATTTTAAATTAAATTAAATTCATTTTATTAATGTAGAATTTCAAGTTGCGTGCTCCATCGTTGCTCAAATTAATCAAATGGTTCATCATCAATGTGTCGTCGCTTGCATATTTAACATTTAACACAAATTCCTCCATCTCTTTGCACCCATATTAATTTCTTTCGCTAACAGTGACGACCGATAAAACCAAAAGATGAACACAACTTTAATTTAGAGTGAAAAATTAACATGGGTGCCCGAGAGCAGAAAAGAGAGAGAGGAATTCCCTAGCAAATGCATTAAATAGATGTGGATAAAGCTAGCCATGATGGGCAGTTAGTATTGTGCGTCTATAAATATTAACAGGGGAGTAGAACTGAAATGTGGTCACTATTTCCATTCCCCAATTGATGTGCCGACCAGCCTACAAGATTTCCGAAGGATTAAAATACTTATCAGTTCGCTCACGCTTTTTCGATTTCCATTGATATATGTTTTATTAATTAGTGCCTTCACATAAAGAACAGATTTTCAAAGTGAATTAGATCCAACGCAAAGTTTAGGATTTTGGAGTTTCTAGATTTTAAAATTATTCGCGAAAAGGTCTTAGGAAACAAAAATATATATAACTTTAGGGGGGAGGGAGGGAAGGGGAAGGTAGAGGAGGGTAAGGGAGATTTTAATGTTATCTTGTTTAGTTTGATTAGAAAGGAGGGGAGGAGAAAAATATTTAATGATTTCTTGTTTAGTTTGAGGGAGAAGAGGAGATAATAACTCATTTACTATTGTACACTTATATATTAGTTTCTATTTTTCTTACTTCTATTTTATATAAATTAATTTTTTTATGAAGATATAAATTAATTTTCAAATTGCATAATTTATAAAAAAAATTCACTCACATATCAACATATTAATATGTGTATAAAGGAATTGATATAATGATATTTTTCTATCTCTAATTGATATGATAATTATTTAGAAAATCAAATCAACAAATTTGAGTTAAGCCAGTTGATTTAATATTTCTTTGGATAGCAGTATTAGTAAAATTATTAAATTTTTTTATCTAAACTTAGTTCAAGCAAAATCACTAATAAATATTAAAATCTGATCAAAATTCGTTTTTCTTTTTTTCACATCGAAGGGTCCAGAAAACTTGGAAATCGTCAACCAGCAACTAGGAAACAGTTAAAGCAGCATCTTCACGCATGAGTTCCACGCATCCTGGGCGAGTCAAAACTCATATCTTAATTTCTTTGTTTTTGTGAAATGGAATTTTAAAAGGTCAAAAAAAAAGAAAAAAAGAAGCTCAACTGTAACTCTGTAAGCGCTCACGCAAGCCTAACACATAGTTCAATGCCACGAACTTTTTCCTCCTAACAGCGAATGAGTGTGAAGACGTGGAGTTTCAATTTTTTGATGTGAGTAAAGATGGAATATCATAAAATATATGAGGGCAAATTGGTCATAAAATTTAGCTTTCCTCTAAAAAACTCAAATTTGAAAGGAAACTAAGATAGTAAAATGGGAATAAGGGAGGGAAGTAAGGAGGTTCTCTTTAAAATTTCTAGCCAAATGAGATGAGAGGGACATGTTTTTCCTTCCCTCCCCGCCCTCCCTTTCAACCAAACACACCCTTACTGTCTTCCTCGCTCTTTTTTCCCGCTCCTCTCTCTGCTTGTGTCGGATTGGTACAGAATTGGTTTGGTTGCCTTTCTTCATTTCACTCACTCTCTCCCTCACCCTCCTTCATTCCACTCTCTGCTTGTTTGGTTGCTTCTGCAGCAACTTTTCCTCAACTCTCACCGGAGCTCTTCTTGGAGCTCAAATCCCGAAGAAGCAATAATGCAGGAAACTCAACATGGGGAGGAGGTAAGCTACTAAAGATAGTAGACCCAGAAGCTGCAATTATTAAAAACATTATATATTGGAGGAATTCGGAGACACAGTCAAAATGCATTAAATCTAATTGTAAAAACTAATACACAAAAACCTTATGAATTACTCCTCCAATCTTTAATATATGACTTAATTCTTAAGTTAATTTTATCCTAAATATAAGATATATTTTTTATATTTATTAATTTTTTCTAAATTATCTATATGAATACTCACTCAACCATAATCAAGTAAGTAAAAGAGGAAGAATATTAAGAAAGATAATTACGGTGTTTTAAGAAAAATATGTCATATTTTTTTATAATTAACTAATTTACTTAACTTCTTTAATTTAATCAGATTAGTTAAATAGGTTTTATATTAAGGGCCGGAAAAGTAATATATTTCAAAATTCTGTTATCTGAACTTCATTTTTTATTGAAAATAAAAACCTGAATGTTCACTAGCTAGCTAGGAAACCAAAGTGGCTGAAAGATTTCAAGCCAAATGCTAAAGTCAGCCAAGCAGAAGCGATTGATGGAATTTCGCTTTACCAAACCGATGAGACATTATCCAGGAGACCAACGAAACCAATGGACCGCAGTGAAGAAGCACAAGAAGCAATGTCCTTTAAACTTACATAGATTGGGAAGATTGAAAATTAACAGATATATATATATATATATATAGAGAGAGAGAGAGAGAGAGAGAAGAGTATTAAAGAATAAAGATCAATGAATTTAACATTAGAGTAGTAATATTTATTTCACTGCTAACCCTCTTTTAGTTTGTCCTGGAAAGAAGCACTATGGGAGGTAGAATTTTTTACATCGATTAAGGAAGACTTTTTATATCAATTTGTGGAGGATTGTGTATAAGAGTATAATAGGATGTTTTAAGTTGACATTAAGAAAACAGTCCACGCAGATATCACCTTTTATGTCGTTTACAACTAAATAACATATATACATACATATATTTGTAACGTTGAATAAGATAATTATATGAAATTATTGGCCTTAGCCTAAGATTAATAGGAAGCATTCCCGAATCAAATTTCATAAATTTATTTTAGTCCAGTGTCTTCTTTTTCAATAGTATCGGGGCAAAACATGGTTATTCTAACGTTAAGTTTAATTTGCCTTCGTAGAAAAATTCCCAATGCTAAAATAAAATCGCGGTTGGTTTTATATTCATCCAATACGGCATTTCTTGCAAAAGAAATTTTAAATATCATACAAAATTTACTCTCTGCAACTTTAAAAAAAGGGGTTTAAAATATATAAAGTTTTAAAAAATGGATTTTAAAAAAAAGGAGGAGAATAGACAAAAATAAAAGTAAATAAGCAAAACATATGTTATTGAATGACGGAACATTTGTTGTAGGAGGCTAAAACTAGCTTCTTCTTTTTCTTTCTTTTTTTTCCTCCCTTTTGCCTCCCGGATAAAAGAGGTTAAAAGGAGTTGATGAGATGGATTATGATTTTGAGACAACGGTCACGTGAGAAGAAAAGGACAACAAGACCAGAAGGGGATATTTGTGTGTAATTAAAATGTGTTTAGATAGAAACTAAATCATAATTTTAAAAGTATTTTTACAGTATACGAAATAAATATATGGAGGGATTTATCTCGTTTTGAGAAAAAAAAATTTCTGAAAAGTATTTTTGGGTGCTTCCAAACACCCTTTTAATTGTTAGTTCCCACTGCCAGGGCCAGAAGGCCAGTAGTAAGATTCTTTTTTTATTTATTTTTCTAAATACTTCCTCCAATATTTGACAAGTCTCTTTCAGAAAAGCCGTTCGATTCAAAAATAAGTCATTTAAAGAGTATTTAATCCTTATTTATTAATTTTATTATTATAATTAATGCTTAAATATAATTTTTTTGCATTTTTTCTTCCTTTATAATCTCATTTAATATGGATAAAATTGGAAAAAAAAACTTTCAATTTTAGAAAAGATTTAACAAGTCAATTATCATTTTTTGATACTAATAAATTAGTTAAATTAATTTTTATTGTAAATATATGAAATAGCAATTCACTCTGTGTCATAAATTTATAATTATTTAATTTTATTGATTGCATACAATGAAGGGTGAAGAAATTTCAAATGTGAAATGTAAATGAGTAAAAAGAATATTTAAAAAATAAATACATATTTATTATAAATAATTAATTTAATTAATTTTTTAAATATCATCACATTTTTATATTTAAAATTAAAAGTAATCATATTTATTTTTCTAATGATACCATGCTCACCAGGTTCATCAAAGTTTTCTTACTCATTCTCCAGAAGAGAATAGGATATGCAGAACAGGACGGGAAAGACAAATAACAGGAGTGATGCAAGCAGCAGAATCTTCGGAAAGAACCAATCAGATCAACAAAAAAAAAAAAAAACCAACCCTCGGAAACCAAAGTGATGGTGGCTGAAAGATTCCAAGCTGATCACTAAGGATGTATTTGGATTGACATTGGGCAAAACTGAATTTTAGTTCAACTGACTTTTGTAATTAAAGTTAGAGTAAAAATCAGTTAGTGTAATGCGATTTATATTTGGATAAGTGATTATAAAAAATCAGTTGAAAAAGTTGAAAGTTGTTTAGATTATTAATAGAAAAATTAGTTTAGTTGTAAAATGACTGAAAAGAACATGGACTTTATTGAACAGTAGTGTTTGAAATTTTATGTTTTTAATGTGATAATAGTTTAAAAAAATACGTAAAATTATTATGATAAAATATAAATAATTTATTTGTGAATTATAAAATAAAAATATTTGTTATGGAAAAAAATTTGAAAACATATTGCAGATAATTAATTAAATATATATAATGGACAAACATAAATATGAATTAAAATTTATTTCATCTGAATAAAATCCTATTATGCTAACGAAGGAGATGAGGCAGAGAGGAAAATATGAGGGTAAATTTGGGATGTTCATTTTTAATAATTACCATTTGAAACTGCAATTTGAAAAGTCAAATTTTTCTCCATTGAGTCCAACTAAGATTGAAGGCCAGAAGTTGGTTAGGTTTTTAGCCCCCACCATACAATCATTTGTGCCCAATTCAGTTGCAAACTTCAGTTTCATATTTTCCTAAGAACTTTTGCCATTTCCAACTGCAATCTAAACATAGCCTAAAAAGTCAGCCAAGCAGAAGCAATTATATATTGGTCGATGCGCAAGCACTAAGTAGAGGGGGAGAGAGATGTTAAGATAATATAATTATCAAGCTATTGAGTTTTTAAATCAAAGGGAGTACTATAATAACAACGTTGGCCAGAAGCTGGGGGAAAAAAACAACAACTTTGGCCAAAAACAGGAAGAAGATAATATTAATAAATGTGTGTTCACATGATGGGAAGTACTGATGTTGGCCTCATGACCGACGTTGTCAATACTCATCTGTGAGATACTTTTTCCCGCTATTTTTAAGTTAGTTTTAATATATTTCAAACAGATTAATAAAAATTTTAAATCTTGTTAATTTTTATTTAAAATTGAATAATTTTTAATTTTATTCACATTAATTGTATAATATATCATATGAGAATAAAGTCAACACAATAATAATAGATTCATATGAAAATTTTCTCTGTCTACCATATAAATAGGATTTAAAAATTTCTTTTTTCTCTCTTGTATAAATAAGACTAGAGGAATATGCTCAGATCAATTAATTAATTAATATTATATTTTATCAGTCATTTATTATATTTTATTGGTCATTCAATCATTATATTAACGACAATATTATTTAGGATTATATTGTTTTGAACCAACACTAATATCTCATGAGAACAAAATCAACACAATAATAATAGATTCGTATGATAATTTTCTCCGTTTACAATATAAATAGGATAAAAAAGTTTCTTCTTTCTTTCTCATATATATAAATAGGACAAGAAGAGTATCCTCAAATTAATTAATTAATATTATATTTTTCAGTCATTTATTATATTTTATTGATCATTCAGTCAATATATTAATGAGAATGTTATCTAGGATTATATTATTTTGAACCGACACTAACTATATGGCCGACACATAGTTGCATTATTATTTTGAACCTTGGGAGATGCATGCGAAGAGAGGGTTTAATGGTACTCATGAAAACAAAGTCCACACAATTATAAAAGATTTATATGAAAATTTTCTCTATCTACCATATAAATAGGATCAAAAAGTTTTATCTCCCTTTCTCCTATAAATAAGACTAGAGGAGTATGCTCGAATTAATTTTATATTTTATCAATCATTTATTATATTTTATTGATCATTCAGTCATTATATGAATGAGAATATTATATAAGATTATATTATTTTAAACCAACACTAACTATATGGCCGACACATAGCTGCATTATTATTTCGAACTTTGGGAGATGCATGCGAAGAGAGGGTTTAGTGGTAGACTGTCAGTATATAATATTTATTGTTGAGATAAAGCGCCTTTTCTTTTTTGATAAAGCATCTGATAAGGGGAGTGAGCTCTCAAGTATCTTGATCACATCACAACCAAATTGAGTGTGAACGGTGAGAAAAGAGGAGGGAAAACAAACGCAAGAAAGAACGTACATTTGAAGTAAGGACTATCATGAGAATAAAACCAACATAATAATAATAGATTCATATGAAAATTTTCTCTATCTACCATATAAATAGGATCAAAAAGTTATTTCTTTCTCTCCCGTATAAATAAGACTAAAGGATTATGCTCTAATTAATTAATTAATTAATTGATAATATATTTTATTAGTCATTTATTACATTTTATTGATCATTCAGTCATTATATTAATGAGAATATTATATAGGATTATATTATTTTAAACCAACACTAACTATATGGCCGACACATAGCTGCATTATTATTTTGAACTTTGGGAGATGCATGCAAAGAGAGGGTTTAATGGTAGACTGTCAGTAGATAATATTTATTGTTGAGATAAAGCGCCTTTTCTTTTTTGATAACGCATCTGATAAGGGGAGTGAGCTCTCAAGTATCTTGATCACATATTCACATCACGACCAAATTGAGTGTGAACGGCAAGAAAAGAGGAGGGAAAACGAACGTAAGGAAGGACTTACATGTGAAGTACGGACTATATAAGTGCGTGTAGATATATATAGTTTTGGTCCTTTCAACGGCGTCTCTGCTGCAGCTCACACTCTTTGCATTAGAAAAACAAAAGCAGAAAGAGGGGCATCACGGGGGCAGAATCCTCTCTCCTTCCCCACCTTTCCTTTCACATTATTAATATTGGATCAAAATTCCAATGAGTAAGGTTTAATGTTTTATAAAAATAAATATTAGTATAATTTTACTCATAAATAAATTTTATTTTGTAAAAATGTTAAATCTTATTCATTGGAGTTTTGATCCACTAATAATAATAATAGTTATAATAAAAGCAATGGGAAAAGAAAGGGAGGAGAGAAAATGGGTAGAAGAGAGATAGAAACCAAATAAGACTACATCAAAATGCGTGCTACCACTAGCGAAGGAAGGAGACAAGGAGGGCCGGAGTGAGAGGACGAGACCAACTATTGTGGATGATGACGTCTACATCCCGTCATGATAACTTCACCTTTGACTTTTTGCCACTTAGACTCTTTCTTTTGATTTCCTTATTCCGTGGGTGGACAAACTCAGAAAAAGAGCAAATGATAGGAACCTTTCAGACTAAGCTGGGGTCAGTTTTCAAGAAGTTGTGACTTGGATCATTTACAAGGATTGGACTTCTCATCATACGCTAATTTACGCGTAACAATAAAAATAATTACAAATATTAAATTTGTCAATTGATTTCCAATATTATATTATTTCATACTCTCTTTCGTTATTCTTATTAAATGTGTGTGTGTGTGGGGAAAAAAATTTAATACTTTAATTTTTTAAAGTATCAAATGCATTATAAGATCAAGAACAATTTCTATAAGCTGTGCACTAATGAGATTTTTTTTGGGTGTATTCATATTTAAAAGTTATATCATTAAATTAAGATTTTCACAATTGATGAATATATTTTAATAATTTATCTTAATAATAACTACTTTAGAGAAGATGCATGATGTTGTTTTTCAAAAATAGGACAAGACGACGTACAGAAAAATTAAAGTTGTTCTATAGTAAAATGGACGGGATGGAGTAAAAGCCTATATTCTCTGTGATCAACAGTACGTGTTCAATATTGTTTTTTTTTTTGGCCGTTAACGTGTTCAATATTGTTACTTTATATATGTGGAGATAGTCGTTTATAAGGAGCACATTCAGCCCATTTAACGCACAACTCAAGATCCTGTTTCGTTCTCGAGCCGTTATGGGAAATTTGATCTCTAGGCTTGTTCGTGGCTTCTCTGATCGTCCAAATGTTGGATCACTTCGGGATGCTACACCACCCAAGTGAGTCATCAACTTCTTCATGCATCTTGTATTATTGTTCATATATCTTTTCATTTCCCGCTCTTAACCCTTTCCTCTGATATTATTCGGTATTAAGGGCTTCGGATTTTCTTCCTTCCCACACCATTTATGCCTACCTAAACGGATTGCTTCTTTCTTTGATTGAGATGAAGTATGAAGGATCGAGCAGCAACTCTTTCACAGAACACCTGGTTGTGATGATGCTTTTTCTGATATCAAAATTTGTCTACGTCATTGCACTCTTAACTTTCCCATTAAATCAAAACTCGCTGGATTTGAAGGTTGTGGTGTGCCATATTTCTGGAGCTATTTCCTGTCAGCTGCTCTTGCTGGTTCTGGTCTCTCCCATCAAGTGGCTCATCATCAACGCCTCCGTACTTATCCTCGTACTGGCCATGTTCCTGAGCTACAAGTATCTCCTGAAGAAGCTATTCAATAATCACCACGTCACAGCACAAGCCACGGAAACTCACAACGCAGAGGCACAATCTGACGGCACCATAGACGGGGAAACTGAAATATAACTTCTACTATGTAATATATTATGGTTTCGATCTCCTTAATTAGCTTCTACCTAGCTATTAATAATATGTTTTCATTTGGCACTTCAAGGTCTAGTTAGATTCAAGCTTTAAGTATGACAACTAGAAATGCATATCCCTCCATTAAGTTTGAAAGAACTGTATATGGGCCGCTCCTTGTATAAGGGGACGAAACTTAATATGAATCATGAATAGCGCGTGGCTTTAAATATATCTACCATTAGCTGCATTATGTATGACTTGTTATGTTCAAAACTCATTCAGGATCAGTACGGCGGAGTATATTTTAACGTATATTCAATCTCCTTGATTCTCTTCTTCACGTGCGGCGGCATTTTTTTATAACAATTATTCTGATTTTATAGATGTTGTTCCAAGCGCTAAAGATGGAACACCATTCATCATTATTTTGTGTCCATAGCTCCGAAATCCTGCCAATAAAAAGCTGTGTTCCTTGAAATTGAAGATCGTGATTCTCAGTCTTCTCCTAATCGTTATGGTTTATTCCTTTGCTTTCTGTTCGCACGCGTGCACACACACATATGTATGTGTCATTCATACTAAATATAAAAGTGGGGACAGAATCTTCGGAAAGAACGCCCTGCTTTCCTCACGTTTTTCCATTGTAGAAATATTTCTCTAGATTATTATTTATAAATTCAAAACTATTCGATCATATCACATCCGGTTCTTATATTTTACCACCTCTAATTTTTATTCAGTTGAGAGAATTAACGGGAATTGTTGGCATGGCGGTTGGACAAAATCATTTGCCATGTAATAGATATGCGCGCAAAAGTTACACTACTGTTGATTGATTGTTTGATATTTGTTCTGCTAACCCTCTTTTGTCACTCAAAAACTACTATTGTGAGTACAACTTTCTACATCCATTAAAGAGAACCTTTAACGTTAATTTATAGATAGTTGTAATGTTGTATATAAGAATATGTATAACCATATGTTGGCAAAAAAAAAAAAAGAATAAAATAATGTTTTAAATATATACACACGGGCAAAACAATTGAGGTTTTATGACATCGGCTACAACTAAGTAATAATATATCATGCATATATAACGTTAAATAACATAATATGAAATTATTGGCCTTAACTACTGGATCTGAAGGTTGTGGTGTGCCATATTTCTGGAACGATGGCCTCTGAGCTACTCTTGCTGGTTATAGTCTTTCCCATTAAGGATGTGTTTGGAAACATGTTTGGAGGCCCAAACATGCATCTCAACTGGCAAAAGCTGGTCTTTTGGTAAGAGTAATGTTTGGTTTGACATTTTGACAGTCCAGCTTCTATGTTCAAATGGGATTTTGGAAAAAAGCTCCTACATCTTTCACGGTGGAAAAGTAATGATGCAGTAAATGTTGGGCTGAGCACCTTTAATCCTGAAGAGGTGAAAAGCCGAAAAGGAATATAAAAAAATGAGGATAAAGCAAAGAAGGAGCACATGCATGTGGACAATATGTGCCACTTTTTTTTCTTATTGGCTTTGCTAATATAGAGGGTATATAATACAAATTGCTGATTCTTCGACTATTATATTTGATTATATATCAACACATAGCAGTATTGTTTTCTTATATACATTAAATATATTTAATTAAATATTTTAGTATTTTTTAATTTCTTTCCAATAATAAATTAATTTTTTATTTTTAATAATTTTATTTTCAACATTTTTTTTACAATTGTCACATTATATACATATAATATTAAATATGTATTACTTAATAAAATTTATATCCTTTTCAGTCATTTCATATCTAAACTTACTTTTTCATCAATCATCCAAACAAGTTTTTGTTTGTCAAACTGATTTTTTTTTACAAAAACCAACCCAAACACAAATCATATTATACTATTTGACTTTTATCCCAATCTCAGTTCGCAGAAGTCAAATTTTTTTTTGAAAAAAAAAGTGGGTAATCCAAACACACCTTGAGTGGTTCATCGTCAATGCCTCCACACTTATCCTCGTACTGGCCTTGTTCCTCATCTGCAACTATCTATTGAAACTACTCGATCATGTCACAACACAAGGCACGGAAATTCACAAGGCATGGGAACAATCTGACGACGTGGTTAATGATGAAGCTGAAATAACTTCCACTGCTTAATATATATAAATATAAATCACATCATATTAATTAGTTTTTACTTCAACTTCAATTTACAAAAATCAATCACAATAAAAAACACTTCAGCCAACATAAATTCAAATAAAATTATTGGAGGACTTCGAGACATACTTGGAATCTTACGGATGTCCAGTATGCCCACACGATATAGAATCACAGGAGAAGTTATACAGGAGTTATTCTTCTATATCTCCAAAACTGGCTCCTGCAAACGTATATCTTTTCAATTCTCATGTATAGGTGGTTATTAAAATTTGAATTTTAATTCCTCTGCGGTTTTGAATATTGATCGGGACCGTTGGGTTTGTGATTGATCGATGGCTCGAATTCACGATCCGTGCGCATCGGCATGAATTGTTATGGAATGTGGATGGATGAGTTTCCACGAAGGAGATTGGCTTTACATGCCCAATGTGTGAATCCGTGGATTTCTCTTTTTCTGGCTTTCGCTATCTATGTTATTGTAACCTTGGAAGGAAAAAACCGAACTTTCACAACCTTTTCCCAAGTTAATTATGTTTCAGGCTCTAAAAAATTTTTATTTTAACTGAATACCAAAAGTTATACAAAAGTACTCCTAAAATGCATAAGCTTCCATCAACATCAACTCATATTAATGGCTACATAGTAAGTTCATAGGTTCCTTCCCCCGAAATAAATTTGGTTCATCCATTTAACCAGTTCCTTTTTCTTCCTCAATAGACAGCTCATCACAGCCATATCAATTTTGTGAGAAAAATTGGATTAACTAATTCTAAATAATTTCATGCTATATGACTTTAGCATATGAGAATAATTTTATTTCGAATTACGTGAATAATGATTTAAAAGTGTTCAATTGTAATCACAAACAAGCACATGATTGAAGTTTTTCTTTAAGTGACTATATCTATAGGGTTTAATCAAACGAGCATGCATGCTCGGTTTTGTGAGAAGTTGGAGTACAGGAAGGAGAGGAAGAATTTTGTGCACCCTCTCTTGTATATTATGCAACATGTTCCCTACATTCGGGTTTTTAAACGTCATTATGTTTCCAGTCCAATATTAGGGCATTTTGTTAAAAGCCATTTCTGAGAAAAACATTGGTCCCTAATGTGATTTCTTCATTTGGGGGCCCTGAGTGTAATTATATTTCGGCCTCCATCTTTCCTTGTCGCTTAATGAGGATGTTTTGTCCTATCTACATCAACCGAAGACAACATAGATGTTCGATGAGATGCTTACAATCCAATATGGGGCATTTTTTATTCCAAACGAAATATGGGGCAACCTGTTCTCTTTTGGTCTATAATTATACATCGGAGGCCCAAATAATCAAGAAATTGGACCGTATCAAAACTCAATCTTAAGTGGACCTGACCCAGTTTTTGGCCCATCACTCCGCATCTCCCCTGGAAAACTAATGTAATTTTTAGGGAAAACCCCATTGGAGCTGCCTATATTTTATTTTTAATTTTTAATTTGATATCTATATTTTTTATCTTAATCAAATCTTTAATTTTACTCTGTTAATCCTTACATAGACACTAAAAATGCTAAAAGAATAAAATTACAAGAACTAATATTGCTAAAAAAAACTAAAATTAAATGATTTAATTAAGAGACAAAAAACATGTAGGTAACAAATTAAAAATTGAGAGAAAGTATAGGTACCTCCAATATGATTTTTTCTAATTTTTATACAGTGGAATTTTCATTTTTAATATTTATTTTTTAACAGATGCCTCAATTTTTGATTAAATTTATGAATATGTAATTGATTTTTTAATATTAAATTGTTACTTCTTAGGAGAAGTTAATGACCGATGATAATTTGCAAAAGAAGTTATGTTTAAAGCATCACTTGACGTAACTTTTCGCAATCCAATTCATTGATTTTCGCCCTATAACTTCAGCATCAATTGATACTTCAAAAGGTAAATCCAATGTTTCTTTTTTATTGCGCCAAATTTCAAGAGTAGTCAACCTATGTAGAAAGAATACATTAATTTAAAAATTACCTTTCAAATTTTTTTTCTAGTTGGAAATTTAAGACAGGCTATAGCTGAATAAATATATGCAATAATGTAAAGATAAAAATAAAAATATCATTGCCTCATCTGCACAAGTTAGCCAGGAAAAGACAAAAGAAGAAAGAAAAAGGACTTGGAGTTTGGGAGTTGGGACCCTGGGTAATTATGCCATTTTTATTTATGTAATAATGATTTGTTTTTGGCAAGTTAAAGGAAACAAAGTTTCTGCATTGTATCGTGTCTGAAGAGGCCATTGCCTGTCCTTAATTAGGAGGTAAGATGATTATTTTGCGTTTGGTTGAGTGAGAGAGAGAGAGGGGTAAACCAACAAGCTAAGAAAAGTAGAAAACTAACGGGAAAAAACAAAATCCTTGGAGAGTCCCCAAAATGTCCCACTATTCTTGATAACGACTACCTCCGATTTTTAATAATATCTCTGATTTTTAATATAAAAATTAGTTTAACAAATTTCTAAGCCGCAAAACACTGCATTTTTATCTACCTAACTAGCTACCAATCAACTGACATAACAAACAACTAAAACAAAATCAAGCCCGTCGTATTATCTAAAATGACTGCAATATAATAACTATATCATGCTTTTATTGATTGTCTATCTCAAAGAAGCAAGCATGTGATTATCAATAAATTTGTGTGTATATTATTCTGAGACTATCCTTTTTCTCACCAAAAACATAATTGTACTCATAGGAAGGGGTGTGATAGTGGGTCGTTCGTCATAATTGCACGGCTCGCAGGGCTCAAATATCAAATACTACCTCCGATATTAATTGTAAGGTCTATTTAAAGTAGATTTTGTATTTAGGAGTGAAGGTAGCAGTATGTCCCCCAACACACACACACACACACACACAAAAGCAGATCATAGTAAAAATGCATCCTTTACAAATGGTAAAGTAGCTTTCCGGAGTCAAGGCAAATTCCCATCGCTAAAGTAAAATCAGTTCATTGACAGTTATGATAGACGCTATAATTAGTTTACAAACGAAACTAATGCTCTGTTCGTTAAGCAAGAGATCGTTATTTCTCGTTGGAACGTTCAATATTATACACAAGCCATCCTTTTCAACTTTTTTTCAAAAAAATTAAATATGGATTTACAACATATAAAGTCTTAAAAAATTATTTTTAAAAAAAGGGTAGAATATTCATGAAAAATTATTTGTAAAATGGCTCCGTTGAGTCCCGTATCGCTTATAAAACAAGTTCTTATAATTATGAAATCTCCATGAGATAGAGGAATAAGCTAAATAAAAATAAAAATAAATAAGTAAAACACATATCATTGAATGATGGAGAGAGACATTTAAGACTTGAGAGGGAGAATAAGAAGACGGTCATATATATGGGAAGAAAAACGGACGCCAAAGAGGACTTCAACGGAGAAGATAACAAGACTAAATGAAAATTAATTAAAATCAAAACGTTAAGATTTAAGGTGGAAACAAATTGAGCAGATGTTAGGTATAGAAAATACAGTAAGTTTATTCAATTAATAGAATTTATGGGGCCATAATTGAGTACAAGGCACAATAATAAAAGATATATATATATATATATATATATATGATGTGTAATTATGCGTAACGAATGTATAATAATAAGAAATAATATATATTTGTATAAGAGGTCATTAGTAAACATCATCACCATGTATAGTGTCTAGGAACGAGTTTATGCCAAGGGGGGATCGAAGATAAGATCAGGAAACCAAAGTGTTACGACATGATACAAGGTGTCAACTGTCAAGGCAGGTCGGCATAAGAAGACAAAATCACAAAATCATTACAGTATCTATCTCTCTCTCTCTCCATATATATATATATATATATATATATATATATATCCTTTACCAAGTCACGTGGAAAGGGATCACTTCGAATACAAACAATTACTTGATAAAAATTATCTTCTATAAACAAACAGTAGTATCATTTGAAATAGGTAATATATATGATTATAAAAATATGCAGAAGTAAGGATATATATCACTCTAACAAAATATATGCAAGATTATAAACAAATAGTATGATAGGCTTATAAAAAGAAAACTCCGAAAATTTTACAAATAATATCACTTCCAGTCTTGGCTTATAGCATTCATCCCTTCCCACGTATAGCCTTTCATATGACATCATTATCTAAAGTAGCAATTATTTTTCAAATCTCCTTCGCTTTAATATTAGTCATGATACTGCCAGTCAAAATGAAACTTATACCGCGTTGTATCATCAACATATATAATTCATGAATTCTGAGATCATAAAATATTCATTTCAGCATACATATTTTTTTGCGTGGGGTGGGTTGGTGGCCTGTCGACGTCCAAGTGATTCTATGTTTTTGCCGTAAACACGACTATCTGTTGCTTTTCATTATGTTCTTTCAAATTGATAGGGACAATGCTGTCAGAGTCTCAGAGTATCTTGATATGTTAAATAAAATTGTCCTTTATCTTTAAAAAAAAAAAATTCACCCCAGTCACCACCCATCTATATTTTAACATTTGAATCAAAACGACGATATGGGGACATTGCAGTCAGAGTCTGAGAGACAGTTGAGATCCCCAGTACTTAACATGCACGAATCCTTTAATTTCCTCCCTACGTACGCCTGTTATCACACTAAAAGAAGACGGAATGAGCCTTCTGGGGAAGAAAAGGATGA
The DNA here is from genome assembly GCF_004799145.2 of Neltuma alba. NCBI lineage: Eukaryota > Viridiplantae > Streptophyta > Magnoliopsida > Fabales > Fabaceae > Neltuma > Neltuma alba. The sequence continues at coordinate 234,706 of NW_021637020.1, read as the reverse complement.
GACTATTTGGTGCGAAGTTCCGAAAGCATATTCTGTTTCTGTGAAATGATCCCCGTGACAGTAAAAAAAAAAAGGTACAGTGGCGATAAATTTTGTCATTAGATCGCCCACTTGGTCCACTTGCATGCATTCCACGTTAGTTACTCCACTACTTCAGCTTACGTGTCTCTAATCTATTCGTTCAGTTTCATGACTCAGAACATTACAGCCTCTTCATTCATTCCTCTCTTTCTCTCAGTGGTAACAGAGTAACCAATATCCCCCCTCTCTTCTTTCCTGTAATGGTCTTCATTCGTTTCCTCTGTTTCTCTAAATTCAAACTCCGAATTCGTAGGAAGCCGTTAAGGTAAAAAAGGGGTGTTTTAGGTTTTCTTCGGGCTTGACCAGAATGGGGAGGAGGGAGGGAGAAAGAAAAAGGCTCGAGATCTCTGTCCGAAAGCCGTCTATATATTTAGACAGATCCCTTCACAAAAACTTCTCGCTCTTATTAGATTCCTAACACTCCCGTCAAGTTGATATCAAATCAATATATAAATTACTATCATATGTAACAATACTTTATTCGATTGCCCAATATAAATTCATCGTCCAATCCATACAAGTTTCTCCAATATAAAACCAGAATGCCGTAAGTGAAGCATTAAGCCGTGGAAGTTGCAGGAGCTTCAAACACTCGCCATCTCAGAACCCTGCTCCCGATCTGTCTCTTCATCATGGAATAGATACATAGAACATGAGAGCACCAACACCATCAGTGCAAACGACGACACATTGATGAGGAGCAACCTCATTGGAGAGACCGAAACCAGCAACAGTAGCTCAGAGGCTGGAGCTCCAGAAATGTGGCGCCATAATATATCTTCTTTTTTCTCAGTTGACGATTAAGCCGCGCAAACCTGAAAGTGAGGAAAATATATGCTAGAGGACGCACGGAGGAGTAACCAAAGTGGTAGGAAGCCATTGAAGCTGAGAGGAATGGATTATACATGAAGATTTAGGATAGCTCTGCTATATATTTAGAACATGGGACTTACACTTTGTTATTACTAAAATCAATTTAAAAAAAATTAATTTCATGTAAGTTAAGATAAAACTCCTCCTGCATACTTATTTCGTATATTGTATAATCACTTTTAAAATCATGATTTGATTTTTACTCAAACACTCTCTAAAAAGAGCTTGGGAACCCCTTAAAAGCACTTAAAAAATTATTTTCACAAAAATTGAGATAAAATTTCTCCAATATGCTTTTCTCTGTTCCAAAAACCTAACCCATTTGAGGAGAGGGAAATGTCATGATCCAAGGCTCTTTGAAAATGGGCCAAAAGAGAATATGGGCTGCAGATGAAGTAAATGGGCCGAAAAGTTATGACAAAGGAGTCGAAGAACATTGGTTATAGAGGAAGGGGCTAAAGGAGAAGGGTGTGAAGATTTTTGATGAAGCTGTCTCCTCCTCGGCGACGTTCTCTTCTTCCTGCCCTCGGATTTCCTCTGCTGCTCCCATTTTCGATTTTCCCTCTGATTCCTCCTCACCTCCCAGTATTCATCCACAAGGTGCATTTTTCCTCTGGTCATAATTGACTAAAAGGCGCAATAAAAAATACATATATATATGTCGTGTGTGGTTGTGCGTGTAACGAACGTATAATAACAAGAACTAAAGAATTGAGTAGCTGTAAAAATTTTATTACGAAATATAAGAGGCCATTAATAAACATCATCACCATAAATATAGTGTTAAGATAAAAAAGGAACGACTTGAAACCTGGAAACAAATATATTTTCATAATGTTGAACATAAAAACTGAAAGATTTTGAGCCGAATGCCAAAGCCAGCCAACCAGACGAATGAGGCATATAAGGCATATATATGTGCGTATGTGTATACACACACACACATATACACACTCATGGATTGCTGTGAACAATGCAACCACAAGATCAGCATTATATTATACTACCTCCAGTCCTTAATATAAGAAATCGTTTGACTTTTATTTTGATCCTAAGTATAAGATCTCAATCCATCTTGTCTTTTATATTTATTTATTTTTTCTAAAATAGTCTTTCTAATAATGGTAGTTCTAACTTTAACTTGATTAGTAAAGATATTTTAGGAATAACAACACTTATTTATTACAAATAACTAACTTAATTTATTTTCTTAATCTATTCAAATTAGTTAACTAGCTCTTATATCAAAGACGGAGGTAGTATTGTCCAAATAAACTTATAGCTGTGTCCACTAGGTTTAATTAGGAAGAAAGGAATCAATGCTTTTTTTTTTTTTTGGGTGAAGAGTGAGAGAGGGCTAATAAGATCTACCCCAACAGGAGACTAAAGTAAAAAGCTACAAATTTAATCAGCATCATCACGTACGTACAATGCAGAGCAACATGACGAATTGCCTCCAAAGCCACCTGCCTTAATTGGCTATATGTTCTTGATAAATAGTATCAATCTTAATTTAAAATAATTATAGTTAAGGTGCTGAATCACCACAAGCAACCAAATCAATACGTACAAATCAATTATTAAATTAAAATCGACTCTGGGTGCTGCTTTTGCTTCATGTTTGTATTTTCCATCATTATATGTCAAAGCAAGCATGTGATATATCAAGATAATATTCTTTAATTTGACTATCTTTTTAGGTTTCATTATCATATTAACTATCAAAGAGACATTATGGCGTCGATAAGTTGTCCGATTTGGGACTTGAAAAGTAATATGATTAGTTTAGACAGCGATGTAACTGGCATTCTGTACTGGCTTGTATGTGTGTGTTTGTGTGTGTATTTTGAGAAGACCATTTCTAAGGTGACTGTAGTTTCTTTCGATCTTTAATTTTATATTTTTCTTCTTATTAAATATTTTAATTTTAGTATTTCAACACTATTAATCCTTATAACTTTACTCTTAGTATTATTAAGACCATATATAAGAACTAATTGTACTAATAGAATAAAATTACATAATTTAGTATGAAGGGAAAAAAAACTAACAGGTATCAAATTTAAGGAAATTTTAGGCATCTCAATATATAGCCATGTATACAGATGCTTGTAACACAAGAATAGCATATATATTGCGAATTCCAGTGCAGGTGAGAGGACACACATTGATGATGAACCGTTTGAGAGGATATAATAAAAATATATGCCCACATAGACCACTAAGTTCACAACATACTTAATTAATTATATACCTCTTACAGGTTTTGAAAGGACATTATGTCTTTTCCTTTTTTCATTCGACGTACGTGGTGTTACTTCTTATTAATTTATTTTATAAAAAGGGCGTCAAACTTCAGTTTATTTTATATTATCTCTCCTAGTTAGTCCTCGTATATTATCCGGCCCCTTGTTCCTCTGTAAAAAGGGCCCAACCTATAATATATTGTTCGACGATACTTTAATTTGCAACTTATAATAAGCGCTTGATAATATCACTGAAAGGAGTTAGTGATTAGTGACGATTACTGAACTGTCAAATTCCAAACCCCCACTTTCAAATTCTCGTTTTAACTTTTGTGTGTGTGTGTGTGTGTATTGGACTCTTTTAGATTCATGCGGTATATTGAAGAGTGGCCACACATGCCGACGAAGCCTTGAAATGGCATTGGTGACACAGTAACTTTTACTTGATCAAGACCAGTCGCACTTTCACAATCTTTTATGTCGTATCTTATTTCATCCCTTTCAATTTATAATTATATATATATATATACAGCAGTATATTCAGGCCAACTTAATTACAGGCACACCTCCTTGATTAGAGTCTTCTTAATTAGCATCGTACCTTTGATAGGTTCCTTAAGAGAGACACTGATCATCTGCTACTGCATTTTCATTAAGTCTCCGACATAAGAAGTTCTATGATGTCTAGGGTTTTTCGTTGCTTCTCTGTTCCTCCAAATCTTGTACCAATTCATACATCACCACCACGCAGGTCGTCATCAGTAATTTCTTTACTTTCTTTTCAACATCTTTTCCTTTGCATATATACGCATTCTTTAGTTTTATTTTCTTCTTTTAAATTATGACTCTTTTTATATTCATTTATTGAAGGGCTACGAACTGTGTTGCATTACACACTGTTTATCCCTACCTTACTGGGTTGCTCCTTGGTTTGATCGAAATAAAGTATCAAGGATTGAGCAGCAACCTCTTCAAAGAACACCTGGTCACGATGATGATCTTTCTGATATCAAAATTTTTCTACGTCATTGCCCTCGTAACTTTTCCTTCAGAGCATCAGACCATTGATCATTACTCGCTGGATTTGAAGGTTGTGGTGTGCCATATTTCTGGAACCATTGCTTCTGAGCTACTCTTGCTGGTTCTGGTCTCTCCGCTACAGTGCTTCGTCATCAACGTCTCCACACTTATCCTCGTACTGGCCATGTTCCTGTGCTACAAGTATCTATTCAAACTGCTGAATCATGTTACAGCACAAGGCACGGAAGTTCACAATGGAGAAGAACAATCCGACGAGACCATAAACGAGGAAACTGAAATAACTTCCACCTCTTAATAATATGATGTTTTCAGTCTCCTTCTAGGCGGCCTATTTAATATGTGCGTGTGTGTTTTCTTTTTCACACTCAGCTCACTTAAGATCTAGCTAGTTTCAAGATTCTATACCAACTAGATATTTGAAATATTGCATGTGTGCCTGTATTCGAAGCAGAGGTCGCACAATTGATAATGTATTATTATAAATACAGTGCGGCTTTATCTTGATGATGAGTCATATTATGCATAACTTGTTATACTCCCTAGTTGTTTGTTTTTGTTTCGAGTTGTTGTAATTTCGATCTTGATAATGTATTATTAACTTGTTATACTCCTGGGGTCAGGGCCTGCAGGACTTGGACGCTTGGACTTGTAATATCCAAAAAGGATGCCGGCTTTCTTTCTTGCCTAGTGGATGCCTGCTTTCTGAGAGCTTGTTATGCGTAAGCTCTCACTGAGAGTTCAAACTCTAGTGTGTATAAAGATCTTATATTTAAGACCAGAGGAGTATCTTGTTTCTCTTTCCTTGGTCACTTCGAGTTATATCAAGAAAACCGTATACTCCAGATGCACCTGAAACAGAGACCTACGACAGAGCTATACAAGGCAATTTGTGAATTTACAAACAATGTTAATTTGTGTCTGCTTTTCGGTTCCTTTAATGTTCTTTAATTTCGATGACGCACCTGGGCCATGAATAATCCGTGTATTTTGTAAGTTAATTAGGTACTGTTGGATCTTAATCATATGGAGTTCGAAGCTGGAAATCACACGCCACTGGCTTCTCCTTTCTTATAATATTTCCCTCCCCTGTTCCAACTGCTGCCGCACATTACGTTATCCGCGGAGGGGCGCATCAGAGGAATGGTCGTGCACGCGCGCGCGCGCGCACACAGAGCCACGTAACATACAGATACTTGGAACCCAAGAACATATGTCGCTGCCAGTACAATGTGAGGACACATTATTATCGATGACTAACCATTTGATTGGGGAATATAAACATTTATGCATTTCATTAATCATCGAAATAAACGTCAGAGTATCACCCAGAATGTTTATATAACTAGGTTTTAATGTTTATATATACACGCACAAACATACTACCTCTTATTTTTAATATAATACTTAGTTTGTAGTTCAAATTAAACTATATTAAGGCTTGGAGGTAGTATTAGTTAACTACACTTATAACTATAAAGCAGGTCTTTTAAGGTGTTTTTACTATAAGTAAATAAATTATAAAAATGGTAAAAGTTACATTTCTAAATTAAAGTGACAAAAGAGATACATTAACATTCAGACAAACATGTTCCATTCAAAACCCTGTGAATAGGATTACAATTTATTCGCCTCTTTGATTGAATAAAATTTAACTCTTTTTGTCTGCTCGCTTTTTCCTCTGAGCCTTCCTCCTTTTCGTGCTCATTCTTCTCTCTCTCCTTTCACGTATCATTATCCGAATAAATTATACGATAATTAAAAATGCTTATCTATTCTTTTAATATTTATTTATTTTTCATGATATCTTTACTGCTGGATGGTTCATCCCCCTCGCAACGAATCATTTATTAATTCCAAACCATATTGTTTTCTTTTCTTGGTTTTTATTTATTCACTTTGAACTTTTGTCTGCCGCATGAGATAAGATAATTATATATAATGGGGGACTTTCCCCAATTTTTCCATGAACTAATGACTTTCAAGCTGATTTTGTTTAAAAAAAAAAATCGGAGAGGCAAAGTTATTTTCACTTTAGCACATAAGGCACTTAACAGCATCCTCGCCTTCCTTTTGCTTTAGATATCCCTTTTAAAATAATAATTCAAACATGTTCTTTTTATTGTTGTTTTAAAAAATTATTCTAAAAAATGACACTACAGAATTATTCTAAGAACATAAAAATTAATAATAAAACCAAACAAGCCCTTAATATTTATCAGTTAAACTTGTAAATATTAAATTATTTGGGACCCATGTTTAGTATATATATTAAATGAAATTTGGAAATCTATTTGTATTTATTAACTTCTCCACTTTTTCTCCATTCTCTTTGGTCCTAAATATAAGACCTATCTCTTATATTTATCAATTTTTTCTAAATTATCCCTATGTATACTCCATCAACCATAATCAAGTAAGTCAGGGAGGAAGGATATTAAGAAAGATGATTATGATATTTAGAAAAAATATGTCATATTTTTTATAATTAACTAACTTACCTAACTTTTTTAATCTAATCAAATTATTTAAATAGATCTTATATTAAAAACCGAAAGCGTATTAATGTTTTTCCTCTTCGGGTGCATGACCGAAGGCGAGAAAAGGCTCAGCCCACAACGAAACTAGAAAGCTCCAAACCTCATCACAGTGCATAATAATCTATAACCGCCATCATCCGCCACTGATTTGATCATTTATTTATTTATTTATTTATTTATTTCCCTTTCAAATGGATCAAAATAGCAAACAAACTACTAGCAATTAACATCTTTCTTGCTTTATTATTATTTTGCAGCAAGGAAGATGAAATCGTAGTTGTCGTAAGGATTAAACAATAATACTTTTCATTATATGTACCAGTAACCGATTGATTCTTTTATTTCATATAAATATACATATACAGACAAAATAGTGATTTAGAATTAGACATTGGTCTATATTTGAACATAGAATTTAAAACAAGCTATAGCTATAATATAGCCATAATATTCACAGCATATTATTATTCATATTGTCAGTTTTGTGTATTTCATATATATTGAAACCCTCCTTTTGCGGGTGCTGCTTGCTTCGTGTTTTCATTTCGAATCATTCTATTACAAAGCACAAGCATGTGACATATCAATATACAGTTAGTCGACTCTCTTTTTGGCGTTAATTCATTCATGCATCACAGTCAGTTATAACACTCCATATAGCAGGCACACTATGTTGCATTATTATTTTAAACTGCAGAATTTCTGGGCGTATTTGAATCTCAACGAGTAATCCGGCATGCCCACCCAATATAGAATCACAAGAACAACAAATGACGCCAAAAGCAAGAGATGAAGGCTACTTACAGAGAATTTCTAGTATCTATACACCTGACTTTCAAAACTAAACTTATCTCATATCTTATGAACGTGTGGCTAAAAGAATTTAAATTTTAAACAATAAGGCAATACTCCCTCTCTAAACTCTTGTATCTTGTTATTCATATAATGATCCTATTTATATCTGACTTGGGCCCTAATGCATCAAGGATGAATTACGTGTTACTTGCTGTAAATATTGGGAGAAATATGCAAAGAAGAGAGAGGGGTTGATAATAAATCTTCCAATACCTTTTATTTTTAATATAAAAATTAAATAAGTAATTTATAATTATCAGTGAATAGCTGGGGCATAGCTTAATTACGTCAAAGTTTCCTGACCCTCAAAAGAATATCATATACATGAAAGTCAAAGTTGGTGTGCAGATCAGAGGAGAAAGGAGGGCACGCAAAATTGCAAAAGAACTAGAGAAATGGGTGACACATCAACAACTGGAGAAAAATATGATTTAAGAAAGAGACAAAGTGGGTTTTACGCTTTATTTTAAGCACATAATAAGACTTAATTAACTTCATCCCCTCTCAGATCAAAAAAAAAAAAAAAACTTCATCCCCTCTGTAGCCGCCAGATCATTATGATATGGTTATAGAAAAGAATGAAATATAATTATTAAAAGTCTTATAATAAATAAATGACAAATTTCTTTGTACACTTCTGTTCACTTATTATTAAAATTATTTTGGAAACTTACGGTGATTTTCCCAGTTTATTCCTATATTTGCTTGCCTTTGCGTTTTCTATGGTCGAAGAAACTCATACGCCCCCACACGGACACTCTATATATTTTAAAAAACAAAAGGAGAAAGAGTTTTCACAGAGAAGAAAGAGCTTTCACACAACGGCGGCAAAGAGAAAATGTGCTGGTTCTAGTTCTAGACGCGAAGTTGTGCCATAATGAACTTTCACTTTGTTTTGCCACTAACAAAGGGAGAACCCTATTTGAAAAAATAAATTCATTTGAATTATTTAATTTGAATTATTTTCAAATTCTTTTATTTAGCTAGCTACACTATTTTATTAGTAATACTCATTATTTCAGTTTATTTTATTTTTAAAAAAATTTATTCTCTTTTGCATTTCATTATTTTAGAAGTGAATTACAACTAGCTAATCACTTTCTTCTCTCTTTTTCTTGTGAAAAAACCAATAAAAAGGGAAGAATGATCGGCCCTTAGACTAGGCTAGGGTTGTTTTTAAAGAGGTTGTGATCTACATTATTTGCCGACATTGGATTTCTCTATATGTGTCACTTCCAACTGATTCATATTTATATATATTAATAAAAATAATTCAAGCTATATTAACTTTGTTATAAAATTTAAGTGATTTGTATTCTCCAGTATCATATTAATTTGTATTCTCTCTCGCTATTCTTATTACGTATGACTATATATGAAATAAACGTACAATTCTTTTTGGAAGTATCGAATGTCTTATAAGATTAAGAACTCTTTCTATAAGGCACACTATATAATAAGGAATTGAGGTATCATACTCTTGTAGTCATCTTTGCAAGGTATAGAAAGAGTTTTTTTTTTTTTAATCTACAAGTCACATCATTAAATTTTTTTCCATAAATATACAATTTTACTTGCTTTTTATTTATTACTGTGTAAACTATTATTTTAATTTTTTGAAAAATATATATTAAATAAGAGTAAAGTTCAAAAGTTATTACTCCCTCTACTTTTTTTATAAGCCACTTCTAACTAACTCATAGGTATCAATTAAAACAGTTAAAAACATTCAATTTATCATATAAAATTCAAGTTATTTCTAATTTACTTTTATTAACTACACTAAACTTCGACGTCATAGTAATTTTTATTCTCTCCTACTGCCCTCATTAAATATGAGCATATATAAAAAAATTCAAAACTCTTTGAAACTAGGTGCCTTGTAAAAATGACAAAAAACACCTTCTAGGTAGTGCCTTATAATAAAAACCAGATGGGGTAAATTTTATAACTTCTAGTAAAACATGTTGGAAGTGTGCTGCATAAATAGGATAAGATTAGTATACATACACACAAATTATATTATACACCCTCTCCAATCCTTTTTGTAAGAGATGAAGAAATAAAAATGTAGTTGAAATTAGTTAGATTAACAATAAATATGTTAAAGATAAAATTTTTATACATACTATCATTTAATAATTGGTTGGTGACTTTCAACATTGATCTTACTGATAAATACTTTTTTTTAAATAGGAACGTATAAGAAAAAAATTTAATAAATAACACTTTAGAATATTCTCTCTCTCCTTTTTTTTTTTTGAAAAATAGGAGGAGTAAAAGCTCTACAAAATGGAGGGGAGGGAGTAAAAGCCTCTATTTTCTGATTTCTCCCAGATTATATCTAAAGAACAATATTGAAACCCAACTTAGACGTCAATTCCATTTTGGCAATATTTTATTTAAACAGCAGGGAGATAGTTTATATAGACAGAAGGACACTCATCAAGCCACTTGCTTACATGCACTTCTCCGGAGAGTGTCTCCTTAACATTCTATTCTCTGTTATGAGAAATTCGATCTCTAGGCTTCTTCGTTGCTTCTCTGACCCCCCAAATATTATCGGACCAATTCATGCTACGCCACCCAAGTGAGTCATCAACTTCTTTGATCAGCTTATGTTGTTTTGTGTGTGTGTGTGTGTGTGTCTTCTAATTTCTTAATCTTAACCCTTTGCTTCAATATTTGTGAAGGGCTTCGGATTTTGTTCCATCCCACACAATTTATGCCTACCTAACTGGATTGCTTCTTGCTTTGATTGCAATGAAGTATCAAGGATTGGGCAGCAGCCCTTTCAAAGACCACATGGTTACGATGATGCTTTTCCTGATATCAAAATTTCTCCACGTCGTTGCACTCTTAACTCTCCCTTCGGATCAAACCAGTGATCATCAGTCACTGGATTATTTGAAGGTTGCGGCGTACCATGATTCTGGAATTATGGCGTGTGAGCTGCTCTTGCTGGTTCTGGTCTCTCTCATCAAGTGGTTCATCATCAACCTGTCCTCACTTATCCTCGTACTGGCCATGTTCCTGTCCTACAACTATCTGTTGAAACAATTCAATAATAATAATAATCATGTCGCAGCACAAGGCACGGAAACTCATCACAACAATGCAGAGGAACAGTATAATGATGAGACGATAAACGTGGGAACGGATTAATATATAACTTCTACCATTCAATATTTCTGTGTTTTCGATCGATCTCCTTCTAGGCGGCCTAGCTATTTAATATGTTTTCTTTTTACACTTCAAGATCTAGATTCTAGCTTCAATATATACCAACTAGATATGCTACGTGGGTCTATCTCCACGTTTAAGGGGACGAAACTTATTATGAATATTCAGTAGCGTGGCTTTTACATCGATGATTAGCCGCATTATATATGTATAACTCGTTATGTTCATAACTTATTGAAGATTTAGTGTGGTCCAAAAAAAAAAAGATTAATTAGTGGAGTATATTTTAATAGATATTTGATTTCCTTCGTATTTTCTCTGTTCTTTTTATATGTTGTTCCAGAAGCCAATTGAAGATTGAACACCATCGATCATTATTTTTTGTCCGTATATAGTGTACTTTTCCATTGACTAATTGGTATGAATAAGTGCATTACATGTGCAGTAGGCGTGACTCATTCATAATTCATAATAAATTTAAAAAGGGGATAGCAGCCTTGCAAATCAAAGAACGCCCTGCTTTCCTCATGTTTTTTCCTTGTGCAAATATTTGTCTAGATTATTATTTATAAATTCAAAACTATATAATCACATCGAGAATAAGAGAACATTAATCTTCCAGGTCTCATGATTCCTTTTTTTTTTTGGCCGGGATCCAGTTCTTATAATTTTCTTATATCTTTTATTTAGTCCCTGTATTTAATTTATATTCAATACAATTCCCAAACTTTATGAATCAGTCCTTATCATTTGATTTCAATTTCGATACCTAGGATTCTGTTTTTTGTATATAGGGCGAGAATCAACAGGAAGTTGGCACAGAAGCTGGACGAATCATTTGCCATGTAATAGATATGCAACAGTCACCTCGTTGATTGAATGTTTGATATTTGTTTTAGGATAAAATATATATTTGGTCTTTTAATTTTATATAAGATTTCAATTTGATTTCTTAACTTTAAAAAGTATACTTTAGTCTTTTAACCCTAAAATTGTTAATCTTAAATAATAATTTTTTGAACAATCAAGGTTATTTTGAAAATTAAACTTAATATTATAGCATTTAGTAATGTTTGATCAACATTGAAGAACTTAATATCATCATTATTTGTTAATGGTTTTAGGATTAGAAGATTAAAAGTTTACTTTTTAAAGGTAAAAGACTAAAATAAAACCTTATATAAAGTTAAAGAATTAAAAGTATACTTTAGCTTTTGTTTCACGAATAACCCTCTTTTTTTTTTTGAGTGAAACTAATGACCATCTTTCGTGGTTGAAAGAAGCACTATTATAGTCAGAACTTTATATGTATTTATTGAGGAAGACTTTTAATGTTTAATTTATAGAAAATTGTAATGTTGTGAATAGAATTTTTTTCCCGTTAAAAAAATAGATTTTTTTTTTCTTCAAGGAGAATGAGAAGACGATATGGGAGGGAAAGAGGGCACAGCGAGCACTTCATCGAAAAAGATAACAAGACTAGAAGAAATTTTTTAAAAAAAAAATTCAAGATTTAATGAGGAGCCAAGAGACCAATTTTGAGATACAGAAAATATGTTTATTTAAGTAGTAAAATACATAGGGTCCTAACCCCTAAATTGACTAAAAGACGCAACATTTAATATGTGAGGTGTAGTTGTGTATAATTAGTACTCCTCTCGTCCTATTTACAAACCACTTTCAACATATTTTATACAAATAAAAAAAATCTTAAATTTTGTTAACTCTTATTTAAAATTTGATAACTTTCTAATTTTATCCCTATTTAATATATAGTATACCATATAAGAATAAAGTCAATACAATATTAAATGAAAAATAAAATTATACATTCATATTGTTAGTTGACTCTCTCTTTCGCTTTAATTCATTGATGCATCACAGCCAGTTATAAACATTATATATAGCAGGCACATTATGTTGCATTGTTATTTTAAACTGCAGAATTTCTGGGCGTACTTGAAGCTCAACAAGTAATCCGGTATGCCCACGCAATATAGAATCACAAGATAGGTGCTCCATTGTCACATAACAAATGACACCACAAGAAAGAGATGAGAAGTCTACTTAAAGATAATTTTACATGGGAGTTACATTTTTAGTTTCTATACAACTGACTTTCAAAACTTATTTTATCTCAAATCTTACGAACGCGCGGCTAAAAGAATTTAAATTTTAAACAATAAGGTAATATTCATTCTCTAAACTCACGTATTTTGTTATTCATATAATGACCCTGTTTATATTGGACTTGGGCCCTAATCCATCAAGGATGAATTAGTATTACTTGCCGTAAATTTTGGGAGAAATATGCAAAGAAGGGAGAGGGGTTAATAATAAATCTTTTCATTTTTTTTATTTTTTATTTAAAATTTAAATAAGTAATTTATGATTATCAATGAACAGCTGGGGCATGAGCTTAATCACGTCAAATTTTCCTGGCACTCAAAAGAATATAATATATATGAAAGTCAAATTTGGTGTGCAGAGGAGAAAGAAGGGAAAGCAAAAGAACTAGAGAAATGGGCGACGCATCAACAAGAAGAGAAAAATATGGTTTGAGAAATGGGTAATGCACTAATGACTTGAACGGATATGCATAACAGACAAAGTGGGTTTTGCACTTTACGCTAAGCACATATTCACCCCCTCTCTGTAGCCGCCAGATCATTATTATATGGTTATAGAAAAGAATGAAATATAATGATTAAAAGTCTTATAATAAATAAATGACAAATTTCTTTGTATACTGCTCACTTGTTATTAAATTATTTTGGAAACTTACAGTGATTTTCCCAGTTTGTTCCTATATTTGCTTGCCTTTGCTTTTTCTATGGTGGAAGAAAGTAAGAAACTCATACGCACGCACACGGACACTTTACATATTTTAAAAAACAAAAGGAGAAAGAGCTTTGACAGAGAACGGCGGCAAGAGAAAGCGTGCTCGTTCTGGTCCTAGACCCCGTGGTTCGGTGATTGTGCCATCATGAACTTATACTTTGTTTTGCCACTAACAAAGGGAGAACCCTATTTGAAAAGATAAATTCATTTTAATTCTTTAATTTGAATTATTTTCAAATTCTTTTATTCATCTATTTATAATATTTTATTAGTAATATTCATTATTTCAGTTTTTTATTTTTTTGGTTCAAATTTATTCTATTTTACATTTCATTATTTTAGAAGTGAATTACGACCAGCTAATCACTTTCTTCTTTCTTTTTCTTGCGAACAAACCAAGAGAAAGGGAAGAATGATTGGCCCTTAGACGAGCCTAGGGTTGTTTTTAAAGAGGTTGTGATCTACATTATTTACCAACATAGGATTTCTCTATATGAGTCACTTCCAACTAATTCATATATATATTAATAAAAATAATTCAAGCTATCAAATTTGTTATAAAATTTAAGTGATTTGTATTCTCCTATATCATATTAATTTATATTCTCTCTCACTATCACGTATGACTATATATGAAATAAATATACAATTCGTTTCAAATGTCTTATAAGATTAGGAACTCTTTCTATAAGGCACACTATAATAAGGAATGGAGGGATCATACTCTTGTAGTTTTTTTAATCTACTTGCGAGGTAGAAAGAGTTTTTTTTTTTTTAATCTCTAGTGTCATCATTAACTTTTTTTAGATGAATAGACAATTTTGCTGGCCTTTTATTTATGACAGTGTAAACTATTATTTTAATTTTTTCTAAAATGTCTATATTAAATAAAGGTAAAATTCAAAAGTTATTACTTCTTTTACTTTTCTTTATGAGTCACTCCTAACTAATTCATAGATATCAATAAAAATAGTTTAAAACATTTAATTTATTATAAAATTCAATTGATTTCTAATATTATCTTTATTAACTACACTAAACTCTGACATCATATTAATTTTTACTCTCTCCTACCACCCTTATTAAATATGAGCAAATATAAAAAAATATATTTAATACTCTTTGAAACTAAGTGCTTTATAAAAAGGACTAACAACACCTTCTAGTTAGTGCTTTATAGTAAAAATCTGATTGGGTAAATTTTACGAGATAGTTAATAAGATTTAAGTTTTCTTAATTCTAGTAAAACATGTTAGAAGTGTGCGGTAAATAGGACAAGATTAATATACATACACACAAATTATATTATCAATTTCTATACAAACACACAAATGTGTTAAAAAAACAATTTTTATACATACTGTCATTTAATAATTGGCTGGTGACTTTTAATAATTGATCTTACTAATAAATACTTTTTTTTAATAGGAATATATCAGAAAAAAATTAATAAATGCTTTGGAAGATTCTTTTTGGGGGGGGGAATAGGAGGACTAAAAGCTGTATAAAATAAAATTTTAAAATGGAGGGGAGGAAGTAAAAGCCTTTGTTCTCTGATTTCTCTCGGATTATATCTAAAGAACAGTATTGAAACCCAACTTAGACGTCACTTCCATTTTGGCAATATTTTATTTCATCTGCAGGGAGATGGTTTATATAGATAGAAGGACGGTCACCGAGCCACTTACTTACATGCGCTTCTCTGAAGAGTCTCCTTGACATTCTATTTTGCGTTATGAGAAATTCGATCTCTAGGCTTCTTCGTTGCTTCTCTGACCCCCCAAATATTATCGCACCAATTCATGCTACGCCACCCAAGTGAGTCATCAACTTCTTCGATCATCTTATGTTGTTTTGTTTGTGTGTGTGTGTATCTTCTAATTTCTTAATCTTAACCCTTTGCTCTAATATTTGTGAAGGGCTTCGGATTTTGTTCCATCCCACACAATTTATGCCTACCTAACTGGATTGCTTCTTGCTTTGATTGCAATGAAGTATCAAGGATTGGGCAGCAGCCCTTTCAAAGACCACATGGTTACGATGATGCTTTTCCTGATATCAAAAATTGTCCACGTGGTTGCGCTCTTAACTCTCCCTTCGGATCAAACCAGTGATCACCAGTCACTGGATTATTTGAAGGTTGCGGCGTACCATGTTTCTGGAATTATGGCGTGTGAGCTGCTCTTGCTGGTTCTGGTCTCTCTCATCAAGTGGTTCATCATCAACCTGTCCTCACTTATCCTCGTACTGGCCATGTTCCTGTCCTACAACTATCTGTTGAAACTATTTAATAATAATCATGTCACTGCACAAGGCACGGAAACTCATCACAGTAATGCAGAGGAACAATATGATGATGAGACGATAAACGTGGAAACCGATTAATATATATAACTTCTACTACTCAATATTACTGTTTTTTCGATCAATCTCCTTCTAGACGGCCTAGCTATATTTAAGATGTTTTATTTTTACACTTCAAGATCTAGATTCTAGCTTCAATATACACCAGCTAGATTTGATAATATGTGGGTCTATCTCCATGTTCAAGGGGACGAAAATTATCATGAATCTTCACTAGCGTGGCTTTTACATCGATGATTGGCCGCATTATATATGTATAACTTGTTATGTTCATAACTTATTAAAGATTTAGAGTGGTCCAAAAAAAAAGATTAATTAGTGGAGTATATTATAATGTATATTTGATTTCCTTTATATTTCCTCTGTTCTTTTTATATGTTGGTCCAAAAGCTAATTAAAGATCGAACACCATCGATCATTATCTTTTGTCCGTATATAGTGTACTTTTCCATTGACTAATTTGTATGTACAAGGCTACAAGCGCATTACATGTGTAATTCATAATAAATTTGAAAGGAGAATAGCAGCCTTGCAGATTAAAGAACGCCCTGCGTTCCTCATGTTTTCCCCTTGTACAAATATTTATCTAGACTGGATTATTATTTATAAATTCAAAACTATTTAATCACATCGAAATAAGAGAAAATTAATCATCCAGATCTTATAATTTTTTTTTTGGCCGAGATCCAGTTCTTATAATTTTCTATCTCCGATCCTAGTTATAAGATCTTTGTAAGATCTCGTTTGTAAACTATAAACGAAGTCTTATAATTAGAACAGGAGGTAGTATCTATATCTTTTATTTAGCCTGATATTTAATTTATATTCAATACAATTCCCAAACTTTATGAACCAGTCCCTATCATTTGATTTCAACTTGGATACCCAGGATTTAGTTTTTTGTACTGTTAAGGGAATTAACGGGAAGTTGGCATGGAAGCCGGACGAAACATTTGCCATGTACTACTTTCGGTCCTTAATAACTTTTATTTTGATTCTAAATATAAAATTTCAATCCACTTTGTTTCTTAATATTTATCTATTTGTTTTCAAGATAGTTCTTGTAATAACAATAGTTTTAGCTAATATACTTGATTAGTAAGGATATTTTAGAAAAAATACATATATTTATTATGAATAACTAATATAACTAGTTTTCTTAATTTAATCAAATTAATCAACTAGCTCTTATTATTAAGGATATGAAAAAGCCATCTCATTGGTTGAATGTTTGATATTTGTTTTACTAATAGCCCTCTTTTTTTTTTAGGTGAAACTAATAACCCTCTTTCATGGTTGAAAGAAGCACTATTGTAGTCAGGACTTTATATATATATATATATATATATATATATATATATAGATTGAGGAAGATTTTTAACGTTTAATTTATAGAAAATTGTAATGTTGTAAACATAATTTTTTTTTCAGGAGAATGAGAAGACGATCATATGGGGAGGAAAAAGAGAGGCACAGCGAGGATTTCAACGAAAAAGATAACAAGACTAGAAGAAAAAAAAATTAAAAATTAAGATTTAATTAGGAGCCAAGAGACCAATTTTGAGATACAGAAAATATGTTTATTTAATTAGTAAATTACATAGAGTCCTAACCCCTAATTGACTAAAAGACTCAACGTTTGATATCTGAGGTCTAGTTGTGTATAATTAATACTCCTTTCATCATATTTTTAAATCACTTCTAATATGTTTGATAAAAACCAAGAAAAATCTTAAAATTAATTAACTCTCATTTAAAGTTTAACAACTTTCTAGTTTTATCTCCATTTGATTATATTATATATCATATAAGAATAAAGTTAACACCATATTAAATGAAAGATAAAATTGTACATTTATATGAAAATTTTTTTTCTCTGCCATATAAATAAGACCAGAATAGTATATAATAATAAGAAAAAGAATTGAGTGACAATAAAAATATTAAGGAATACAAGAGGTTACTAATAAACATCCTCATCGTATACATTATGGAGAGGGGTCTCTCCACTTTCCTTCCTCTCCATTTCCTCTCACTTTCCACACATATGGCAAGAGGAAAATATTTTATGTAAAGAAGCACGAGAGGCATTGACGAAAATATTTTCCTTCTTTTTTTTTTAAATCATGGATCAGGAGGGCTCCCACCCATTTATTAAATTGGGCTGTTTAAAGTCGAGCCACGCCCATTACTTAAATTTCAATAGGGTCCTGGGCCGTTTTTGTGTCTCCGTTCATCGTTGGAGAAGAATAAACTGCGTTCTCTATGTAAATCTAATACAGCCCAAATATTTGCCTTACCGCAAAATCAAGGGAAAATTACAATGAAATCTAAAAAAAAATAAAAAATAACAACATTATTTATTTTTGGAGCTTGTAACTTGTATTTTATGTCTTTCTCGAGTTAGATAATATTTTATTATCTCCAATACTTGGTACGAGAGCTAGTTGACTAATTTGAATAGATTAAAAAATTAGTTAGGTTAGTTATTTGTAATAAATAAATGTTTTTTTAAAAAATACCATTACTAACCATATATATTAACTATAATTATTATTTAATTTGATAAAATATTTAACATGTGTAATTACTACAAAAATTAACTTAAAAAATAAATATAAAAAATAAAATTAATTAAAATTTTATATTTAAATCAGATTAAATGTCAAGTTAAAAACCGCAGCATGCCTCAATTTTCGGTGGAATTTTTTGAGAAGGTAATTTTCTCTGTGCCGCTTCCTCGCTCAGTGTGAAATTTCAAATTTCTGCGACCTTTTAGAGTGGTTTAGTAACAGTTGAAGGCGGGAATGGCTCCAACTTTTTTTGTTGGGGGGGGGGGGTTTACGAGTGGATGTTGGCTTTTTATTTATGTATTTTTTTGATAATGGAGTTTTTATCTAATTAATTAACGATAAATTAATAAATGACTTGCATTGCAGCTTCTTGTTTATGTTGGTGTTTCGCTTGAGGTGGGATGGAACAGTAAATTAAACGCTGTGGGTTAAAAAAAGTCACATAAAAATAAGCTTCCATTTCACCAACTCAATAATGGGCAATTCAACATTTTTCTGTTTTAAAAAGGTTTTACTTTTCGACTATTTGGTTTGAGTGAAGGGAATGATACGAAGTACGAAGCCACGGACATGAAGGGAAGAGAGAAAGGAGGGAGGAATGTCAGACAGGAAAGGATGAGATGATGACGAGAATGACCTATCCACGACTTGTGGTGTTTGGATTAGCTATTTTTTATAACTACTCTTGTGATTTTGCCTTAACATAGTTGTTAAAATGTATCCAGCCTTGCAAATTTTTAGAAGAACCGGGGATAAATTTTTTGTAGACGAACTAATTGGCAAATAATTTTTAAAGATTTTGTATAATTTAACTTTTTCTATGTATAATTTAACTTCTCTTATGTGTAACCCATCTTTTATTATATTTAATCATTTTTATTTCTTTTTTTATTTTTTTTGTGCATCCAATCTTTTTAAGAATTATTTGTCAATTAATTTTTCAATAAAGAATTTATCCACAAATTTCCTATTTTCATATCAAGAATAACAAAGTCTTTTTTATGTTGAAATTTATTCTTGTTTTCGTCCAAAATTACTGCCTTGTAAATTTAAATTCTTTGAGCTTGATTGAAAATAATATCGCTTCTTTAATTCTTTAATGTAATTCTTCCTTTTAAAAAAATTAGTCATATACTATTTATAGTCGGGATAATCCTCTGAAAAGAAATTTAAAATCACTCAATTTTAAATTAAATTCAGTAACAATATTTTATTTTACAAATAACAATATATTTTTATAGAAAAACTTATTTAAAATTTAGTGATTTCAAGCTTTTTTATGTGAATTTTGTTTTTTATATCTTATAAATACATGGTACGAATGATTTCCTATAAACCCGCTTACTGGTGAACTTTGTTACCTCAGAGCTTATGACCGTTGTGTTGGCTCTTAATTTAATAGACAAATTAATATAATAATATTATTATTTTCAATCTCAATTATAAGACCTCATTATTAGATTACAAATAAAATCTTATAATTAAAATCGAGATAATAATATTTAATAATTGTATTTGCATGGCGTATTTGGGTATGTGCTGACAGAGCGGGGGGGACTGTCGCGATGCTCATCCTTGTGAATTGTCCAGATTTATTTACTTTTTAAATAATTATTTTAATGGATATATAATTTAAAATAAAAACAACATTTTAACTGTTACTTTTTTCACTAAGATCTTGGATTAATATTTGAAATCAATTATAAACACATTTTACAAAAGTCAAAATCAAACTCTTCTTATTTATTTATTTTATATTTTTATAAATCATGATTGAAACGGGTCCTGAGTTTTTAAAAAATAATTGTTTTAATAAAAAATACTTTTAAAAAATATTTTTATGTAGGTTAAAATAAAATTCTTCTTATATATTTTTAAAATCATAATTACTTTTTTTTAAGGATAATATTTATAAATGTGTGTGAGCTTTCAGCTGTGAAAAGGCGGATGGGCTGAGAAATCGAAAGTCCCAATGGTGAAATGATGACGCCTTCAATTCTTATCGATGCACGATGACGTCTTCAAGACCATCGATGCGCGAGCCGGAAAAACGGGTCGAGCCCTTTTAGGTCCTGAAATTATGAGGGTCGGGTTTAATATTTTTCTCTTAAAATAAGAAATAAGCCCTGGAGGGCTGGTCCTGGAGGGCCGAGGGCTTAAAAGGGCCGCGGGCCGGCCCTTTTAAGCTCTTTTATAATTTTTTTATTTTTAAAATTTTTTTATATAATATTAATGTTATTAATTTTTTACATTATTAATAATATTTCAAATATTTAGTTATTATTATCATTTTAAAATTAAATTTAGTTTTAGACAATAATTTATCCAATTAAATTTTTAAAAAATGGGTTAATTTGGACTTTAATAATGATTTGATTTATATTATATGCGTTGATATTTTTAAACTATATATATATTTGATAATAGAATATTTTTATACTTATATAACTTGTGATTCTATAATTTGAATTAGAAATTCATGAGTTTCAACAACAATATTTCTCACATTAAAGTAAAATAATAGTTAGATTGCAAAATTTAAAAATAAAATTTTTATAAAGAAGAAAAACTTGATATTTTTGTTACGAAAGAAAAGCATACTTATGAAGAAAAATAATTAATTATAGTGATGATGAAGTTTCAAAAGATTAATTATAGTGTTTATTTATTGCATAATTGCATTATAGATAAAACTTTTAGATGTTGTTATATTGTTAATGAATGTTTTAGATGTTCTTAGATGTTGATGAATATTTATATATGATAATATTTTATATTTGTGACTTAATTTTATTCATATTTATGTCTTTTATTAATAATTTCATTGGTTTATTTTTATATTTTTATAAAAAAATATGATAAATATAAAAAATAGTATTTTTTCTTAAACGGGCCAAAAGCCCGCGGGCCGGCCCTGGCCCTGTAACTTAAGGGCCGGGCCTAACAAATTGAGGTATTTTTAAAATTTCAGCCCTGGAGGGCCGGCCCTTTTAAGCCCTTCAGCCCTGATTCCCGGCTCTAGACGTCTTCAATACTATCGCTTGACTTGGTCAATTACGTGCTCTGTTCTTTTTACCCCTCTCATCCCATCCACTTTATTAAATTAAAAAAATAATTATCAAAATAAAGGTTGCTTGACTAATTTAAAAAAATTAAAAAATTAAATTAAGTTAATTATTTATAATAAATAAGTATTTTTTTCTAAAATATTTTTACTAATTAAGTGTATTGGTTAGAACTACAATTATTAGAATGACTACGTTAAAAAAATGTATAAATATAAGAGATTAAATATATTGAGATTTTATATTTATGACCAAAATAAAAATCAAATACAGTATTATATTAAAAACCGGATAGTACTAACTATTATTTTTTTTATTTTTTGTTAATTTATAATAAGTTAAGTAGCACCAAACAGCCTACAAGATTTTTTTTAAAAAAATATACGATATCTTAAACTAAGTTTTAATATATTTAGCAAACTAAAGAATGTTACAGCATTTAGTTTCTTAAAATAATTTTTTGTATCTCCAACACATTAAAATATTTAAATTTATAATTTTTATTTCTTTTGGAAAGAATTATATTAAAAATTACTTTAGATTATAATATTACATGCTATTAGAAAAATATTTTAAAATAACAAATATATCAAAATGCAATTAGATTAATGAAAAAATGTTTTAAGATAGTTCTGTCCTTGTCTTAATTATTGCTTTTCTAACATTAAATGTAAAATTTATTTTATAGTACAAATTATATTATAAAATAAGTTTTATATTTAAAATGAGAGAAGTATTATATTGTATGATCGCTCCATCTTATATTCTGCGGAGAAGACGACACAGTTTCCAAACGAAATTGGAATGTCCGCTCACAGCGCTCATATAGGGCTGCACCTGCTCAACCTCCCACCCCCGTTGTTGGATTAATTTATTTTTTTAAAGTTAAAGATGGAGAATTCAAAAAAATAAAAATAAAAATACTTCTTAAATTTCAAAATCTTATATGAGAAAATACTAAAAAAAGAAATGTGTTGTCAATTACCATCAAAATATAATAAATAAGAACAATTCAAAATTTTAAATTCCGGAGGTTTTTTTTTAAAGTATTTTCCCAGAGGATTTGATCAGTCATTAGTGTTTGTGTACGCTTTTCAGAAATCACACGCCACCGGCTTCTGTCCTCCCGCCGCTGCTTCAAATGCCGCCGTTTTACATGTAAAATAATGGGTGCTCATCAGCCTTCCCCCCCCCCCCCCTCTTTTTTTTTTTCTCTCCCAAAAACAAGACTATCTGTACAATTGTTGATGGGATGATATTAGTTTTTCATCAATTTTAAACGCTCAAATTACTATTAATGAAATAATCAATTTTTTATGACATTGTTTTAGCTGGCTAAAAAGGTTAATTTTAATAGTAAAATTCATGTTATTAATTATTTTTTCCCTTTTCTTCTCAATTAAAATTTTAAATTTTTAAATTTAATATTTATAAATTATTATGATTTTACATAAATAAATTTAAACCATTAAAATTAATGAAAAATTACGGAGGAGCTTTTGGCCAATGAGATTTAGAATGGGAGAAAATATGATAGAAATAGGAAAATAAGTGAAATTTATATTCTGGGTCGCATATTGGGCTGCTATAACTGCACAGACAGGTGTTGGGTCCAGATAAAATAAAGAATGCCCAAACAAATGATGACCGGTGCCGAACGCTGCTTCCTCGCCCACGAAAAGTGACCGGACAAGAATAATGGTGCCTTGCCCCGTCCCTGATTTGTTTAAGGATAGTGGTTGTAATTTGTCTTAAATTAAATGTCTGCCCGGGTCACTGTTATTTTAACCTCTTGGGTTTCATTGAAGTGTCATTGACTCGGACAAATGAAATTATTAAATTACTCATCCAGTCCTTAATATAAGACATATTTAACTAATTTAATTAGATTAAAAAAGTTAGGTAAGTTAGTTAATTATAAAAAATGTGACATGTTTTTCCTAAAATACCATAATCATCTTTTTTAATACCCTATCTTTCTCTCCTACTTGATTATGATTGAGGGAGTATCTATAGGGATAATTTAGAGAAAATTGATAAATATGAGAAATGAGTCTTATATTTAGAACCAAAACCAACTCAATAATTAGGTCCTATATTAAGGACAGGAGAAGTATTTTAAAATATTATATTTATTATTTTTCAAATTAATTTAACTCATTTATAAACTGATATGTAACTTAACGATACACATAAATATGGTAAGGATATCATGTTACATATGCTATAATTAAGTAATTTCTTTAATCTCTCTCTAAATTAATCAATCGGGTCATATATTAAGGATCAAAAGTAATGATATATTTTTAAATTCTGTTTTTTTTTCAGAATTCATTTTTTTATTAGAATTTGGATTATTAATTCATAAGTTAAAAGTTCTCTCTTCATCATCATCCACCATCTCTTTATCCACTAACTGTTTCATTCGGGTCTAAAATACTTTGGAATCCAGCACCATTATTATCTTTTACACTTTCTTTCTTTTTCGATTTGGTCATTATTATTGGAACCTTTTGTGCCTCCATGCATATAATCCCAACTCACCGAGAGGAAGGAAGAATTATAAAAGGGAAGAGAACTGGAAGGAGGAGCAGCAGTGGAAGAGAACACTATCTTTCTCACTTTCAACTTGCATCCTCTCTAGTTACAAGCATAACCTTACAACTCAAGATCGAGTCTCATGTTAAATACGAAGTAGTAAAATATTAAAAAGATATATACAATGTTATGAATATAGGTGGGGGGATATCTAGGTCACAAAAATTGTACGAGTTGCATTCCTTTGTGGAATTTGAATTTGAAGTGATATGGGAGATATATGGACATGAATCCCTTCTCCTCCTCTTTCTTCCCCCTTCCCTCCTTACTTTCACGTCATTGTTTGAGTAAATTAATCGCAAAAATAATAAGATGACAGTGCTTACCTATTTCTTTTGAATATTTATTAATTCTTTGTGATCTTTATCATAGGTAAAGTTTCATACCACTCGCAACAAATCATTTGTTAATTCCAAAGCCCCCGTTTCATCCTTTCAATTATTTGTTAATGGTCCCTTTCAAATATTTCACAGGGAATGTAGTTCTTTTAAATTTCCAGATCACCAAACCCCTATTCCAAAAAGAATCTCTCATCACTAACTTCCACTACACCAAATGACCGAATTTTTTTCCCTTAGTTTTGTATTTGTTCATTTTGAACTTTTGGGGCAGCATCATCACGAGAGATAAGGTCATCCTGATCTTTCTGCCATGCTTACATGCATTATCGTCAAACCAAACTTTCGACCACCAACAAAATACACAGACACACACATATACAACGAGATGTTATATCAATCCATTATATTTTGTTTGGTTTTAAATGAGACATCTCAATAGATTTTATCTTCTACATATATAATTTTTAAAAAAATTTCTTATGAATTGCATATAACAAAGAGATTTTCTATTAAGAGAATAGATTCTAATAGAAATATATTTTTAAAAATACTTTAGAAAAAACATGTTTTTTTATAAATAATTAACTTATCTATTTTTCTAATTTTTACAAGTTGATTACTTAGTTTTTGTAATTAATAAGGGAGGAGGAGGGAGTACATACTTTTCATCTCCAACGTCACAAAAAGCGTCTATTCTCTCATATTCCTTCAAAGAACAAATTAAAGTTGAAACCCAGATGACGTTATCTCCCATTTGTCACAATCTTTTAATTTATCAGTGGGCACACCAAATTTTTGACCCCTTTCATATAAATATATATATATTTATAGGAGTATATGGAAGCCAATCCTCCTCTCCTTAATTAACACATTGTTCTTCGATAGTCTTATTCCTTGAGAGAAGACTGCACTACTTTGATTCTCCATTATGAGAAATTCGGTCTCTAGGCTTTTTCGTCGCCTCTTTGTCCCCTCAAATATTGGACCAATTCATCATGCTACACCACCCAAGTGAGTTTAATTCATCAACATTTAATAATTCTTCATCTCTTATTGTTTATATATATCTCTTTCAATTTCTTTTGCATTGTCTAATTCTGAGTTCCCTCTCTCCCCACCCTATATTTGTTCAAGGGCTTCGGATTTTGGCTCAGTTCACACAGTTTATGCCTACGTAACTGGGTTGCTGCTTGCTTTGATCGAGATAAAGTACGAGGGATTGAGCAGCAACCTCTTCAAAGAACACATGGTTACGATGATGCTTTTTCTGATATCAAAATTTGTCTACGTCGTTGCCCTCGTAACTTTCCCTTCAAATCATCAAACCAACGATCATCACTTATTACTACTGGATTTGAAAGTTGTGGTGTGCCATATTTCTGGAACCATGGCTTCTGAGCTACTCTTGCTGGTCCTGGTCTCTCCCATTAAGTGGTTCATCATCAACGCCTCCACACTTATCCTCATATTGGCCTTGTTCCTCATCTACAACTATCTGTTGAAACTACTCGATCATGTCACAACACAAGGCACGGCAATTCACAATGCAGAGGAACAATCTGATGACCAAACTGAAATAACTTCCAGTACTCCTTAGTGTGTGTGTGTGTGTGTGTGTCTGTTTCGATCTCCGGCCTTCTAGGCGGCCTATTTATTATGTATGTTTTCTTTTTGCACAGAGGGCACTCAAGATCTAGTTTCAAGCTTCTATACCTTACTTGAGATTAGTGGCTTTATATTGATGATATATATGAGTTGCATTACGTATAACTTGTTATATTGGTAACTTACTTGAGATTAGTGGAGTATATTTTAATTAACACTTCCTCTATTCTTTTCTCACACGGCATTTTTATTCTTATTCCAGTGGCTAAAAATTGAACAAATCTACTCCCTATATATAAGCTATAATTATTGGGATATGGGCATATGATTGGTCCTTCTTTTAAGCTTTACATGTCTGAAAGTTTGATTAACTAATTAATTATTTTCATTTCTACCCCAATTAAATGCATATATCTGTTTTATCTCTTTTTCTTCATACATTGTCTCTCATCTCTTTTTTTCACTCATTGATTACTTGACTTATCATAAATAAAAATACATTTCTTACTAATTTATTGCTTTAATTAATTCTAACAACTTTTTGATCTTCATGATTAGATGATTTATAGCTTCTATATGGGACCAAGTATATGGACATTTGATGTGTATTATTCTTACTCAAAATTGAATTTATTTTCTTCCTCTTCTTCTAAATAAATTGACTTTTGAGTACGAATAATACATATCAGGTGCCTATGTGTCTGCCATGTAGAATATCTGGGGTCAACTTTAAACTGAGTCAGGAAAGTAATAATTAACCATAACATTTCTGTTAACCTGGGATATGGACGCACTATTTTAATTAGTTTAGGACATTGGATGCGCCTAAAATTACTTTAAGCCACTAGACTCACCTGAATAAATAGTTTGGGGTGCTGAACGCACTTTAACCCAAAAAAAAATAGAGACCTTTTTTTTGAGCGTAAGCAAAAAGATGCCTATACAAATGGAACGATCGAGTAGTAAACACATTTATTTATATCATGGGGAATTAAAGTATGAGTCATGTTGATTGTGACTAGTGGATAATGTGATACCGATTTAAAAGAACTTTTGTTTTATATTTATATATATATATATATATATATATATATAGACATGTTGATACCAATTTCTTATTTTAGCTAAATGGTCTTATATAAATAAGCAATATCATTTGAAGAGGTAAGATGAAATTAAAAAAAATGCAAAACTAATTGTATGTAAGATTATAGACGAATAATAAACTTTACGGGAAAAAAACAGGATAAGCTTATAAAAACTTTGAAAATTTAGAACGCCATCAATTTTTTTTTATAAAAAAAGTATAGAATGTATACCGTTAAATAATGCGGACAGTTGCTTGAATGAGGATGAAAACACCTTTCCCGTTGCATATATAGCTGAGTATTTTTCACACAGTAATATTTGCATTTGTGTCCCAAAAAATCTTTTATAATTTTTATGGAATTTGGAGAAAAAAGTAATTTTATCTGTTACGCTTTCTTACTCTTGTCGGCGTGTGGGGCAGAATTTGTATTAACTTTTCTTTATTTAATGATTTAACAAAACTTATCATTGACGCCTTCGGCACTGGGTGCTGATACGGAACTGTCCTCCTGATCGCTATTACTAAGTGGTGCTAATTTATTTATTGTTTAGCAAGAATTAGTGGTGGGAATTGCGCCAGCTTTTTTACCCCCTTATGAGTGGGCTATGTCATTTTATTTATTGACTTAATAATAAATTAATAAATAACGCCCATCGCAACTTCTCAAGAGCTTCCTTGGCATCACTTCTTTTTGTGTGATGCAAACCTGACTCTTTTTCTTTCTTTCTTTTTTTTCCCCCCCCCCCCCTCTTAAAAAGCCACTTTGACTTGATATTTAGTTTTTGGGGTGACTTCTAAAAATATTAGTGGTCAAGATTGTTTTTCTTTTATTGTAAATGATAGTGTTCAAGAATAAAAGAGAATTAATCATCTAATCCTTATAATTGACCTCTATCTTTTATTTAGTCCCTATACCTAATTTATCCTCAATAGAATTCCAAATCTTATGAGACTCAGTCCTTATCCTTTGATCTTAGACACCTAGGATTTAGTTAATTGCTGAGGGGATTAAGGGTAAGTTGGCATGGAAGATGGGCTGGGCAGACCATTTGCCAAGTAACAGATATACAAAAGCCACCTTGTTAGCTGCTTGTTTGATATTTGCTTCATTAATCATATTTGATTTTATCATCCAAGGAAGCACTATTGTAGGTAAAACCTTCTATATCAATTAAGGAAGACTTGTCACATCAGTTTGCAGAGAGAGCGTATGTAATAAGCAGTAGTACATTTTTAATACATGTTGTTGAATAACTGACGTAGATATCACCTTTTAGATAGATTGTAATTAGGTAACTTATTATACACACGTATATACATTTCAAGTGTTAAAAAAACATAATATGAAATTATTAGCCTTAACCTAAGATTACTAGGAAGCTTTGCCGAATCAAATTTCATTATTTTTTTTGGTCCAGCGTTCACTTTTCCGATAGCATTTGAGGGAAAGATGGTTATTCTAATGTTAAGTTCCCTTTTGAGGGAACAAAAATTAATTTGTCGACGTGGAGTTTATTTTATATTCATTGCGGGATTTCCTGGACAAAAAACACTGTTAAATATCATACACAATTCAGTATTCACCGTTTGCAACTTCAAAAAAAAAAAGGGTTTAAAATTATATGAAGTCTAAGGATTGACAGTTTTGAGCCCATGCCCACAACTCCAAGCTTTGTTTAATGTCTAATACTCCTTAATACTTCATGTTGACTTCATTATAAATTTATGTCACTAGCACGTTCTCTTGCCTTTAGCCTTTGCCTCACTTTTATTATGTTTGGGCATATAAGTAAAGGTCAGAAGAGAAGGTAGCTAGTGAGGCAATCACGTCTAACTTGCTATAAATCCACACCTTCAATTTCTCTTTTATATCCCACACGGCTTTAAGTCACAGTGCGAGTGTAGATTCTATTTCTTCAATGAGATTTTTCGTTTTCCTTTCAAGGGCCAAGCAACGACCCTTTCAAAATAACATGTGCTTCCGATGCTGCTGTTTCTTACTGCAATATCTATCTACGTCATGGCCCTATTCAGATCAAATTAATCACTCCACTGTTGCAGTGGTGCTGGCACAGAGCAAATTAAAACTTTCAGTTTCGTATTTCTGAAGCCTTTGCTTGTGAAGCAGTATTATTGAAGATCCTAGTCTCTCCACTATGGTGATTCATCGTTGAAGTGTCTCGACTCAGATTCATGATGGCATTGGTCTCACGTTACAAGTATCTAATACAGCCCCTCAAATCTAGAAGAAATAATGCAAGAGACTCAAGATTGAAAATACAGAAGCTGCAATCATTACCACATTATATTATGCTGGATGAATTCGGAGACACGATCAAAATGAACGGAATATAAATGTATTAACTAATACAATCACCTTTATATTTGAGATTCTGTTATTTTCTAAAAATCATTTTTTTTATTAGAATTTGGATTATTAATTGATAAGTTAAACTCAAAAGTTCTCTCTTTATCGTAAAAAAGGATCAGCCAACTGAAATGTTGCCTGTGTAATTTATCATTATCCGCCATGTCTTTGTGGGCTAAATGATTCATTTGGCTCTAAAATCCTTCAGACAAGGAAACCAATTCAGCACCATTATTATCTTTTACTCTTTGTTTCTCTTTCCAAATGGTCTGTTCGATGTATTCTTCATATTCTTGTATTCTTCTTGTGCATAAGACACTGTACAGTATGCTTAGCAGTTTCTGACGCTCATCAAAGAACTATTCACAGAGGGTTTACAAACAAATGGTCAGCATTTTACAAGAGGTCATTACTAAAGACAAAAATCCATTACGACAGATCTTAGCGATTTGATATTGTTCTGGCAAAAAAACCATTTTTGAGCACTGATTTGTTTCCCTGCTGAATCGGATAGATTTATATTTGAAAAAAGTTGACAATAAGTTCCTTCAAAATTGATTGTCCCTATGTTAGAGAGACAATAATTTTTTGATCTACATGATGAAGTCCAATATTACTTATAAAAAAAGAGGAAGGGAATAGTAATTAAAAGAATATAATATGATATAATAGGATTTTTCTCCCCATTATATTCCACCCTATTGCTACCATATGTGAACACAAGTAGAGAGAAGAAAAAAGTTGAGAGAGTACACTTGTCCTTATATATAATTATATGTGTGGTGGGCAATGCCCTGCGGGTTGCGGGTTGGCCCATGACGAGCCGCAGGCTACACGGTGTGGGTTCAAAATGTTTGTTTTTTGGTAGGTTGGCAACATAACCCACCAACTCACTAGAATTTTTTTTCCTCCTTGCTTTTTTTCCCTCTATTTTTTTAAATATTAGCAGTTATATATAATAAAAAATAAAAGTACTAGAAATGATATAAAATATTACAAACATTCAAATAAAAATTACAACACAATAAAATACAAATAGTATAATATGGGCCGGCGGGTTAGACCTGTGAGTTCAACCTATATTACCAGTTTTAGCAGGCATAAGCTAGTGACGGCTGTAATCTAAAACTTCCTAACTAAATCAGTTATTAATTTGCTGCTATACAATTACATGTGCATTGGAATTAACAAAAAATTATAAAAACACCTTTAAAATTTTAAAATTTTAAATTAAGGATGATTACAAAAATGTATTGTCATTTGCTTTTTAAATATTATCAATTATTATTAAAGTACAGTGAGCAAGATTGATTTAAAATTTTAAAATTTAAAAGTATTTAACTATGTATTGTGAACAAATTAAAAGACTTTCTCCTTAATTTTCAGCTTTGCATAAATGAAAATCCGTGCCGAATGCTGAAACATACATAAACCATGATTAAGAGGGAATGCATTCCGTGGTCAAAAAAGGGAGAATGTATTAATATCAACTTATGATTATGAATAGTTGCTGCCAGACATGCTGAGAGTCAGAGATCTCTTAAGAGTTAAGATAGTATTGGTGATGCTTGTATTTAATATTTCTCTAATCTTATTTATAAAGTAGAGCAAAAAGGCATTTTTTTTGGTTCCATTTATAGAGCAGTGAGATAAATTTTTTGTATAGATATATATTTTTATTTATTATTTATTATTACGTTAATTTTGTTTACCTAAGGTATAATATGTATTAAATATAAATAAAATTGGGAAGTTATTGAATTTTAAATGATAGTTAATAAAATTTAAAATTTTTTTAATCTATATAAGACCTGTTAAAAGTAATTTATAAATAAGATTAGAAGAGGAATTACATTTGTATGGTGTGCTTGGGGTTGTCATTGGGTTTGTGCTTGAGAGAGATCTTAAGATAATATTAACAAATGTGTATTAACTTGGACTGGTGTGTGCACCAACAAAACCAATGCACTGTCCACTAGGTTTAATTAGGACATAGCGTGTCTTTGTCATTTGGGTACGGTGAAGAGCGAGAGAGGGCCAAGGCCAACACCAATAGGAAATTTTTTTTTTTTGGACTCAAACACCAATAGGAAATTAAAGTAGAAAAAAGACAAATCAATAATCAGCGTGTGTCCATGGACTCGGGACCCCAGCCAATTGTTGGAACATGGGATATAAAATAATTAAAATTTAATAAAATATATGCATTGAGAATCTGAATAAGAAAATGTGTCTTCAATTATGATTAGAATTTGATTAAAATTTTATTTTTTATTTTAATATTTTTAGCTCTTTATAAATAGAACTAAGATGATCGACTGTATTCAGTTTTGATAATTAAATAATAGTATAAAAAGTTGGTCACACCAAAGTTTTTGGTAAAATTCTAAAAAAAATCACTTGAATTTCAAAATCTTAAATCAATTTTATTTTTTACATCTTGATAGTAATTGATTACATTTGAAAACTAAATGACAACAAATTTTTATAAAAAATTTTAATTAAAAAATTTAAAATTCATTTTTTTAAATTTTTTTGGGATTTTATTTATTTATTTATTCTGGACACTTCTGGAAGCATGAGATCCAATAAGGGCCGGCCCATGTCTCCTCGAGTTGATTCAAAAGCAGCCTTTTGATGAATTTGTAGATATCCCGCAGGCCCCTCACGCCGCCCTTCTAATTTATGTGTGTCCCGCGTGTCTGGCGTTTCCTTCTTTTCTTTCGTGACATCTTTCTTTTTTCTTTTTTACCAGAATTCGTGACATCTTTCTTTTCTTTTCTTTTTTACCAGAATTCGTGGCATCTTTCGTGACATCTCTTTCGTGACGTCTCTTTTGTGACGTCTTCATATCGGCGTACTTCAGACGCAACTCGCATATGGTTTGATATTTTAAGCCGTTTCAAATTGCTGGTTTCATTCCCTCTCATCTTTTATAAAGAGTTATTGTAACTAATTTGTAATTATTTATAAAATTAGTTAAATTAGTTACTTATAATACATAGATATTATTTTTTTAAAAATACTACTTTTAATTCTAAATATAAGAGTTAATTTGACTTTTAATTGCGTCTTAAATATAACATCTTAATCCACTTTGTCTCTTATAATTATTTATTTTTTCTCAATATAGTCCTTACATTAATAATAGTTCTAGGTAATACACTTGATTAATAAGGATATTTTAGAAAAGACGATACTTATTTATCACAAATAACTAACTTAACTAATTTTCTTAGTTTACTTAAATTAGCTACATTAACGATCGGGATAGAACCTTTTATAATCATATACTACCTCCGGTCCTAATTATAAGAACCAATTGACTAATTTGAGGAGATTAAGGAAGTAAGTTGAGTTAGTTATTTGTCCTGAATAGGTGTTGTCTTTCCTAAAATATCCTTACTAATCAAGTGTATTGACTAGAACTATCATTGTTAGAAGGGTTACTTTAGAAAAAAAAAATACAAATATGAGAGACAAAGTGGATTAGGGTTTTATATTTAGGATCAAAATAAAAGTCAAATAGGGTCTTATATTAAGGATCAGAGGTAGTATATTGTTACTACCCTTTGATGAAAATTTTAGGGATATTATTCTAAACTTGGAGGAAAAAATAGGTTGTGGTCTTATGTTTCGAATGACAAAGTAATTAAGATTATTAATAATAATTAATACTCCCCTTTATACTAAATATAAGACCTATTTTATAGTGTAATTTATATTAAAAAATACATCTTACATTTAAAAGTGGAGAACGATCGTGCATTTAAAAGCGCATTACTCTATAATGAGCACCAGAGGACGCGCTTGCATTTGTAAGTAGTGAGATTTTTTTAAAATCGTATTTATAACTTACATTATTAAATTATTAATATAAATATTTAATTTTTCTTTTACTTATTATTGTGTGCCACTCAGATTCTTATTATAAATTATTCTTATTATAATTCATTTAGAGAAATTTTTGTTTTTAAATATAAACCATTTATAGAATATTTAACAATATTTTATTATTGTCAAAAGAACATCTATATTTTATAAATGAAATTTATTATTCTTATTGGCCAAAAAATGATATTTATTATTTTACAAGTCACAAATTAACTTTTTCTTTCAATTATGTTTTTTTTAACAATTAGCTTAACTTTATTATTATTGTCAAAGACTAGACCTTCTGGACTCTGGTTGCTTTCTTCGCTAAGAAGAGAGCATTAAAAGACATTAGGTTATAATTTTAAAAGTGCAAGTGGATTGTATGAAATCTAAAAATAAATGAATTACCATCATTATAAGTTGTAGATAAGACTAATTTTTCAGAGGCCAACATAATTGATGTAATTTCCTATGGACAATACAAGAGGGAGCTTCTTCTGTTCACTTTTTTTTTCCTCTTTTTATTTTTTTTAAAGGCTAAAAAATTAAATTTAGACCATTAAAACTAGATTTAAATCATGATTTCAGTAGAAAAATAAATTGCGCAGATCAAACTTCATTAAAGTAACAACTTTCATTGAGTCAACTTCGATTCCTTGAAAAATAAAGTCACATCAAGTACCCCACCATCAAACAGCAATTAAGGATTTCTTCCTATGATCATTAGTCTTATTATGGAGGAATAGATGCCTTATCCGTGTCCTAATATCAGTAGCCTGAAATTTAGATACCTTTTGTGTGCCAATTATAAGTCATTTGGAGAAATTTTTGTCTTTAGATATAAGTTGTTTGTAGGATATTTAACAGTATTTTTTTTTATTTCATCATTGTTTAATTCTTGTCAGAAAGAGAAAACGAAGAAGAAAAAATAAAGGTTAAGCATTTTTTTTCTCCCGTAATTTCTCGATCTTGTGGCAGTTAGCCTCCTCTCCCTTCTTCTCCATCTTTATTTCCCCTACTCCTCCTTATTTCACCACATTATTTGAATAAATCCTAAAAACAATCAAATAATAAGCAACATGTTGTGCCTCCAAAGTCCAAATATTGGACCCATTCATACTCATGCGACACCGCCCAAGTGAGGGAGCCAGCCGTCTGCTTCTGCTACATCGTTCACATATCCTATCTGCTTCATTGTTCACATATCCAACTCCTTTTTGTCCCGCCACGTGTCACCGACTGCCTTTCCAAGAAAATTGCTCAAGCCCAACTTGACAATATTTCACATTTACTTTATCAGAGGGCAGACCAATTTGTATTTGTATTCAATTGCTAACAACTTTCCATTTGCTGCTAATAATTCCAAAACACAGTCCCAACTAGAACAATTTAACGTACAAATCGGTGAAGTTCCCAAACCCCCTTTTCTTTATTTTGAACTTTTGAGGGCCCCTCATTCCTTCTTCCACGGCTTATTTTTCTCCAAAAGAAATTCATGATTTTGGTATAAATTATTACTCATAGAGCCTTAGTTTTTTTCCTTTTCACAATATATGTTTTCATCAAAACCATAATCACTGTTTTCCAAAAAATTAATTCGACTCAAAATCGATTCATTCACTTCCCTCTAAAAGTTAAGAAACATATTTAAA
This sequence comes from Neltuma alba, assembly GCF_004799145.2. Classification (NCBI taxonomy): domain Eukaryota; kingdom Viridiplantae; phylum Streptophyta; class Magnoliopsida; order Fabales; family Fabaceae; genus Neltuma; species Neltuma alba. The sequence continues at coordinate 199,517 of NW_021637020.1, read as the reverse complement.
TCATGATTTTAGTAGAAAAATAAATTGTGCAACGTTATTGGTTGTTTCGAAATAATGATGATTTTAGGGTCATGCAATCGTTCAGTTTTTTTTTTTTGGGCATGAAACACATTACTTTCAAAGGCACGTGGGACGGGATACAAATCGCAGCTGATCACGTCTCGTCTTTATGCCACTCGACGTTCCCTCCCATGTTCGCAATATTTTCATTTAATCTGTGAGGAGACATTTACGGTCCCTTTGTATGAAGGATTTGGAGGGGACAAAAGGGAGGAGGAAGAATATTAATCTTTTTTTTTTGTTTAGCAAGATAAAAATTTTAAGAGGGTAGGAAAATTTTCATAACATTTTCCCTCCCTTTTCCTCATAAGTTTCCCTTCCAAAATTGGAGAAACTTGGAGAGAAATGATAATATTTTGGCTTCTGTTGACTAGTATGCCCATATTATTTTCTAATAATTTTATGTTACCTTTCACTGCCAAATTGTATATAATTTGGTATATTTATGGATTTAATCATGCCTCTCTTCTCTCATTTATATGCTATCAAATATAAAAAAAAAATTGCTATCAAATATATTTTAATTTCTAAATGTAAATCAAGTATTCAAAACAAAAACATATAAATAAGTCATCTATATCGTTTTTCAAAAATTTATTTAACTACTCGTACCAACAACACGAAGAAAAATAAAAACTAAAAAAAATACTTAAATTAAACATATTTACTTCATTAGACCAGATTTTGGATATAAATAAACTTATAGTTATTGGATATATAGTAGCTATTTATTATGTATTATCATTATATTTATTTAATTTTGCTAATTATAAAAATTTGATCTCATATATTAAATATTATTTATAATTATATTTCATTAATTATTCTATAATATTTGTAAAAATCAACTTAAATAATATAACGCCAAAGTTGTCCATACAAAAATATTTTCTCTCCCCTCCCTTTCTAAACCAAACAAAGTAACGTTAAAATTCCTTTCCTCCGCTTTTCTCGTATTAATCTAAATAAGGTAATATTAAAATCCCTTCCCTTCCTTTCTATCTCCTTTTCCACCATTAAAATCCCTTTCATCCCATCCCTCATATTTAGCCAAACACACCCTTAACATTGATTATATAAGAGGCCATCCTCCTCTTGCTACGTCCTTCCCACGCGCTTCTCCTGAGACTCTCCATAACACCTCGTTTTCTCACAGTTTCATTAAATTTACTTTGAGGAGACACACACTGATCATTATTGATATTAGACTGCAATTATGAAAAATTTGGTCTCTCAGCTTCTTCGTGGCTTCTCTGACACTCCAAATATTGGACCAATTCATGCTCCGCAGCCCAAGTGAGTTCATCAACTTCTTCCATAATCTTATCTTATATTGGTTAGTTTACACATCTCTTCATTTGTTAATCTTTAACCCTTTGCTATGTATATATAATATGTGTGAAGGGCTTCGGATTTTGTTCCATCCCCCACAATGTATGCCTACCTAAGCGGATTGCTTCTTGCTTTGATTGAGATGAAGTACGAAGCATTGAGCAACAGCCCTTTCAAAGACCACCCGGTTAAGATGATGATTTTTCTGATATCAAAATTGGCCTACGTCATTACGGTCTCAACTCTCCCTTCGGATCAAGCCAGTGATCATGGTTCACTGGATTATTTGAAGGCTGTGGCGTGCCATGTTTCTGGAATTATCGCATGTGAGCTGCTCTTGCTGGTTCTGGTCTCTCTCATCCAGTGCTTCATCATCAACCTGTTCTCACTTATCCTCGTACTGGCCATGTTCCTGTCCTACAAGCATCAATCCAAACTATTCAGTGATCGTGTTACGGAGCAAGACACGGAAACTAACAATAATGCAGAGGAACAATCCGATGACACTATAAATGTTGTTGTCGCCCTCAGGAATTGACTTGAGAAGGCATGGTAAAGAGTTTGGAGATGACGAAGACGATGATGATTCACATTTGATGATGCTTCTTAAATTTAATAATTTATAATTATTTCTCCCGCCGCTTCACGCCTCTTCCTTTTGTTCTATGTGCGTCTATCATCTATGCGTGTTGACGGGGACGAAACTCATTATGAATCATGAATAGTGTGGCTTTATACGGATGACTAACCGCATAATGTATGACTTGTACATTCATAACTTGTTAAAGATCAGTGGAGTATATCTTCATTCTAATCTATATTTAATTTCCTCCATATGTTCTTTTTCACAAATTCGGAGACACAATCAAAATGCATAAAATCTAATTGTACTGTTTTCTGAATTTCATTTTTCACTAGAGTTTGGCTGTTTAATAAGTTAAACTTCGAAGTTCTCTCTTTATAGTAAAAAGAATCAGGCAACTAAAATGTTACTTGTGTAATTAATCATCATCCACCATCTCTCTGTCGGCCAATGAAGAACAATTCAGTACCATGATTATCTTTGCAGTCAGAGTCTGAGAGACAGTTGAGATCCTCAGTACTTAACATGCACGAACCCTTTAATTTCCTCCCTGCGTACGCTTTCTATCACCGCAAAAGAACAGGAACGAACCTTCTCAGCATATTCAGCTTCTGTTAAATGATCCCTCCAACAGTCAAAAAAGGTACAGTGGTCATAAATTTAACCTCACAGCCCTTTTCATTCATTTCCTCTGTTTCTCGGAGTGGTAACAGAGCAATCAATATCCCCTCTCTCTTCCTTCTTGTAACGGTCTTCATTCGTTTCCTCTGTTTCTCTAAATAAAAACTCCGAATTCGTACCAAAAAAGAAGTGTTTTAGGTTTTCTTCGGGCTTCATCAGATAGAATGGGGAGAAGAGAGAAAAAGAAAAAGGCTCGAGATCTCTCTCTGTCCGAAAGCCGTCTTTATATTTTCACCGATCCCTTCACAAAAACTCCTCACTCTTAGTTTATTAACACTCCCGTCACGTTGATATCAACTTAATATATAAAACTATCTACCATATGTAACAATACTTTATTCCATTCCCCAGTATAAGTTCGTCATCCAATAGTCCATACAAGTTTCGATCTCCAATACGAAACCATCAGAAAATGCAGCAAGTGATGCATTAATTAAGCCGTGGAAGTTGCAGGAGCTTCGATCAAACGCTTGCCATCTCAGCACCCTGCTTCCGATCTATTTCTTCGTCATGGAATAGACACAGAACATGAGAGCACCAACACCGTCAGTGCAAACGACGACAGATTGATGAGGAGCAACCTCATTGGAGAGACCAAAAGCAGCAACGGTTGCTCAAGGCTAGAGCTCCAGAAATGTGGCACACGCCAAGCATTAACTTAAGAGGAATGATCACTCATATGATTTGATCTCAAAGAGTGCAATGACGTAGACAAATATGCCATCGGGAAAAACATCATCAGAGTTGTGTGCTCACTGCAAGGGTCGTTATTGGTGCTAGATCCTTGACACTTTATACCCATTAAAGTAAGCAGCAATGCAGTCAGGTAGCCATAAATGGTGTGAAGCGAAAGAGCAAAATCTATCTGGGACAGCCTTCAATCAAACAATAAATAAAAGGAATTCAAAATCAGGGGGAAATGTCCATAAAACACATTATGTAGTAAGGTAATATCAACCTGAGCGCTGGATTATGCGTTCCCACAGTATTGCCACGCGATGCCGATATACCGCAGCACTCAGAGATGAACAGCAAAAACCTTGAGGTGAGGCTCCTCAACACAGGAGTACAAGCGAAGAGCCACCCCGACAGGGAACCAAAAATGGTGTGATGAGTGAAATCTGACCTGAAAAGCGATAATGGGAAATAAGAGAAAAAGCATGGGAACATATACAAGTGAAGAGATAATAGGAAATAAACTATAACTGGCATAGTGTAGGTTCCGGGTGTGAAAGTATGTTGATTGTGACTTGGGAAAGTGGAAAATGTGACACCGATTTAATAGAACTTTTGTTGTGTGTGTGTGTGTGTGTAGACACACATGTTGGTGCCAATTCTTACTTTAGCTAAATGGTCCTATATAAATAAGCAATATCATTTGAAGAGGTAAGATGAAATTAAAAAAAATACAAAACTAAATGTATGTAAGATTATAAACGAATAATAAACTTTACGGAAAAAGACAAGCCAAGCTTATAAAAACTTTGAAAATTTAGAACGCCATCAATTTAAAAAAACCAAAAAAAAAAAAAACATGCATACCGTTAAATAATGCAGACAGTTACTTGAACAAGGATGAAAACACCTTTCCCGTTGCGTTGATAGATGAATGCTTTTCACAGAGTAATTAATATTTGCATTTGCATCCCAAAAAATCTTTTATAATTTTTGTGGAATTTGTAGAAAAAGGTAATTTTATCTGTGACGCTCTGTTACTCCTGTTGGCGTGTGGGGCAGAATTTCTATTAACTTTTCTTTATTTAAGGATTTAATAAAACTTATTATTGACGCCTTCGACACCGGTTGCTGATGTGAAACTGTCCTTCTGATCGTGATTACTAAGTGGCGCAAATTTATTTATCGTTTAGCAAAAATTAGTGGTGAGAATTGCGCTAGCTTTTTTACCCCCTTTTGAGTGGGTTATGACATTTATTTATTTATTTAATAATAAATTAATAAGTGACGCCCATCGCAACTTCTCAAGAGCTTCCTTGGCATCACTTCCCTATGAATGGGTTACGACATTTTATTTATTTATTTATTTAATAATAAATTAATAAAAAGGCACTTTGACTTGATATTTAGTGTTTGGGATGACTTCTAAAAATATTAGTGGTCAAGATTGTTTTTCTTTTATTGTAAATGATAGTGTTCAAGAATAAAAGAAAATTGATCATCTAATCCTTATAATTTACCCCTATCTTTTATTTAGTCCCTATGCTTAATTTATCCTCAATATAATTCCAAATCTTATGAGAATCAGTCCTTATCCTTTGATCTTAGACATCTCGGATTTAGTTAATTGCTGAGGGGACTAAGGGTAAGAGCTGACATTGAAGATGTTAGCTGCTTGTTTGATATTTGTTTCATTAATCATCTTTAATTTTATCATTCAAGGAAGCACTGTTGTAGGCAAAACCTTCTATATCAATTAAGGAGGACTTTTCACATCAGTTTGCAGAGAGAGCGTATGTAACAACTAGTAGTACATTTTTAATATATGTTGTTAACTAACTGATGTAGATATCACCGTTTAGATAGATTGTAATTAGGTAACCTATTATCCACACGTATATACATTTGAAGTGTTAAAAAACATAATATGAAATTATTGCCCTTCACCTAAGATTACTAGGACGCTTTCCGGCCCGAATCAAATTTCATTAATTTTTTGGTCCAGCGTTCAATTTTCTAATAGCATTTGAGGGAAAGATGGTTATTCTAATGTTAAGTTCCCTTTGGAAGGAAAAAAAATCAATTTATTGACATGGAGTTTATTTTATACTTCTCTGGTCCTATTTATAGGACACAAAAAGAGAAGTTTTTTTTTTGTCCTTTTTATAAGTTAGTTTATTAAATTTTTAATATGAATGTATTATTTTATCCTTTATTTATTATACAGTGTAGGTAGTTTTCTTTTTTGAAAGGTATACATATTAAATATGAGTAAAGTTGAAATTTTGTTATATTTTAATAGAGAGTTAATGTATTTTAAAAAATTTTTAAAAGGTTTGTGTGAAATATGCTGAAAGTGCCTCATAAATAAAACAAGAGGAGTATTCATTGAGATTTCCTGGACAAAAAACACTGTTAAATATCATACACAATTCAGTATTCACCATTTGCGACTTCCAAAAAAAAAAAAGGGTTTAAAATTATGTGAAGTTTAAGGCTTTGTTTGGTTGGATGGTTGTTAAGGGGAGGAGAGGAGAGGGGAAGGGAGGGGAGGAGATAAGTGTATTTGGTTGGAAAAAATAGAAGGGAGGGGAGGGAAGAAATTTGTTTTTTAGTGCTCCCCTCCCCTCCCCATGCTCTCCTCCAAATTTGGGTTTTTTGGAGGGGAGAGAAATATTGTGTTTAATATTGACCAAAATACCCATATTAACTTTTTAATATTTCAAGTTTGTCCATCTTATTAAAAATCTTTTTTTTTTTCACTTCTTTCTTTTTTTAACCACTAATAATATTTGATAATAATAATATAATATTATAATTGTATAATATATGCATGTCATATATATTAATATATACATATCATAACATATATTTATAAAATTAATGAGATAGAATGTTAAACTTTTTATCATATTTTCTAATTTTTTTTAGTTTTATCATTTTTTTATCACACGTAAGTAAGGTAATTGGTTTTTTTTAATTGATAAATTGAGAAATAATAATTTTGATATAAATATTGTAATAAAAAATAAATCAGTCTAAATACAGAAATAAAGGCATATTTGTCAATTTATAATTACCTCTCCTCCCCTCCAGCCAAACAAAATCATGACCTCCCTTCCCCTCCTCTCCCCTTCCTTTAATTAACCTCCCCTCCCCTCCCTTCCGTTGAACCAAACAAAGCCTAAGGATTGACAGTGTTGAGCCCATGGCCACAACTCTAAGCTTTGTTTAATGTCTAATACTCCTTAATACTTCATGCTGACTTCATTGCAAATTGATTTCATTGGCACGTTCTCGAGTCTTGCCTTTAGCCTTTGCCTCGCTTTTATCATGTTTGGGCGTCTAAGTAAAGGTCAGAAGAGAAGGTAGCTAGTGAGGCAATCACGTCTAACTTGCTATAGATCCACACCTTCATTTTCTCTTTTATATCCCACACAGCTTGAAGTTACAGTAGGAGTGTAGATTCTATTTCTTCAATGAGGTTTTTCGTTTTCCTTTCAAGGCTCAAGCACCGACCCTTTCATATAACATGTACTTCTGATGCTCTGCTGTTTCTTACTGCAAATATCTGTCTACGTCATGGCCCTATTCAGATCAAATTAATGACTCCACCAGTTTCATGTTTCTGGTCTCTCCAGTTGCAGTGGTGCGTGCGGGCACAGAGCAAATTAAATTATAACTCTTAAGTTTCATATTTCCGAAGCCTTTGCTTGTGTAGTATCATTGAAGGTCCTAGTCTCTCCGCTATGGTGATTCATCATTGAAGTATCTCGACTCAGACTCATAATGGCATTGGTCTCATTTTACAAGTATATAACTCAAATCCCGAAGGAGCAACAATGCAAGAGACTCCGGATTGAAAATCCAGAGGCTGCAATTACTACAACAATATGTTGGACGAATTCAAGGGGGCAAACAAAATGAATGGAATTATCTAAATGTATTAACCAAGACAATCACCTTTATATTTGAAATTCTGTTATTTCTAACAATAATTTTTTGTTCGAATTTGGATTATTAATTGATAAGTTAAACTCAAAAAGTTCTCTCTTTATCGTGAAAAAGAATCAGCCAACCAACTTATCATCATCCACCAGTTCTATATATCAGATAAATGATTCATTTGGCTCTAAAACCCTTCAGCCAAGGAAAACCAATTCAGCACCATTATTATCTTTTACACTTCGTTTCTTTTTCCTTGGTCACTTTCATATATTCTTCGTATCAGGAAAACCTTGTACTCCATGTGCACCTCAAACAGAGACCTTCGATAGAGCTATACGAGGCATTGAATTTAGGTTCGCTTGGTATGAAACATTGAAAATAAGGGATTGAGATTGAGATTGAAATTACAATTGAAAAAAATAATTAAAATAGTATTTAGCATGAATAATTGCTTATTATATGTGATTAGGCGAACCCATAGAGGTGGGATTGGAGAATACCACTTCCCCCCATGGTATTCTCCAATCCTACATATATGGGTTTGGCTAATTCCATATAACAAGTAATCTCTTATATTAAACACTCTTTTAATAGATTTTTTCAATTACAATCATAATCTCAATCTCTCATTTTTAATAATTCCTACCAAAAGGTCAAGGTTCTTCCAAAAGATATGATTCTTGTCCTCCTTTTGTACACAAGACATTGTACAGTATGCTTAGCAGTTTTGTGACATTCATCAACGAACTGTCCATAGGGAGTTTGCACACAATTCGTCAGTATTTTACAAGAGGCCATCACTAAAAAAAAAAAATCCATAATGATAGGTCTCAGCGATTTAATATTCAGCTGGTTAAAAAAACCATTTCTGAGTACCACTTTGTTCCCTATTATTTTTTCCCATGCTAGGAAATAAGATATATTTTTTGCATTGATAGTGTCTACCACATTACATATTCATGGATTAGGCTCACAGATGAGTTTGCTGTCGCAAGGGTTAAGGTGAATTCAACAGTATTAATTTGGAGTTGACTCAGCCATTTGCAAGTACAGTCTCTAGAAATAAGACAGCAGCTATTCCCCTCCTAAGAAAAATCCAGAAAATAATGCAAGTTTAAGATAAATATAACAAGATATCATGCTCATCACTAAGGTTCAACAGAATTTGTTCTTTCTCGAGTAGAAAAGAGGTGGCAGAGAAGGGCGGGGAAAAAATGACAGGAGTGATAATGATAATCTTAGCGCATGCCAAACATATCAAACAATTCTTAGGAAAAAAGATGTTACCAATGATAATAGAACAACATAATATTCCAATTTTTTTTTCAATCTTATTATAATGTCAACTGATTTTAGATGCAATCTAGATAATAAAATAGAATAATATTCCCTCTATTCCTTTTGATAAGCAACATTGGACTCTATCAGTTAAAATTGGCTAAAGACAATAAATTGGTAAACATAAGAAGTTTTTTTTAAAAAAAAATACCTTTATTTATGAGAGAAAGTATAAAAAAACAGACTAGAATAAAGACTGAAACAAAACACGAACAAATAAAGAATAACCAGGAACAAAACGAAAGAGCAAATCAAACAACAGTTAACCAATACCACTTCTATCGAAACTTTGAGCAGCAGCAGAATCAACAAGCCTTGCAGAACATCCTCCTACCACAGCATCAGCAGCCAAAACTCAGAGCAGTCCGTCTCAAACACCACATTGCACATAAACCATGTTTAACAGAGAATGTATTGACATCAGCTTATGATTATGAATAGTGGCTGTCAGATATGCTGAGAAAGAGAGAGAGAGATCGATCCTAAGAGTTAAGATAATATCGGTGATGTCAGTATTTAATGTTCTTCTGCTCTTATTTATAAGACAGAGAGAAAAAGTTTTTTTGATTCTATTTATAAGGTAATAAGAGAAAGATTTTTATATGAATATGCAATTTTACTTTTCAGTTATTATTGTGTTAATTTTGTTTAAATGAGGTATAATATTTATTAAATAAAGATAGAATTGAAAAGTTATTAAATTTTAAATAATAATTAATAAAATTTAAGATTTTTTAAATTTATATAAAACATGTTAAAAGTAATTTATAAATAAAATCAGAAAAAAAATTATATTTGTATGGGATGCGTGGGGTCGTCATGGGATTTGTGCGGGTGAGGGAGATCTTAAGATAATATTAATAAATGTGTGTTGACTGGGAAGTGGTCTTTTTCTTTTTGACCAGAGACTGGGAGTGGTCGATGGCCTGGGAAGTGGGAAGCACCCATGTTGACGTCATGACGCCATGCTATCGGTTTGGTCCGTCATTATTGTTTTCAAAAAATAAATAATTGAGATTTAATATTTTATGATTTTTTTTTATATTCAGGGAATGTAAAAGTATGACTTGTTGAGGTTAAATTTTAGTATTTTAAATTTATTATTTTTTAAAAATGAATATTTTAGATTTATTTATTTATTTTTACGTAACACTATAATCATCATTTTATAAGATATTGAGTTTCAACTTTTTTTTGGATCTCGTAATAAGAAAGCTCTGAGGCTGTCTGCTTAATTATTATTATTATAATTTCGAAGCCAAATGGAAAGTCCGTTTACTGTTCCCAGCACTCCCACTCCCACTCATAGCCGGAGCCTAAGCGGGGCCGCGCATTCTCAGCCTCCTGCCTCCTCTTTTTGGATGAGTTTATTATTTTCTTCTTTTTGAAGTTAAAGATGGCAGATGTGGAAATTGAATGTTGACTACGAAAGGGAAGTCCAACATTTGCAAGAAAACATTTGGTCTTATGGGGTAATCAATGAATTTTTTCCTAATTTTATTTTTATTGACTAAATAAATATAGAGAGAAATAAAATGACTAGATGAGAAAAATATAAAAATTATTTTTAATATCCTTTTTTAGTAAGAGCAAGTGTAAAAACGATTATTAATTTAATGAATTCTTTAGTTTGCAGAGTATAAGTAATTTATAAACAGTAACAAAGTGATAGATACACCAACAAAATAATGCACCATCCACCGGGTTTAATTAGAAAAAAAGTATGTCAATGTTTTTTAAAAAAAAAAGATTAAAAAAAGTTAAAAATTACTAAATACTAAATAAGAAATATCAACAAAATTTTTTTCTTATTTCAAATTTAATACTACCCCCGGTCCTTAATATAAGACCATGTTTGACTTTTATTGTAGTCTTAAATATAATATCCCAATCCACTTTGTTTATCGTATTTATACATTTTTCCAAAGTAACTCTTCTAATGATAATAGTTCTAGTCAATATACTCCTCCGGTCCTTATTATAAGACCCCATTTGACTTTTTATTTGGTCCTAATTATAAGACCCTAATCCATTTTGTCTCTTATATTTATGCATTTTTTCTAAGATAATCTTTCTAATAATGATAGTTTTAGCCAATATACTTAATTAGCAAGGATATTTTAGGAATAACAACACTTATTTATTATAAATAACCAACTTAACTTACTTTCTTAATCTCCTCAAATAAGTCAATTGGGTCTTATAATTAGGACCGGAGGAGTACTTAATTAGTAAAAATATTTTAGGAAAAACAACACCTATTTAAGACAAATAACTAACTCAATTTACTTCTTTAATTTTCTCAAATTAGTCAACTGACTCTTATAATTATGACCGGAGGTAGTATTATTAACACCCAATAAAGTGTTATTATCAAACTTAATTTTAAATTTAATAATTTTTAACTTGTGTGTGTGTGTGTCATTTTTTTTGGGTTATTTGGGTACGGGGAAGAGTGAGAGAGAGCTAAGGCCAACCCCAACTCCAATGGGAAATTAAAAGGAGAGAACTAACAAATCAATAATCAGCGTGTGTCCGCATACTTGGGGCTGGGGACCTCATCCTTCTTCGTGAAGCCGCCTCCGAACATATCGCCACCGCCAGTGCAAAGTGATGAGCCGCCCATTTCCTGCCAGATATTGTTCGAATATGGGATATAAAATAATTAGAATCTAATGAAATACCTGGAGTATACATTAAGAATTGTAACACCAAAAATTTTTTGGGTAAATTTTAAATTTTAAAATTAATTCTATTTGTTACATTTTAATTATAATTAATAATACTTGAAAAGTAAATGATAACAAATTTTTATAAGAATATCTAATTTAAAATTTTGAAATTCAAAATGATTTTTTTAGATTTTTTGGGGGGTTTTATTTATTTTGGATTCTTTCAGAAGCAAGCGATCGGTTAAGGGCGGCCCCATGTCTCCTTGATTTAATATGGACTCTCAGCTTCCTTCTTGGCCTTTTGATAAATATAAGGGTTAATATAATTTTTGATCTTTTAAATTTATTTTTATTTTGATTTTAATCTTTTTTTTACCAGATGGTTTTAATCTTTTCAAGTTTTAAATTGTATGTTTTGGTCCTTCAAGTTTTATTTTATTTAAAACATTAGTTCTTGTAATGTAACAAAAACTTGGACTAGTTTATCTTTAAGGGATCAAAACCAAAATGAAAATAAATTTAAGAGATTACAAATTATATTAACTTATATATCAATGTTAGAGAGAGAGATATATATATATATATTTTGCTGATGGAAATATTATATTATAGGGAGAATTCTAATTAAATCCTTTTAAAATATTAAAATTCAAATTAAGGCCTGTATTTTTAACAAATTTCTAATTAGGCCAAGAGGTCTTATTACGGATTTTTAAATATGATCAAAAGACTAAAATGTCCTTTTATAATTTAAATAATATTATTTTGAAACAAAAATTTAAACCATGAAAACTTGACATTATATAGTGTTTATTTATTAAAAAAAAACTCTTACATGAGAAATTTGAAAAATACTAAGATCAGAAAATCAACAATGCATAATATAACATTTTATACTAACTCTAGTATACTGATAAGAAATTTATGGGAACATGGATTTTTTTTCCGTAATGAAAAAAGCACTTTTTAGTTACTTGATTCTAACTTCATTAAATTAATAATCTTTTGAAGAAATTTTTATTTGCAGTTAAAAAATCAGAATCTTAATGTATTAATAGATTTTAGCATCAAATTTGTCATTTCTTTCTTAATTGCTTTGCTATATCTATCATATAGACATTCTCATCATGTTATATCTTATAATCTCATTACTAAAATTTATACTGATAATTAATATGAACTTGTACTAGAAATCTAAATAATTTTTTTAACATTTGATGGGATAGATGAAATAATATAAACTGCTTAATATAAATTTATACAAATAAATGCGTTTTAGCCTTTTAACAATATATGGACACTTCTACAAGAACGCATGAAGCCTATACATCATATGGTAACATCTCAAAAAGAAAGAAAGAAACTAGGTCATAAATTAATTGGTGTAATTACCAATTTACTCATTTAAAAGGGTATTTTAGTCTTTTAACAATATAAAAAATTCCTAATAAGACTTCTCGGCTTAATTAGGGATTATTAAAAGTGTAGGCTTTGACTTAAATTAATTGGGATTCTCTCTATATTATATTATATATTATTAATATTACATTATTAATCGCTTGTTGTGAATGATTTGATTACAATGCACTTAGAGTTGCCAGGAGGCTTTTCTCTCGAGAGATGCGGACTATTCACCCACATGGCTAAGCGCGTGGAGTTTCATTTCATCGTTTGCCTTCCAAGTCAAATAATTCTTGCCACTGTATAACTTGACTTATCCCTTGTGCGTCCCGGATGTCTAGCCTTTTATTATTTTCTTTTCTTTCATGACATCTTTCTTCATAAAGTCCCTAGGGTATTGGAGTTGCTAGACAGGGGTGATTATCTGCGTACTTTAAACGCAACTCATGTACGGTTCACCTCGTAAGTCGCTTCAAATGGCCGGTTTCATTCCCTCCGACCTTTTTTTAAAAAGTCTAACTAATTTATAAGTATTAAAAATATTAATTAAATTAATTATTTATAATAAATATGTATTAATTTTTTAAAAATATTTTTCTAATCACATATATTGTTACTATCCTTGATAAAAATTTTAGAAATATTTTTAAAAAAATATTATAAATTTAAAAGACAAAATAAATTGAGGTCTTGTGTTTAAGAGAACAAATTAATTAATATTATATGTTATTAATATAATACCATTTGGAAGTATCAAATGTCTTATAAGATTAAGAATTCTTCCTATCACGCACATTACTCTATAATAAGCAAAGGAGGGACTACTCCGGTGGTTATATTTATAAGTCATGGAGAGTTTTTTTTTTTCCAATCTCATTTATAAGTTATATTATTAAATTTTTTATATGAATATATAATTTTACTTTTTGTTTATTATTGGGTGCCACTCCGGTTCTTATTATAAGTCACTTGGAAAAAATTTTGTTTGTAAATATAAGTCATTTAAATTTTATTTAATATATTTTTCATTTTATCACTTTTTAATTCTTATTGAGGAAAAGAAGAAAGAAAATAAAGGTTAAGCATTTTTTTCTCCCGTAATTTCTCTTGTAATAGTCTTAGTGCTTGTTTGGATTAGCTATAAACAACTGTGATTTTAAATAATCATGAATTTTATAAATGACACTAATTAATCGTAATTTTTGTTTGGATATTTTTTTAAAAGTGATTTAAGAATTGTCATTATGTTTAGTTTTAATTTATTAAAATCACTTATGGATGTATAATGACTAAAAAAGGTATGAAGTTAATAAAATTGTTTACATGTTCATAATTATTATATTTAATAATAAATTTTATTAAATATAATTTAATAAATGACATGAATATTTAAATATTATTTTTATTTTAAATTATTATTATTTAAAATAGCTTACAAAATTTATGTGCAGTACAAATATTAAATAAAAGACCCCATATAGATAAGAGATGAATGAAAATTAAAAGACCCCATAGAAAAAAATTTGAGATGGTTTAGGTTGAAAAATTGTAGGCAAAATATGCGAAAATAATGTTTAAAGAAAGATTTTTGGAAGAATATGAGAGGATAGATTGGAAAAAATTTAGTTGCTAAAAAGTAAAGACTGATCGAGATTTTTCAAACATATAAGTTATTTCTTATTATTTATCCTAAAAATGAGGTAGAAAATTAAAATTATGATTTATCTGAATTTTATAAAAATTACTCAAATAAAACAAACGTGCTTCATAATCATTTATTTGAATTTAAATAGATTTATTTAAAATCCTATCACTTAACCAAATAGGCTCTTAGCCCTCCAGCCGTCCTTCTTCTCCACTCCTCTTTATTTCACAACAATATTTGAATAAATTATAAAAACAATAAAATAATAAGCGACATTTTGTGCCTCCAAAGTCCATATGTGGGACCCAAGTGAGTGAGTCATCCATCTACGTCATTGTTCCCACATCTAAGTTATCCCGCCGCGCGTCTGCAAATATTGAACCCAAGTGGGGGAGTCAACAGAATCGTTTCAGATTCTTCCAAGAAAATTGCACAAGCCCAACGCGACAATATTTTACACTTTAAGACCAAATTGTATTTAACCCCAAAACACAATCCAGGATCAAGTGGTCCCAATTAGAACAATTTAACGTACAACTCCGTGAAATTCCCCAAACCCCCTTTTCTTTATTTTGAACTTTAGAAGGCCCCTCATTCCGTGTTCTACGGTTTATTTTTCTCCAGAGGAAATTCATGATTTTGGTATAAATTATTACTCATACAGTCTTTTTTTTTTTCCCTTTTCACAATATATGTTTTCATCAAAACCATAACCACTGTTTTTCAAACAATTAACTCGACTCAAAATCTATTCATTCCCTTCCCTCTAAAAGTTAAGAAACATATTTAAATCATGATTTTAGTAGAAAAATAAATTGTGCAAAGTTCTTGGTTGTTTCGAAATAATGATGATTTTAGGGTCATCCAATCGTTCAGTTCTTTTGATAGAGACAAATCACGCCTGATCACGTCCCTTCTCTACGCAACTTGATGTTCCCTCCCATTTTCGTGATATTTTTATTTCATCCGCGAGGACATATTTGGTTATATAAGAGCCCTTCCTCCATAACACCTCGTTGTCTCACAGTTTCATTAAATTTACTTTGAGGAGGCACGCACTGATTATTATTGGCATTAGACTGCAATTATGAGAAATTTGGTCTCTCGGCTTCTTCGTGGCTTCTCTGACACTCCAAATATTCGACCAATTCATGCTACACAGCCCAAGTGAGTCATCCACTTCTTCCATCATCTTGTATTATATTGGTTAGTTTAGACATCTTTTCATTTCTTAATCTTTAACCCTTTGCTTTATATGTTATATTTGTGAAGGGCTTCGGATTTTGTTCCATCCCCGACAATTTATGCCTACCTAAGTGGATTGCTTCTTGCTTTGATTGACATGAAATATGAAGCATTGAGCAACAGTCCCTTCAAAGACCACCC
This sequence comes from Neltuma alba, assembly GCF_004799145.2. Lineage (NCBI taxonomy): Eukaryota > Viridiplantae > Streptophyta > Magnoliopsida > Fabales > Fabaceae > Neltuma > Neltuma alba. Next base: position 183,796 of record NW_021637020.1, on the reverse strand, counting down.
GGTTATGATGATGCTTTTTCTGATATCAAAGTTGGTCTACGTCATTACACTCTCAACTTTCCCTTCGGATCAAACCAGTGGTCATAACTCACTAGGTTTGAAGGTTGTGGTGTGCCATGTTTTTGGAATCATTGCATGTGAGCTGCTCTTGCTGGTTCTGCTCTCTCTCATCAAGTGCTTCATCATCAACCTGTCCTCACTTTTCCTCCTACTGGCCATGTTCCTGTCCTACAAGCATCTGTTGAAACTATTCAATAATAATAGCCATTTCACAGCACAAGGCACGGAAACCCATCATAATAATGCAGAGGAACAATCCGACGACACTGTCAATGTTGTCACCCTCAGGAACTGACTTGAAACGTGAGAAGGCATGTTGAAGAGTTTGAAGATGACGAAGACGATGATGATTCACATTTGACGATCTTTATTAAATTTGATAATTTATAATTATTTCTCCCGCCGCGTCGCGCCTCTTCCTTTTATTGCATGTGGGTTTACCATCTACGCATGTTGACGGGTACGAAACTCAATATGAATCGTGAGTAGCGTGGCTTTATTTGGATGACTAACCGCATTATGTTCGACTTGCATATTCATAACTTGTTAAAGGTCAGCGGAGTATATTTGCATTTTAATGTATATTTAATTTCCTCCATACAATCTTTTTCACACAGCATTTTTGACGAAAATTATCCTGATTTTATATGGTGCTCCAAAAACTCGAAAGATGGGAAAGAAACGGGAAGGTAAGAGCCATTCCTAAGGTAGTGAACTTCATCTGGAGAATTCTGTCGAAGGCCATAGCAAGCAATGATGCTCTCGTTAATATAGCCCCTCAAATCCCGAAGAAGCAATAATGCAAAAGACTCAACGTGGGGAGGAGGTAAACAACTAGAGTGGTAGATACAGAAGCGGCAATTATAAAAAATTCGGGGACACAATCAAAATGCATAAAATCTAATTGTCCTGTTTTCTGAAATTCATTTTTCATTAGAGCTTGGATGTTTAATAAGTTAAACTTCGAAGTTCTCTCTTTATAGTAAAAAGAATCAGGCAACTAAAATGTTGCTTGCGTAATTAATCATCATCCACCATCTCTCTGTGGGCTAAATGATTCGCTCGGCTCTAAAATCCTTCAGCCAACTAAAATGTTATCATCTTTGCTGTCAGAGTCTGAGAGACAGTTGAGATCCTCACTACTTAACATGCACGAACCCTTTAATTCCCTCCCTGCGTACGCTTTCTATCTCAGCAAAAGAACACGGAACGAACCTTCTCAGCATATTCAGCTTCTGTTAAATGATCCCTGCAACAGTCAAAAAAGGGACAGCGGTCATAAATTTAACCTCACAGACCTTTTCATTCTTTTCCTCTGTTTCTCTGAGTGGTAACAGAGCAATCCATATCCCCTCTCTCTTCCTTCATTAGTTTCCTCTGTTTCTCTAAATAAAAACTCCGAATTCGTACCAAAAAAGGAGTGTTTTAGGTTTTCTTCGGGCTTCATCAGATAGAATGGGGAGAAGAGAGGGAAAAAGAAAAAGAAGTGTTTTAAGTTTTAACACTCCCGTCACGTTCATATCAAATTAATACATATAAAACTATCTATCATATGTAACAATACTTTATTCGATTCCCCGGTATAAGTTTGTCATCCGATGGTCCATACAAGTTTCGATCTCTGATGCTACCAAATATTTTGATGCACGGCAATTAAGGTCGGTCTCACAGAAAACTTAATTAATTAGTAATTAGGAAATAAAAATCCTCTTTTCCATTAAATCGAGAAAATCAAGATTGAATTGGGATTAAGTGAAATAAAATTAAAATGAAACAAAGCAAGAGTTCCGATTAACAATTTCCAAAAGACAAAAATAACAATTTAAAGTACTCTAAACTGCCCATGCTTGATTCTATGTTGGACATCAAAATCATGATTTTGATACAAGCATGTACTATAATATTACCGGTTTCTGATGTGAAACAAAACATGCTCTTAGAGAGTGTTTGGATAGAAACCAAACCATGGTTTTAGAAGTGTTTTTACGAATTACGAAGTAAATATGTAGAGGAGGTTACCTCGTTTTGCGGAAAAGTGCTTCTGAAACCACGGTTTCAGAGCACCCAAACAGGCCTTTTAGTTAGATCTCACGTTTTCTCTTGTGATCCCTATACCTAACTTCACGAGTCCGAAAGTCCAACGCAATTCTTCGCCGTGGTTAGCCCTCATGGATAAGGACAAGCCATCTACTTGCTGATACAGCTACAAAAAAAGCCCCCCCCTGGGGGGTCTACCATTATTGTTAAATAACTGATGTAGATATCACCTTTTACATGGTATCCCTCCATTATGAATAGTGTAGCTTTATATTGATGACATGTATGAGTTGCATTATGTACAACTTGTTATATTCATAACTTACTAGAGGTTAATGGAGTATATTTTAATTAACACTTCCTCTATTCTTTTTTCACACTGCATTTTTATTCTTTCCCAGAGGCTAAAAAGTGAACAAATCTACTCCTTCTGATACTATACTTAAGCTATAATTATTGGGATATGGGCATAGGATTGGTCCTTCTTATAAGCTTTACATGTCTGAAATTTTAATTAATTATTTATTTATTTTTTTGGTACCCCAATTCAATGCATACATCTGTTTTATCTCTTTTTCTTCATACATTTTCTTTCATCTCTTTTTTCACTCATTGGTTACTTGACCTCTCATAAATTAAAATATTTTTTAAAAAATACATTTCTTACTAGTTTGTTGCTTTAAATTATTTTTAACAATTTTTTTATCTTCATGATTAGATTATTTATAGCTTATATATAGGACCAAATAGAGTATACATACTCCCTCAGTTTCTTTTATAAGGAATTACAACAACCAAAATCGCATTACTCAAAATTTTAGCTAAATTTAGTTAAAATTAATAAATGTGTAAGATATATTTTCAATTATATAGCTGTTTATGAAGAGAGTACATAAGAAACAATGAGTAAAATTTAGTACGAACAGATAATAAATCATATATATTTAATATGGATAAAAATAGAAATACTAGTTTAAAATTTTAGACAATAAAAGTTTATTCTTTTATATTTAGAAACATCATTACAAGAGATATTGTTTTTTATAAAAAGAAAGAGAGAGTACCAAATTAAGGTTAGCTTACAATATTTTACAAAAATATTTCCGATATATTAGTCATATTTTCCAATCTTTATGTATAAGCCAAAAGTTGCCTTTCTTTGCTGGGAAAAAAAAAAAGTTACAGATACTTTTTTTGGGGCATAAGCCAAAAGATTCCTAAATAAATGGATCGATCGAGTACTAAACACATTTATTTATATCATGTGGAATTGAAGTATGAGTCATGTTGATTGTGACTTGGGAAAGTGGATAATGTGATGATACCGCTTTAATGGAACTTTTGTTTTATATATATATATATATATATATATGTAGACACATGTTGAGACCAATTTCTTATTTTAGCTAAATGGTCTTATATAAATAAGCAATATCATTTGAAGAGCTAAGATGAAATAAAAAAAAAAAACTAAATGTATGTAAGATTATAAACGAATAATAAACTTTACGGAAAAAGACAAGATAAGCTTATAAAAACTTTGAAAATTTAGAACGCCATCAGTTTTTTTTAAAAAAAGTATTAGCATATATACCGTTAAATAATGCAGAGAGTTACATAAACAGATAAGTATTTTTCACACAGTAATATTTGCATTTGCATCCCAAAAAAATCTTTTATAATTTTTACGGAATTTGGAGAAAAAGGTAATTTTATCTGTTCATTTCTTACCGTTGTTGGCGTGTGGGGCAGAATTTCTGTTAACTTCTCTCTACTTAATGATTTAACAAAACTGATCATTGACGCCTTGGGCACTGGTTGCCGATGGGGAACTGTCCTCCTGATCGTTATTATTAAGTGGTGCTAATTTATTTATTGTTTAGCAAAAATTAGTGGTGAGAATTGCGCTAGCCTTTTTACCCCCTTATGAGTGGGTTATGACATTTTATTTATTTATTTAATACTCCTTCCGTTCTTTGTTATAAGAGACGAATAACCGAATTACGTTGATAAAAAAAAACAGTTAATATTAGTTAAGAACAATCAATGTGCAAAAAGTGTAATTTTTTTTCAAAAATACCCTCATTAATAAGGAGAGAGAGCATGAGAGAGAACAATTAAATTATTAAAAGAAAGAAAAGTGGGAGGGAGAGAGAGTATGAGTTAGAAACAATAAATATGAGTAAAATAGGAAGTCAACACCAAAAAGTAGAAACAATTTTTAAGTGTCTCTTATATATAGGAACATACCATAAGCATTAAATGTTTCTTATAATAAGAAACGGAAGGAGTAATAAATTAACAAATGACGCCCATCCCAACTTCTCAAAAGCTTCCTTGGCATCACTTTTTTTTTTTTGTGTGATGCATACCTCACTCTTTTTCTTTTCCTTAAAAGGCCACTTGGACTTGATATATAGTGTTTGGAATGATTTCTAAAGATATTAGTGGTCAAGATTGTTTTTCTTTTATTGTAAACGACAGTTTTCAAGAATAAAAGAAAATTAATCATCTAATCTTTATAGTTACCTCCATCTTTTATTTAGTCCCTGTACCTAATTTATCCTCAATATAATTCCAAATCTTAGGAGAATCAGTCCTTATCCTTTGATCCTAGACATCTTGGATTTAGTTAACTGCTGAGGGGATTAAGGGTAAGTTGGCATGGAAGATGGGCTGGGCAAATCATTTGCCAAGTAACAGGCATACAAAATCCATTTATCGACGTGGAGTTTATTTGATGCTCCTCTGGTCATTTGGGTACGGTGCAGAGTGAGAGAGGGCCAAGGCCAACCCCAATAGGAAATTAAAGTAGAAAACCGACAAATCAATAATCAGCGTGTGTCCACGGACTGGGGGACCTCATCCCATTGTTGGAACATGGGATAAAATTTCATTATTATTTTAATATTTTTAGCTCTTTATAAATAGAACTAAGATGATCAACTGTATTCAGTTCTCATAATTAAATAATAGTATAAAAAGTTGGTCACACCCAAGTTTCTGCTAAGATTCTAAAAAAAGTCACTTGAATTTCAAAATCTTAAATCAATTTTATTTTTTAACATCTTAATAGTAATTGATTACATTTGAAAAGTAAATGGTAACAGATTTTTGTAAGAATTTCTGATTTAAAAATTCTAAATTCATATTTTTTTGAGATTCTTTTTCAATTTTTTTTTAAAGGATTTTATTCATTTATTTTTTTTTGGACTCTTTTAGAAGCATGAGATCGAATAAGGGCCGCCCCCTGTCTCCCTGATCTGATTCAAAAAGCAGACTTTTGATGAATGTATAGATATCCTGCGGGCCCCCCGCGTCGGCCTTCTAATTTACGCGTTTTGAATTTTTGGGGCATCACGCGGTGTATGGAGTCTCAGCTTCCCTCTGCGCCTTTTGATGAATACTATATATATAATTGTTAGAGAGGCAAATATTATACTACCTCCGGTCCTAATTATAAAACCCAATTGATTAATTTGAAGAGATTAAGGAAGTAAGTTAAATTAGTTATTTGTAACAAATAAGTGTTGTCATTCCTAAAATATCCTTGCTAATTAAGTGCGTTGGTTAGAACTATCATTATTAGAAGGACTATCTTGGAAAAAAATGCATAAATATGAGAGACAAAATGGATTGGGGTCTTATAATTAGGACCAAACTAAAAGTCAAACTGGGTCTTATATTAAGGACCGGAGGTAGTATTACATTATATTAACTAATACCCATCAAAACAAAAGCCGTCTCTAGATTGCATTAGATAATTAATATCAGTAATATTTTATTAATGAGAGCTTGTTTTGAATGGTTTGATTACAGTGCACTTAGACCGGCAAGGAGGCTCTTCTCTCTAGAGTTGTGGCCTATTCACCCAGTCGGCAAAGCAAGTTGCATGTCCCGGGTGGCTGACCTTTCCTTCTTTTCCCTCGTGACATCTCTTTCGTGACATCTTTCATGACATCTTCATATCTGCGTACTTTAAACGCGACTCGCGTATGGTTGATATTTCAAGTCGTCTCAAATTGCTGGTTTCATTCCCTCCCATCTTTTATAAAGAGTTATAACTAACTTGTAATTATTTATAAAATTAGTTAAGTTAGTTATTTATAATAAATGTGTATTAGTTTTGTAAAAAATAATGCCTCCAATTTCAAATATAAGAATTAGTTTGACTTTTAATTTCGTCCTAAATATAAGACCTTAGTCTACCTTGTCTCTCATAATTATCTATTTTTTTCTCAATGTAGTCCTTGTATTACTAGTAATTCTAGCTAATACATTTGATTAGCAGTGGTATTTTAGAAAATGCAATACGTATTTATTACAAATAACTAACTTAACTAATTTTCTAAATTTACTCAGATTAGTCAATTGGTTCTTATATGAAGAACTGGGTAGAACCTTTTATAATCATATATATTTTTATTACCGTTTGATGAAAATTTTAGGGATATTATTATAAATTTGGAAAAAAAATAGTTTGAGGTCTTATGTTTCAGATGACAAATTAATTAATATTAAATAATACTCCTCCGATAGTAAATGTAAGACTCATTTTGTAATGTAATTTATACTATAAAATAGATATTATATTTAAAAGCGGAGGAGTATTATTATTATTATTATCAATATAATACCAATTAATTTGAAAGTATCAAAAGTCTTATAAGATTAAGAACTCTTCCACTAAGGGGCTTTACTCAATAATAAGCACCGGAGGGGCTATTCCCGAGGTTATATTTATAAGTCGCGAGATTTTTTTTTTAAAATCTTATTTATAAGTTGTATTATTAAAATTTTAATATGAATATTTAATTTTATCTTTTATTTATTATTGTGTGCCACTCTGATTCTTATTGTAAATTATTCTTATCATAAGTCATTTAGAGAAATTTTTGTTTTTAAATATAAGCCAGTTATACAATATTTAACAATATTTTATTATTGTTAAAATTATAAATGAAATTTATTATTTTTGTTGGCAAAAAAATTATATTTATTATTTTACAAGTCATAAATTAACTTTTGTTTCAATTAGGTTTTTTTAACAATTAGCCTAACTTTATTATTATTGTTGAAGACTAGACCTTCTGGACTCTGGTTGCTTTCTTCGCCAAGAAGATAGCATTAAAAGCATTAGGTTATAATTTTAAAAGTGCAAGTTGTGGAGAAGACTAATTTTTCAGAGGCCAAAATAGTTGATGTAATTTCCTATGGACAATACAAGAGGGAGCTTCTTCTGTTCACTTTTTTTTCTCTTTTTATTTTTTTAAAGGCTAAAAATTTAAATATAGACCATTAAAATTAGATTTAAGTCATGGTTTTCGTAGAAAAATAAGTTGTGCACATCAAACTTCATTAAAGTAACAACTTGCATTGAGTTAACTTCGATTCCTTAAAAAATAATGTCACATCAAATACCCCACCATAAAACAGCAATTAAGGATTTCTTCCTATGATCAATATTCTTATTATGGAGGAATAGATGCTTTATCCGTGTCCTGATATCGGTTGCCTGAAATTTAGATACCTTTTGTGTACCACTCTGATTCCAATTATAAGTCATTTGGAGAAATTTTTGTCTTTAGATATAAGTTGTTTGTAGGACATTTAACAGTATTTTTTTTTATTTCATCATTGTTGAATTCTTGCCAGAAAGAGAAAAAGAAGAAAGAAAATAAAGGTTAAGTATTTTTTTCTCCCGTAATTTCTCGATCTTGTAGCAGTTAGCCTCCTCTCCCTTCTTCTCCTTCTTTATTTCCCCTACTCCTTATTTCAACACATTATTTGAATAAATCCTAAAAACAATCAAATAATAAGCAACAAGTTGTGCCTCCAGAGTCCAAACATTGGACCATTGGACCAAAAAGAAATCCAAACATTGCACCCATTCATGCATGTTCATCCGTCTACTTCATTGTTTGCCCATCTTTATGTAATTCCTTATTAGCTCGCCACGCCTCAGCAGATACCTCGGATTCTTTCATTCGTATCATCAGGCCCTTCTCAGATTCTTCCAAGAAAATTGCTCAAATGCCCAACTTGACAACATTTCACATTTCAGTGGGCAGACCAACTTGGATTCAATTACTAACAACTTTCCGTAATCAGTGTTTTTCAAAAAATTAACTCGACTCAAAATCTATTCATTCACTTCCCTCTAAAAGTTAAGAAACATATTTAAATCATGATTTTAGTAGAAAAATAAATTGTGCAAAGTTATGGAGCGTTTGGATTGGTTGTTTGAAAATAATGATGATTTGAGTGTCATCCAATCGTTCAGTTTCTTTATTTTCTGTGAAAGGCACTGGGTGAGACAAGCCACACCTGATCACCTCTCTCTCTTTGTGCAACTTGACGTTCCCTCGGACTTTCGCAGTATTTGAGGAGACATTTGGTTATATAAGAGCCCATCCTCCTCTGGCTAGCTCCTACCCATGCGCTTCTCCTGAGAGTCTCCATAACACCTCGTTGTCTCGCAGTTTCATTAAATTTACTTTGAGGAGACGCACACTGATCATTATTGATATTATACTGCAATTATGAGAAATTTGGTCTTTAGGCTTCTTCGTGGCTTCTCTGACACTCCAAATATTCGACCAATTCATGCTACACAGCCCAAGTGAGTTCATCAACTTCTTCCATAATCTTGTCATATATTGGTTAGTTTACACATCTCTTCAGTTCTTAATCTTTAACCCTTTGCTATGTATATATAATATTTGTGAAGGGCTTCGGATTTTGTTCCATCCCCCACAATTTATGCCTACCTAAGCGGATTGCTTCTTGCTTTGATTGAGATGAAGTACGAAGCATTGAGCAACAGCCCTTTCAAAGACCACCCGGTTAAGATGATGATTTTTCTGATATCAAAATTGGTCTACGTCATTACGCTCTCAACTCTCCCTTCGGATCAAACCAGTGATCATGGGTCACTGGATTATTTGAAGGCTGTGGCGTGCCATGTTTCTGGAATTATCGCATGTGAGCTGCTCTTGCTGGTTCTGGTCTCTCTCATCAAGTGCTTCATCATCAACCTGTCCTCACTTATCCTTGTATTGGCCATGTTCCTATCCGACAAGTATCTGGCGAAGCTATTCAATAATCATCATGTTACAGCACAAGGCGCGGAAACTCACAACAATGCAGAGGAACAATCCGACGACACTATACATATTGTCGTCATCCGCAGGAATTGACTTGAAACATGAGAAGGCACGGTAAAGAGTTTGAAGATGACGAAGACGATGATGATTCCCATTTGATGATCTTTATTAAATTTAATTATTCATAATTATTTCTCCTGCCGCGTCGCTCCTCTTCCTCTTATTGTATGTGGGTCTATCGCCTATGTTTGTTGACGGGGACCAAACTCATTGTGAATCATGAATAGTGCGGCTTTATATGGATGACTAACCACATTCTGTAGGACTTGTATATGCATAAGTTAATAAAGATCAGTGGAGTATATTTTCATTGTAATGTACATTTAATTTCCTCCATACAATCTTTTTCACACGGCATTTTTGACGAAAATTATTCTGATTTTATATGGTGCTCCAAAAACTCGAAAGATGGGAAAGAAACTGGAAGGTAAGAGCCATTCCTAAGGTAGTGAACTTCATCTGGAGAATTCTGTCAAAGGCCATAGCAAGCAATGATGCTCTAGTTAATATAGCCCCTTAAATCCTGAAGAAGCAATAACGCAAAAGACACAACATGGGGAGGACGTAAGCAACTAAGATGGTAGCCACGGAAGCTGCAATTATCAAAAATTCGGGGACACAATCAAAATGCATAAAATCTAATTGTACTGTTTTCTGAAATTCATTTTTCATTAAGAGTTTGGATGTTTAATAAGTTAAACTTCGAAGTTCTCTCTTTATAGTAGAAAGAATCAGGCAACTAAAATGTTACTTGTGTCATTAATCATCATCCACCATCTCTCTGCCCGCTAAGTGATTCGCTTGGCTCTAAAATCCTTCAGCCAAGGAAAAACAATTCAGCACAATTATTATCTTTGCAGTCAGAGTCTGAGAGACAGTTGAGATCCTCACTACTTAACATGCACGAACCCTTTAATTCCCTCCCTGCGTACGCTTTCTATCTCAGCAAAAGAACACGGAACGAACCTTCTCAGCATATTCAGCTTCTGTTAAATGATCCCTGCAACAGTCAAAAAAGGTACAGCGGTCATAAATTTAACCTCACAGCCCTTTTCATTCTTTTCCTCTGTTTCTCTGAGTGGTAACAGAGCAACCAATATCCCCTCTCTCTTCCTTCCTGTAATGGTCTTCATTCGTTTCCTCTGTTTCTGTAAATAAAAACTCCGAATTCGTACCAAAAAAGAAGTGGTTTAGGTTTTCTTCGGGCTTCATCAGATAGAATGGGGAGAAGAGAGGGAAAAAGAAAAAGGGTTGACATCTCTCTCTGTCCGAAAGCCGTCTGCATATTTAGACAGATCCCTTCACGAAAACTTCTCACTCCTAGTTTCTTAACACTCCCGTCACGTTGATATCAAATTAATACATATAAAACTATCCATCATATGTAACAATACTTTATTCGATTCCCCAGTATAAGTTCGTCATCCAATAGTCCATACAAGTTTCGATCTGATGCCACCAAATATTAAGATGCATGGCAATTAAGGTCGATTCTACAGAAAACTTAATTAATCAGTAATTAGATAATAAAAATCTTCTTTTCGATTAAATTGGGATTAAGTGAAATAAAATTAAAATTAAACAAAGCAGGAGTTCCAATTAATAATTTCTAAAAGACAAAAAGAACAATTTAGAGTTACTAATTCATTGTTAATCTTTAGATTTTATTCCAACTAAATTAATTATACTTAAATTTAATTAGTTAATTTAGAATATTAATAGTTAAAAGTGCTTGACGGTCACTTATAACTCTACTTCAATTAATTATGTAATCTCACACAATTATAAAAGGTGCAATTTAATCCAATTTCACTCTAATTTGATTATATGGAGCCTCTAAGTATAGGTCTATCCTAAATACAAATTAAATTAAATCTAATTCCATATTACTTAGTGTCATGGTCTATTCAAGATTCTCTTCATCAAGTTCAATCCCAAATTTTCAAAACAAACTCAATGGTGACCAAACACTAAGCAAGTTATAATTAAAAATAAGATGAAGGAAACTAAATTAAATAAAAGTATAACTAAACCGTGGGAATAATCTCTAAATCAAAACAACTTCATGGTACTCTAAAGTTGCAAAACAAAATTAGCTACAAAATGACTGTAATTAAGCTCATCTCAGCACCGACACGCTCAGACTCAATAATGATAATGGAAATCAAAGGAGAAAGGCACGAGAAAACTGAAGCACAAAAATCCAGAACCAGCGTCGGCGACCTCCTCTTGTCTTTGATCTCCTCCGCTGAACCCATCGACCAGAGCCCCCAAACTCGCGGAAGAAGAAGATAGAAGGGGATGATGGACAGTCCGAAAATGCAGCCTCTGTTCCCAGAACCAGAACCAGCTACCAGAACAGTTCGGCCGTTCAAACGTTCGGCTCCTCTGTTTTCGATCCAGAACCAGCGCCTTCCCCCTGTCTAAGACGATGATGAATCCTCCTCTCCTAATTCCGAGTTCGGCGGCCTTCAAGATGATCCAGCCGAATATGAATCCCCTTTAAAATTCAACCCTTCTCTCCTAAATCAGCCCCCCCTCCCCCCAAAAAAAAAAGAAGACGATGATGAACGAACACTTCCAAGGCGTCCATTCTCCATAGCAGTCTCCCCTAAACGCTGCGTATGTTTTGGCCATGGAAGAGAAATGTCTAATAGAAATAAAATAAAGAAAAGCTGAAAAGAAAATAAAATAAAGTAGAAAAGGAAAAGAAACGAACATAAAAAAATAAAGCGCGTGTATTTGGCCATGTGTATTTGTTCTTATCATCACGTGCGCGGTGGGGGTGGGGCTATTCGAGAAAGCGATCAATCAATTATTAACTGTCAACCTCAGCTACTGAAGCCCGAATCAATCAATTCCCCTCAGTGATTCGTGAAGGAGCTGTCCCTCAGCCACAATAAAAGAGACATAATGCAAAGACATAATCGATGATGCATGCTAAATTTGGATGGCACTTATGGTCTACTTTGTTTTCCTCACTTGCAGTGATAAAAAACTTGTGCGCATGTACAATGTTTATAGTATTATTTTGATATTTTATTTTATTTTAATATATTAAACGTAAGCAGTGTTATTAAAATATATATACTACAGGACACCCGAGAACAACCAAAGAAAGAGGTCATGCACGGCTCTTAAATATATATATATATATATATATCTTCTTTTAATAATTCACTCATTTTTTCACATAAAGTAATAAACTGCTGATGATGCTGTACAGCTCTGACCAGCTTATAAATCACACCCCTTGACAATATCTACGTTAACGTTGTGCCAGTTTTTTTTTTTTTTCCCCTAATTTCTTTATTGATGGTATGGAGAATGAGAACGCAGCCATTAATTTCTACGTGAACAAACATACATTAATTAATGATATGGGGAGACAAGGAGAAAGCCCGGAATTCACAATGCCTTTGCCATCACCTCAAAACACAACATTTTGAGCTTCTCATTTTAATTGTTTTGTCGTTATATTCTAGAGCCTAATTTCTGGAATTGATTCTACTTGCGAAAGCTCTGTTTTATTGGCTTTGAAACAGAGCATGATGAGAACGAGCATTTTGACCGAAACTTCAAGGATAAAAGAGGAAGAAAATGAAGAATAATTTTCATTACTTGTAACCTGCATTTGTAATCTATAGACTTGGTTATATCATATCTTGTTTCATTATTATCTCGTTTAGTCGCTTCCTCTGGTCGAGTCGATGAAAGAGGAGTTGAACGGTGCGTTCTTAGTCTCCCAAATGTGACTTGGATCCATTCTCCCCTCCCCTCGTTCAATCCTCCCTTTCTGATCCCTCGTCGCTCGATCATGAAGGTTGAGGCAGAAGAACCTGATGAATAGCGTCTAAGCTTTTTTTCTTTTAACATGTGCAGGGCAGCATAAGCTTGCAGATCAATTTGCCCAGTGCCCAATCATCAGCCCATCTCAGCAACTTTAATGGTTTTAGTGACACGTAAGCGTATTTGAAGAGTCCAAGTACTTCTGAAAGATTTGTCCGGTGAAGCTTTGACCACTAAATCAACCGCCAAATTTGTTTTCGTATAAGCGCCGCCATTTGAGACTGATGAGAAATCTTTCAAGTGAATTTATAACATCTTGTTTCCAGAAAAACTTCCGCGTACTGATCCATATTCCATAAATATACAAGTGACCCTGGATCTATCAGTAACAAAAGCGTCCACATTCTGCTGTCAGATTCTTTTAAGAACAATGTTGAAACCAATGGTTAAAAAACCTGGACAATCCGAAGGGTTGATTTGAACTTCAACTAAAAAATCGTTTTTATAGTTGAGTTACATTAAATCGAAATTGAGTCGTCATTAGCTAGAATGTGAAATTAGACCGGAAACCAGGAAACCACATTATGTTAAAAGGAAAAAAAATGCTAAAAGAATTTTGAAAACCTATAAAAAAAATTTTTTTAAAAAATTGTTTAGGAACATTCAATATCCTAGACTACATTTTAGGTATTTGTTTTAGCAAGCCAAAATATGTTTCAACAGGATTCAGTTTCTCACCATAACAGTAAAATTGTTGTTGGGATGAGATTAATTTTTTTAAAAAACTCGAATTACTATTAATGAATTAATTAATCAATTTTTTATTTAAGAAATTTTTAGCCTGATAAAAAGGTTTATTTTAATAGTAAAATTCATGTTATTAATTACTTTTTCCCTTTTCTTCCCAATTAAATTTTTAACGGTTCATCAATATTTCTGAAATCATATTATTACAATTTTACATAAATAAATTTAAACTATTAAAATTAATGAAAAAAGTGAAAAATTAGCGAGGAGGATGGGGTGAATGAGATTGAGGAAAGATTATCAAACTGATTTGATGCTTTAGCATATGAGAAAATATAATAGAAACAGGAAAATAAGTGAAATTTATATTCAGGGCCGCATATTGGGTTTCTTGGACTGCACCAAGAGGTGCAGGCCCCAGATAAAATGAACAATGCTTGGAAGTGATGACAGGCGCCGAATGTTGCTTCCTTGCCCACGAAAAGAACCGGGTAAGAACAAATGTGCCTTGACCCGTCTCTGATTTGTTTGAGTACAGTGGCTGTAATTTGTCTTAACTGCTTGGGTCACTGTCATAATAAAAAAAAAATTTAATTACTCCATATGACTCATCATCCAACTAAGACCAAAGTAGGATGATTTGTTTTATTTTGATTGGTCAAAATTTAGATGATGTGGCACTCCCGTAGTATGTAAGCATTACCATATGAGTCATACGGATTATTACTAATTCATAAGTTAAAAGTTCTCTCTTCATCATCATCCACCATCTTTATCCGCTAAATGTTTCATTGGGCTCTAAAATCCTATAGCCAAGGAAACCAATTCAGCACCATTATTACCTTTTACACTCCCCCCCCCTCTTTCCTGGGTCATTGTTGTTGGAACCATTCGTACCTCCATGCATATGACCCAAACTAAACGAGAGGAACGAAGAATTATAAAATGGAAGAGAATTGGAGAGAGTAGCATTGGAAGAGAACACTCTCTTTCTCGCTTTCAATTTACATGATCTCTAGTTATAAGCAGAGCTCTATAGCTCAAGAGAGTCTCACGTTCAATGTGAAGTAGTAAAATAAAAAAATAAAAAGATATAAAATTTTATGAATATAATATAGGTGGGGGATAGGTTACAAGAATTGTAACTTGCAAGAGTTGCATTCCCTTATGAAATTTGAATTTGAAGTGACATGAGAGATATATGGACATGCATTCACACACAAATAGGAACGAAGAATTATAAAATGGAAGAGAATTGGAGAGAGTAGCATTGGAAGATAACACTCTCTTTCTCGCTTTCAATTTACATGATCTCTAGTTATAAGCAGAGCTCTATAGCTCAAGAGAGTCTCACGTTCAATGTGAAGTAGTAAAATAAAAAAATAAAAAGATATAAAATTTTATGAATATAATATAGGTGGGGGATAGGTTACAAGAATTGTAACTTGCAAGAGTTGCATTCCCTTATGAAATTTGAATTTGAAGTGACATGAGAGATATATGGACATGCATTCACACACAAATAGGAACGAAGAATTATAAAATGGAAGAGAATTGGAGAGAGTAGCATTGGAAGATAACACTCTCTTTCTCGCTTTCAATTTACATGATCTCTAGTTATAAGCAGAGCTCTATAGCTCAAGAGAGTCTCACGTTCAATGTGAAGTAGTAAAATAAAAAAATAAAAAGATATAAAATTTTATGAATATAATATAGGTGGGGGATAGGTTACAAGAATTGTAACTTGCAAGAGTTGCATTCCCTTATGAAATTTGAATTTGAAGTGACATGAGAGATATATGGACATGCATTCACACACAAATATCTTATTCATATACTCCTCCGATCCTTAATATAAGACCCGATTGTTGAGTTGATTTTGGTCCTAAATATAAGAGTCATTTGCCATATTTATCAATTTTCTCTAAATTACCCCTATGGATACCCCCTCAACCATAATCAAGTAGAAGATAGAGATGAGGTATTAAGAAAAATGATCATGGTATTTTAGGAAAAATATGTCACTTTTCTTATAATTAACTAACTTACCTAACTTTCTTAATCTAATCAAATTAGTTAAATATGTCTTATATTAAGGACCGGAGGAGTATAACACAAGGATTATTTTAAGATTCAGTTCAATGTTTCTAAGATAATATTTTATATCTTATGAGAATAAGAAATTATCCTATTTTTAAGGATGATACATTTTTTAGGAGTACGGTTTAAGTTGGAAGTCTACAGAGATTCTTCTTTATCAGCCGGCTTGGTTTTCTTTTTTGGCCAAATCTATTAGGCAGTTGATTGATTGAATAAAATTTAAGCAGTTTTTTCTCACCTCCCCCTCCTTCCCCCTCCCCTCCTTGGTTCACATCATTTATTAATTCCAAAGCCCGCGTGTCATCCCTTCAATTATTTGTTAATATATACTTTTGGTCCCTTTCAACTATTTCACGGGAAATATTGTTCTTTTAAATTTCCAGATCACCAAACCCCTCTTCGAAAAAGAATCTCTCATCACTAACTTCCACTACACCAAATGACCAGAGTTTTTTTTTTTCCCCTTAGTCTTGTATTTATTCATTTTGAACTTGTGGGGCAGCATCATGACGAGAGATAAGATCATCCTGATCTCTCTGCCTTGTTTACATGTCATTATGGTCAAACTAAGCTTTCGACTCCCGATAAAATATATACATTAGACGCACGCTCACACACAGATGTTATATTAATCCATTATATTTTGTTCGGTTTTAGAGGAAACATCTCAACTGATATATCTTCTACATATATAATTTTTTAAAGACTTTTCTTCTGAATTGCATACAACAAAGAGATTTTCTATTATTAAAAAAATATTTTAGTAATTAAACAAATTACAAATAACTAATTTAACTATTTTTGTAATTTTTACAAGTTGATGATTACTTAGTTTTTTACTCCTCCGGTAATCAATTTGATTAAATTAAAAAAGTTAGGTAAACTAGTTAATTATAAAAAATATGTCATATTTTTCTTAAAACACCATAATCATATTTCTTAATATCATCCATCTCTCTTCTACTTGATTATAGTTAACGCAGTATTTATACGGGTAATTTAGAAAAAACTGATAAATACGAGAAATAAATCTTATATTTAGAACCAAAATTAACTCAACAATTAGGTCCTATATTAAGGACCGAAAGAGTATTTAATAACGAAGGAGGAGGGAGTATATACTTTCCATGTCTAATGTCACAAGAAGCGTCTATTCTCTCATATTCTTTCAAAGAACAAATTTGATACCAACACATGACTTATCTCCCATTTTTCACAATCTTTTAATTTATCAGTGGGTAGACCAAAATTTTTTGGCCTCTTTCATACACACACACACACACACATATATATATAGGAGTATATGGAAGCCAATCCTCCCCTCCCCTCCTTAATCAACACATTGTTCTTCGAAAGTCTCATTCCTTGAGAAGACTGCAGTATTTTCATTCTCCATTATGAGAAATTCGATCTCTAGGCTTTTTCGTCGCTTCTTTGTCCCACCAAATATTGGACCAATTCATCATGCCACACCACCCAAGTGAGTTCAAGTCATCAGCTATTAATTCTTCATCTCTTATTGTTTATATATATCTCCTTCAATTTCTTTTGCATTGTCTAATTCTGAGTTCCCTCTCTCCCCACCCTATATTTGTTCAAGGGCTTCGGATTTTGGCTCAGTTCACATAGTTTATGCCTACGTAACTGGGTTGCTGCTTGCTTTGATCGAGATAAAGTATGAGGGATTGAGCAGCAACCTCTTCAAAGAACACATGGTTACGATGATGCTTTTTCTGATATCAAAATCTGTCTACGTCGCTTCCCTCGTAACTTTCCCGTCAAATCATCAAACCAACGATCATCACTTATTACTGCTGGATTTGAAGGTCGTGGTGTGCCATATTTCTGGAACCATGGCTTCTGAGCTACTCTTGCTGGTTCTGGTCTCTCCCATTAAGTGGTTCATCATCAACGCCTCCACAATTATCCTCGTGCTGACCTTGTCCCTCATCTGCAACTATCTATTGAAACCACTTGATGATGTCACAACACAAGGCACTGCAATTCACAATGCAGAGGAACAATCTGACAACGCGGTTAACGATGAAACTGAAATAACTTCCAGTACTCCTTAATGTCTGTTGTGTGTGTTTCGATCTCCGGCCTTCTCGGCGGCCTATTTAATACTACTTTCGGTCCTAATTATAAGATCTTGTTTCTAGACTACAAACGAGATCTTATAATTAGGATCAAAAGTAATATGAATGTTTTCTTTTTACAGTGAGTGCACTCAAGATCTAGTTTCAAGCTTCTATACCAACCATAGCTGGACATGATATCCCTCCATTATGAATGGTGTAGCTTTATATTGATGACATGCATGAGTTGCATTATGTACAACTTGTTATATTCATGACTTAATAGAGGTCAATGGAGTATATTTTAATTAACACTTCCTCTATTCTTCTTTCACACGGCATTTTTGTTCTTTTCCCAGAGGCTAAAAATTGAACAAATCTACTCCCTCTGATACTATATTTAAGCTATAATTATTGGGATATGGGCATAGGATTGGTCCTTCTTATAAGCTTTACATGTCTGAAACTTTAATTAATTAATTAATTATTTTTATTTCTATCCCAATTGAATACATATATCTGTTTTATCTCTTTTTCTTCGTATATTCTCTCTCATCTCTTTTTTCACTCATTGATTACTTGACTTGTCATGGATAAAAATATATTTGAAAAATACATTTCTTACTAATTTATTGCTTTAAATTAGTTTTAACAACTTTTTGATCTTCCTGATTACATTATTTATAGCTTATATATAGGACCAAATATAGTATACTCCCTCCGTTTCTTTTTACAAGGAATTACAACAAGCGAAATCGCGTTATTCAAAATTTTAGCTAAATTTAGTTAAAATTAATAAATATGCAAGATATATTTTGAATGATGTATTTTTTATGGAGAGAATACAAAAGAAATAATGAGTAAAATTTACTACGAAGAGATAATAAATTATATATATTTAATAGGAATAAAAATAGAAATACTAGTTTAAAATTTTAGACAATAAAAGTTTTTTTTTATATTTAGAAACATCATTACAAGAGAGATTGTTTTTTAAATAAAGAAAGAGAGTAACAGATTAAGGTCAGATTACAATATCTTACAAAAATATTTCCGATATAGTAGTTATACTTTGCAATCTGTATGTATATGCTAAAAGTTACCATTTTTTGCTGGCAAAAAAAAAAAACAGATACCTTTTTTGGGGGCATAAGCAAAAAGATACCTATATAAATGGAACGATCGAGTACTAAACACATTTATTTATATCATGTGGAATTTAAGTATGAGTCATGTTTTTTCCCGTAAAGATTATAAACAAATAATCAACTTTACGGGAAAAAACAGGATAAGCTTATAAAAACTTTGAAAATTTAGAACGCCATCAATTTTTTTTAATTTTTAAAATAGCATAGCATGTATGCCGTTAAATAATGCAGACAGTTACTTGAATAAGGATGAAAACACCTTTCCCGTTACATAGATGGATAAGTATGTTTCACACAGTAATATTTGCATTTGCATCCCAAAAAAGCTTTTATGGAATTTGCAGAAAAAAGTAATTTCATCTGCGACGCTTTCTTACTCTTGTTGGCGTGTGGGGCAGAATTTGTATTAACTTTTCTTTATTTAATGATTTAATAAAACTTATCATTGACCCCTTGTGGGCGGGTTATGACATTTTATTTATTTATTTAATAATAAATTAATAAATGACGCCCATCGCAACTTCTCAGGAGCATCCTTGGCATCACTTCTTTTTGTGTGATGCATACCTCACTCCTTTTCTTTTCTTTTTTTTAAGGGGGTGATTGGAACATCCCAGGAATATTTTTAAAAAATATTTTTTCACAAATCGAAGTAAACTCCTCCATATATTTACTTCATATACCATTAAAATATTTTTAAAATTATGATTTAGTTTCCATTCAAATATCTTCTTAATCTTAAAAAGCCACTTTGACTTGATATGTAGTGTTTGGGATGACTTCTAAAAATACTAGTGGTCAGAATTGTTTTTCTTTTATTGTAAATGATAGTTTTCAAAAATAAAAGAAAATTAATCATCTGATCCTTATAATTTACCTCTATCTTTTATTTAGTCCCTATACGTAATTTATCCTCAATATAATTCCAAATCTTATAAGAATCAGTCCTTACCCTTTGATCTTAGACATCTAGGATTTAGTTAATTGCTGATGGGATCAAGGGTGAGCTGGCATTGAAGATGGGCTGGGCAAATCATTTGCCAAGTAACAGATATACAAAAGCCAACTTGTTAGCTGCTTGTTTGATATTTGCTTCATTAATCATCTTTAAGTTTATCATTCAAGGAGAAGCACTCTACATCAATTAAGGAGGATTCTTCACATCAGTTTGCAGAGAGAGCGTATGCAATCAGTAGTAGTACATTTTTAATATCTGTTGTTAAATGACTGATGTAGATATCACCTTTTACATAGATTGTAATTAGGTAACCTATTATACAGACGTATATACATTTGAAGTGTTAAAAAAACATAATATGAAATTATTAGCCTTAACCTAAGATTACCAGGAAGCTTTCCCGAATCAGATTTCATTAACTTTTTTGGTCCGGCGTTCAATTTTCCAATAGCATTTGAGGGAAAGATGGTTATTCTATTGTTAAGTTCCCTTTTGAGGGAAAAAAATTAATTTATCGACGTGGAGTTTATTTTATATTTCATTGCGGGATTTCCTGGACAAAAAACACTGTTAAATATCATACACAATTCAGTATTCACCGTTTGCAACTTCAAAAAAAAAAAAAGGGTTTAAAATCATATGAAGTCTAAGGATTGACAGTTTTGAGCCCATGCCCACAACTCTAAGCTTTGTTTAATGTCTAATACTCCTTAATACTTCATGTTGACTTCATTACAAGTTTATTTCAGTGGCACGTTCTCTTGCCTTTAGCCTTTGCCTCGCTTTTATTATGTTTGGGCATCTAAGTAAAGGTCAGAAGAGAAGGTAGCTAGTGAGGCAATCACATCTAACTTGCTATAAATCCACACCTTCATTTTCTCTTTTATATCCCACACGGTTTAAGTCACAGTGCGAGTGTAGATTCTATTTCTTCAATGAGGTTTTTCGCTTTCCTTTCAAGGCTCAAGCACCGACAGTTTCAAATAACATGTACTTCTGATGCTGCTTTTTCTTACTGCAATGTCTGTCTACGTCATGGCCCGATTCAGATCAAATTAATCACTCCACCAGTTTCATGTTTCTGGTCTCTCCAGTTGCAGTGGTGCTGGCACAGAGCAAATTAAAACTTTCAGTTTCATATTTCTGAAGCCTTTGCTTGTGAAGCAGTACTATTGAAGATCCTAGTCTCTCCACTGTGGTGTTCATCATTGAAATGTCTCGACCCAGACTCATAATGCATTGGTGCTCTCATGTTACAAGTATCTAACACAGCCCCTCAAATCCTGAAGAAGCAATAATATAACGCAAGAAACTCAAGATTGAAAATATAGAAGCTGCAATTATTACAACATTGTGTTGGATTACTTCGGAGACACAATCAAAATGAATGGAATGTAGATGTGTAAACTGATACAGTCGCCTTTATATTTGAAATTCTGTTATGTTCTAACAATAATTTTTTATTAGAATTTGGATTATTAATTGAAAAGTTAAACTCAAAAAGTTCTCTCTTTATCGTAAAAAGGAACCAGCCAACTGAAATGTTACTTTTGTAATTTATCATCATCCACCATCTCTTTGTGGGCTAAATGATCCATGTGGCCTTCAGCCAAGGAAACCAATTCAGCACCATTATTATCTTTTACACTTCGTTTCTCTTTCCGATTGGTCATTTCGATATATTCTTCAAATCAGGGATTCTTGTGTTCCTTTTGTGCACAAGACCGTACAGTATGCTTAGCAGTTTCTGACTCTCATCAAGAAACTGTTCACAGAGAGTTTACACAAAATTCATCAGCATTTACAAGAGGCCATTACTAAGAATATAAATCCATTAAGATAGATGTTAGCGATTTAATATTGTTCCGGGAAAAACAAACCTTTTTTGAGCACTACTTCGTTCCCTATTATTTTTCCCCATGCTTGGGACTAAGATACATTTTTGGCATTGCCAGTGCCTGCCACATTATTCATGGACTAGGCTCACAAATGAGTTGTTTTCGCAAGGGTTAAGGTGAATTCAACTATGTTAGTTTGGAGTTGATTCACCCATTTGTAAGTGCAGTCTCTAGAAATTAATAACACAGCAGCCATTCCCCTCCTAAGAAAAATCCAGAAAATAATGCAAGTTTAAGATAAATGTAACAATGTATCATACTCACTAAGGTTCACCAAAATTTATTCTTTCTCCAGTGGAAAAGAGGTGGTAGAGAAGGGCAGGAAAAAAATGGCAGGAGTGATAATGATAATTTTAGCACATGCCAAACATACCAAACAATCAATGAAAAAATATGTTACCGAAATGATGATAGAAAAACATAATATTCCAATTTTTTTCAATCTTATTATAATGTCAACTCATTTTGGATAGAATAATAATGTTGTGGATAATAAGTTATGGTATGCTCTTCAATAAAAATAAAAGCTATTGTTGGCATGCACATACATATACTGTCGTTGTTATTAACTTGTTATCAAGTACTAATTAAAAAAATATAATATAATATAATATAATAGGATTTTTTTCCCTTCCCATTCCACCCTATTTCTGCCATATGTTAACACGAGTGGAAAGAAAAAGAAAGTTGAGAGAGGACACTTGTCATTATACATGCATGTGGTAGACGGACGCTAGTCACAGCTGTAATCGCTGGTCAAAAAAAAAAGAGTAACAGCTGTAATCTAAAACTTCCTAACTAAGTCGGTTATTAATTTGCTGCAATACAATTATATATACACGGGAAAGGACTTTCTGCTTAATTTTCATAAATGAAAATGCCTGCCAAATGCTGAAATATATATAAACCATGATCAAGAGAGAATGTATTAATATCAGCTTATGGTTATGAATAGTGGTGTCAGACACGCAGCATGAGAGAGGGGGAGAGAGAGATCTTGAGAGTTAAGATAATATTGGCCATGCCACTATTTAATATTCATGTTCCATTTATAAGGCAACAAGATAAGATATTTTTTTGTTTTATTTATAGGATAGTGAGAGAATTTTTTTTATATGAATGTATAATTTTATCATTCATTTATTATTGTGTTAACCTTGTTTATATGAGTATAATGTATATTAAATAAAGATAAAATTTAAAAGTTGTTAAATTTTAAATGGCAGTTAATAAAATTTAAAATTTTTCTTAATCTGTATAAAATATATTAAAAGTAATTTATAAATTATTTATATGGTTTGCTTGTGGTTGTCATTGGGTTTGTGCGTGAGATAGATCTTAAGATAATATTAATAAATATGTTTGTTATAAATAGCAAAGAATAATAGGGAAAAAGAAAGGATCAACAAAAGAGATTATTTCTTATTCCATTTAAAAGTACTCAATACATTACATATGACTTCTATTTATAGGTACACTTTTACATTTTTGATAGAATCTACAAATTATATAATAACAAAAGATAATTATAGAATATAGAGATAATAAAAGATATTAAAAATTATAAGAGATATAAAATATAATAAGAGATATATAGACATCTATAAAAATATTATTATATTCATGATAGTGTTAACTTGGAGTGGCCGCTGGGAAATGGGAATCACCCATGTTGACATCATGACGCCATGCTATCGATTCGGTCAGGTATTATGTTTTTCAAAAAATAAATAATTGAGATTTATTTTTTTTATTTTTTTATTTTCAGGGAATGTAAAAGTATAACTTGTATGTTGAGATTAAATTTTAATATTTTAAATTTATTTATTTATTTTTAGGTAACATCATAATCATAATTTTATAAGATATTGAGTTTCAACTATTTTTTTTTATCTCGTAATGAGAATGAGATGAGGAGAAGATAAAAAAAAAAAAAAAAAACAGAAGGGAAAGAAATGATGCGGATCCGCTTCTTGGGCGGGCTTTGAAGCTCTGAGGCTGTTGTTATTAATAAAAGAATCTGTTGACTAATTTGAGTAAATTAAGAAAACTAGTTAAATTAGTTATTTGTAATAAATATGTGTTATATTTCTTAAAATATCTTTGTTAATAAATTATATTAGCTACAACTATTATTATTATAATGATTAACTTGAAAAAAAAAAAGAACAAATATGAGAGATAAAATTAATTAAAATCTTATTTTTCTAAACTAAAATAAAAATCAAATAAAATCTTATATTAAAGAGCGAGAGTAGCGTGATAATTTCAAAGCCAAATGAAAAGTCTGTTCACTGTTCACACTTCACAGCACTCCCACTCACACGCGGAGCCAACGCGGGCTGCACATTTTCAACCTCCCACCTCCTGTTTTTGGATCAATTTGTGGTACAGAGTGATGAGCCACCCATTTGATACTAGAATTGTTGGAACATGGGATACAAAATAATTACAATTTAATGACGTATCCAGAGTATACATTAAGAATTGTCACACCAAAGTTCTTTTCGGGTAAAACCCTAAAAAATATCACTTGAATTTGAGAATCTCAAATCAATTTTACTTTTTACATTTTAATAGTAATTGATTACACTTAAAAAGCAAAGAACAACAAATTTATGTAAATTTTTCTAATTTAAAATCTTAAAACTCAAAGTTATATTTTTTTCTGATATTTTTTCCCAAATTTTTTTTAGGTTCTATTTATTTATTTATTTTGGACTCTTTTGGAATCATGCGATCGAATAAGGGCCGCCCCATATCTCCTTGATATGATTCAAAAACAGCCTTCTGATGAATATATAAATATCCTGCAGGCCCCTCACATCGCCCTTCTAATTTATGCATTTTGAATTTTGGGGCATCAAACGGACTATGCTGGACTCTCAGCTTCCTTCCCAGCCTTTTGATGAATATATCAATGCTAGAGAGAGATATATATTATATTATATTTTTTTCGCCGACAGAGATATTATATTATATTATATATTATTAATCTTTAATATTATATTAATAAGAGCTTTGGAAGGATTTGATTACAATGCACTTTGAGTTGCGACGAGGCTTCTCTCTCTGGAGTTGTGGAGTCTTCACTCACACGGCTAAGCAAATTGAGTTTCACTTCATCCTTTACTTTTTTTTAGTTGCCCATCCAGTTTACCGGAGTTTTGCTCCGACTACATTTGGATTCAACTCGCGTTGCGTACCTGGCTATAGTGGGTGAGTCTCTCAATAAGAATTTCTGCATACGCTGAGCCTTGAACTTAAAACCTCATTTAAATAGTACCAAGCCGCTTACTACTTGAATCAATCCCTGTTGGTTCATCCTTTGCTTTTCAAGTCGAATCATTTTCTCCACCGTGTGATTGGGCTTTTCACTTACAGGTCCTGGACGTCTAGCTTTTTCCTTTCTTTTCTCTCATGACATCTTCCATATTTTTATCAAATTCTTTTTGATCCCGCCACGCGTCACCAGATATTGGCCCCAAGTGGGGGAGTCATCAGATTCTTCCCAGAAAATTGCTCAAGCCCAACTTGACAGAATTTTACATTTTACTTTGCAGCGGGCAGACCAAATTGTACTCAATCACTAACCACTTTTCAGTTGTTGCTAATAATTCCAAAACACAATCCTGGATCAATTGGTCCCAATGAGGACAATTTAACGTACGTATCAGTGAAGTTCCCAAATCCCGTTTTCTTTATTTTTGAACTTTTGAAGGCCCCTCATTCCATGTTCCACAGTTTATTTTTCTCTAAAAGAGATTCATGATTCATAAAATTTATTCGACTCAAAATCTATTCATTCACTTTCCTCCAAAAGTTGAGAAACATATCTAAATCATGATTTTGGTCGAAAAATAAATTGTGCCAGGTTATAGAGTGTTTGGATTGGTTGTGTCGACGTAATGATGATTTTGGGGTCATCCACATGTTCAGTTTTTTTTTTTTTATAAACACTTTTTTTGAAAAGAAAACTGTAATAAGGTCCCACCCAAAAAAATTAAATACAAAAAATATATTAAAATGAAGTCCTAAGGGACCTCATTGTAAGAAATTTGATTTGTTTAACTATCAAATTGTCTTTATTTTTTTTCAAAGTATCCATTAATAACTGAAAATACAGTCATTGAACAATTTAAAATGTAACGAGTAACAACTATCATGACATATATTGACAACTCATACATTATATTTTTGTGATCCGCTAAGAAAATGTGTTGTGAATACTTGTTGTAATACTTGTTAATTTTTACACTTCAAGTTATTAATAACTTTGCGCAACTGGACGTTCCCCCCCGACTTTCGCAGTATTTGTATTTCATCCGTGAGGAGACATTTGATTATATAAGATCCCATCCTTCTCTGGCTAGCTCCTTCCCGAGACTCTCCACAACACCTCGTTGACTCGTTGTCTCACAGTTTCATTAAATTTACTTTGAGGAGACACACAGTGATCATTATTGATATTAGACTGCAAACAAGAGCCCATCCTCTAGCCGCATCCTTCCCATGCGCTTCTCCTAAGAGTCTCCATAACACCTCGTTGTCTCACGGTTTCATTGACCAGACACACACTGATTATTATTGATATTAGACTGCAATTATGAGATATTTGGTCTCTAGGCTTCTTCGTGGCTTATCCGACACCCCCAAATATTGGACCAATTCATGCTAGACTGCTAGACAGCCCAAGTGAGTCATGATCAACTTTTTCCATTATTTTGTACTCCTCGTATCTATAATATAAAATCTATGATTAGATTAAAAAAATTGAGTAAATTAGTTAATTATAAAAAATATGATGTGTTTTCTCTAAAATACTATAATCCTCTTTCTTAATATCCTTTCCCCGTCTTTTATTTAATTATGGTTGAACGAGTATCCATATAGGTAATTTAGAAAAAAATTAATAAATATGAAAAATAGGTCTTATATTTAGAACTAAAATTAACTCAGCAATTAAGTCATATATTAAGAATCCGAGGAGTATTATTGGTTAGTTTATACATCTTTTCATTTCTTACGCTATGTTTGGTACGGGATTTTTGGAGGGGAGGGGAGGGGAGTTGCTTCCCTCCCCTTGTTTGGCTAGTGTAATTTTTTAGGAGGGGAGGGAGCCCCTCCCCTTCCCTCGTTTGGTTAAGATGTTTTTTAAAGAGGGGAGGGATTAGAGCTGGTAATATGGGTTGAACCCGCGGGTTCAACCCGCCAACCCGCCAAAAATAACGGGTTAGGGTTGGCTAAAAGCCAACCCGCCAATAAACGAATCTTTCCAACCCGCACCGCCAGGCCCACAACCCGCCGTGGGTTAGCCCGCCAACCCGCGGGCTAACCCGCATATATATTTTTTTATTTTTAAAATTTTTAAAAATTATTATAATTGTATTATTATATATGATATTATATCTAAAAAATTAAAAAAAAATACTTATATAATTTATTTGGTATTTCCAATCAAATATTTCAAGAAAAAAGTAAAAATATCATTATATTTTTTTTAAATATTGAATAAAAAATAATATTTAAAGATTAAAAAATTAAAAAAAAAAAAAGTAAATAATTGTTGGTGGGTTGGCGGGCCAACCCACCAACCCACCAACCCACCTTGGTGGGTTAGGGTTGGCTAAAAGCCAACCCGCCTTCAAACGACGCTTTTCAACCTGACCCATATGGGTTGAACCCGCCACGGGCCAACCCGCAACCCGCGGGTTGGCCCGTATTACCACCCTAGGAGGGATTCTTCTCCCCTCCCCTTCCCTTCTAGCCTCCCCTCCAAAAGTGGTGTTTTTTGGAGGGGAGATGAGAGATAATATTTCAATTCCTTATATACCCTTTTGATTTGTTAATCTCTAATCAGTCGTAAACATTTCTACATAAGAGAGTTTTTTGAGCATCTAACAAGAGGTTATTAAGATAATTGTCTCCAAAATTAGTGAGCATTTGTAAACTTTTTTTTTCTCTTCTTCTAATTCCAAGAGGTTGTTGGTATTTTCTTTTACCTTCAAGGTCTTTTCTCTGATTGAAATCTATCACTCGTGACTTTTTATCTTGATATTCTATAAGTGTGTGACTATGTCTTGTAAATCAAAATTGGTGAATTGTATTATATATATAGTTATATCTTAACAAAATAAAAAAGCGAGAAAATTCATTTAAATTTTATGAGGCTAAAATAGTCAATTTTTTATTAGAACAAAATAAGGTATTATTAAAATTGCTCCCTCCCCTCCCCTCCATTCAATCCAAACAGAAGATCATTAAAATCCCTCCCTCCCCTCCCCCTCCCTCCCCTCCCTTTTGTAGCTACCCTCCCTTTCCTCCCCTCCCCTTCCCTCCATCGAGCCAAACACAGAATCTTTAACCCTTTGCTACACACACACATAATGTTTGTGAAGGGCTTCGGATTTGTTCCATCCCCTACAATTTATGCCTACCTAACTGGAATGCTTCTTGCTTTGGTTGGGATGAAGCATGAAGCATTGAGCAACCGCGCTTTCAAAGACCACATGGTTACCATGATGATTTTTCTGATATCAAAATTGGTCTACGACATTGCACTCTCAACTTTCCCTTCGGATCAAACCAGTGATCATCGGTCACTGGATTATTTCAAGGTTGCGGCGTGCCATGTTTCTGGAATTATCGCATGTGAGCTGCTTTTGCTGGTTCTGGTCTCCCTCATCAAGTGCTTCATCATCAACCTGTCCTCACTTATCCTCGTACTGGCCATGTTCCTGTCCTAAAACTATCTGTCGAAGCTATTCAATAATCATCACGTTACAGCACAAGGCACGGAAACTCACAACAATGCAGGGGAACAATCCGACGACACTATACATATTGTCGTCATCCGCAGGAATTGACTTGAAACATGAGAAGGCATGGTACAGAGTTTGAAGATGACGAAGACGATGATGATTCACATTTGATGATCTCTATTAAATTTAATAATTCATAATTATTTCTCCCGCCGCGTCGCTCCCCTTCCTCTTATTTTATGTGGGTGCATCATTCATGTTTGTTGACGGCGACGAAACTCATTGTGAATGATGCATAGTGTGGCTTTATATGGATGATTAACCACATTCTGTGTGACCTTACAAGTTACTACCTCCGATCCTAATTATAAAAATTAGTTCACAAATTTAAAGAGATTAAGAAAAGAGGTCAAATTAGTTATTTGTCATAAATAAGTGTTGTATTTCCTAAAATATCCTTGTTAATCAAGTGTATTGACTAGAACTACTATTATTAGAAGGATTACTTTAAATATATATATATAAATATGAAAGACAAAATAAATTGGAATCTTATATTTAAGATCAAAATAAAAATCAAACAAGGTTCTATATTAAAGACCGGAGGTAGTAATAAAAATCAGTGGAGTATATTTTCATTTAATGTGTACTCAATTTCCTCCATAAAATCTTTTTCACAGAGCATTTTTGACGAAAATTATTCTGATTTTATATGGTGTTCCAAAAACTCGAAAGATGGGAAAGAAACTGGAAGGCAAGAGCCATTCCTAAGGCAGTGAACTTCATCCGGAGAACTTTGTCAAAGGCCACGGCAAGCAATGATGCTCTACTTAATATAGCCCCTCAAATCCTGAAGAAGCAATAATGCGAAAGACTCAGCAGGGGGGGGTAAGCAACTAAGATGTTAGCCACAGAAGCTGCAATTATCAAAAATTCGGAGACACAATCAAAATGCATAAAATCTAATTGTATAAACTAATACAATCACCTTCTGAATTAATATAATTGAAAATTCTGTTTCCTGAAATTCATTTTTCATTAGAGTTCGGATTATTAACAAGTTAAACTTCGAAATTCTCCCTTTATAGTAAAAAAAATCAGGCAAGTAAAATGTTACTTGTGTAATTAATCATCATCCACCATCTCTTTGTCCGCTAAATGATTCGTTTGGCTCTAAAATCCTTCAGCCAAGGAAAACCAATTCAGCACCATTATTATCTTCTACACTTTGTTTCTTTTTCCTTGGTCACTTCGATATATTCTTCATATCAGGGAAACCTTGTACTGAACATGCACCTGAAACAAAGAGCCTCGATAGAGCTATACAAGGCATTGAATTTACAGACGAGAATAGGTCAAAGCTTCTTCCAGAGGACATGATCCTCGTACTCCTTTTGTATACAAGACACTGTACAGTAGGCTTAGCAGTTTCTGACACTCATCAAGGAACTGTCCAGAGAGAGTTTACACACAATTCGTGAGAAATTTACAAGAGGCCATTACTAAAGACGAAAATCCATTATGATAGATCTTAGAGATTTAGTATTGTTCTGGGAAAAAACCATTTTTGAGCACCACCTTTTTCGCTATTATTTTTTTCCTATGCCGGGGATTAAGGTGAATTTAACAATATTAATTAGCAGTTGACTCAGCCATTTGTAAGTACAGACTCTAGAAATAACACAGCAGCCATTCCCCTCCTACGAAAAATCCAGAAAATAATGCAAGTTCAAGATAAATGTAACAAGGTATTATACTCACCAGGTTCATCAAAATTTACTCTGTCTCCAGTAGAGAAGAGGATGTAGAAAAGAGCAGAAAGAAAATATAGGAGTGATGTAAGCAACAGAAACCCTTGGAAAGATCCAATCAGATCAACAAAAAAACCAGTTCCAACTGTTCCGATTATAGCCGCCAATGTTCCAGCAGTGAGTGCCAATCCTAGAAAAAAGATCAGAAAAACCCTTGTTGGCAACATATTATTCCGGAGTGCAGGAAGTTGTTTTAATTGAACTCTTCCAAAGTTTTGCACCTGCTATACACTATCCTGCCATACATTTACAATTTTTCTACAACATACAAATAATGATCACGAAGTACAGGCTACAAACCATTTTGAAGGTATTATTGATTAAAAAGTTATCAAATCACATCATATGGATGTTTATGGGATCATTACAAAAATCTTACCGTGTATAACACCAGAATACTGTGGCGCAATCTCCTGTAATATGAAGGAAGTGAATATTAGGCTGTAGTGAGAAGATTATACTACCTGGAAACAATATATTATAATAATATTGAAAATAAAAACCTGAATGTTCACAAGGAAACCGAAGTGGCTGAAAGATTTCAAGCCAAATGCCAAAGTCAGCCAAGCAGAAGCAATTGACGGAATTTTGGCTTTTACCAAACCGATGAGACATAATCCAGGACCAACAAAACCAATGGACTGCAGTGAAAAAACACAAGAAGCATTGTCCACATGAACTTACACACATTGGGAAGATTGAAAATTAACAGACATAAAGAGAGGGGAAGAAAAGAGAGCATCAAAGATCAATGAATTTAAAATTAGAGAATAGCAACCAAAAATTTCTTGTTTCAGAAAACATCCTGTTGCCCCAAACTCCAACACCAAAGACAGATCCAAGATCAAAAGATGGCAATCTAGCAAGAGTATAATTGAAAGTTTAATGGAATCACCAAATAAAAAAGAAAGTTTTGCCGGTTCAGTATGACCACAAAATATCTATTTTAAGTAAATCAGAAATAAATTATCATACTTCTTCATAATAAACCTCTCCACTATATTTTACTTACTTGCATGATATTGCGAGTTAAAGTGACACTTATACCACTTTGTATCATCATGTCTGACCACAAGCCAGCAACATAATTCATGATAGCCATCAGAACCCATGGAACAGCACTAAACCATGCTGCATGTCTGAGATCCACACGATATACCTGTGATTGAAGGTTATGCATAAAATGGTTCAAAAAATATTCATTTCAACATAATTTCCAATGCATGCTTGCCAGCAAAAATTACAATTCTATAAAAATAATGAGACTTACCGAGTTGAAGTATATGGGCATCCAAGAAAGAAAAACGAAAAATCCCTGTGAAATAAGGAAAACAAACAGAGTCAAATTTTGAAAAGAACAAGGCATTTCTGATAAAAGAATAGTTACAATATGGCATGATACTGTCTTGCAGACAATTCTTTCAATATAGATAATCTGCACTAATATCTACTCCTTTTGACCTTGCCATCGTCTCTTTTTCAAAAAAAGATTCCGTTAGATTATTCTTCTCTAGTAATTAAGTGGGTTGTGGGGAATGGGAACAAAAGTAAAGATTACTTCAGGGCCACATTTGGTACGAAGAGAGCCTTGTGAAGGGAGAGGGAAATAGATAAGAAAATGGATGAGGAAAGGGAGAGGGGTTTGCTGGAAAGTACACAAATCATGTTGGGTAGGAGATGAAAAAAAATAAGGAAAACGATATGTTTTATAGTTTGGCATAAATAAATTAGAAAGGGAAAGGGCATTTCCACTAGCGGGCTGGAAAGCGAGAACTCACCCTTGAACAAGGGAGTATGACATTCCCAAGTGAAAAGGTTTGCTTTATACCAATCACAAGGGAAAAAGAGACACTTCATCACCTTTTCCCCTTTCCCTGGACCCTATCTCTCTTTACATGTACAAAACACAGCCTAGGAAGTAAGACTAGGTAATCCCCCATGAATGTAGCACTGGCAAATTTTATGTCAACTCGAGTGATTATAAACTCCAACTTAATAACACTATAAGCAAGAGTCTGTTAATAGGTAAATGCAATAGATGTGAAGTATTACCCAGCTGTGCATGCCATTTGCAACAAGTAAGGACCATGTTGGCAGCTTTGAAAGCAAACGCCTGAATGGAGGAGTCACTTTAACTTTACTTCCACTGGGTTTTATTGTATCTACATCAAAGGCTTTTTTCCTCTTATTCAGTATATACTCCAACTCATATTTTGATATCTGAGGACTTCGACCTGGAGTGCTTGATGTTGCTGATAACCACACCAGAACCCAAAGAAACCCTGACAATCCAAAAATTACAAATGGTCCAAATATACCACCTTTTGACATAAGTATTGGTGAAAGCGTGAGCC
This sequence comes from Neltuma alba, assembly GCF_004799145.2. Lineage (NCBI taxonomy): Eukaryota > Viridiplantae > Streptophyta > Magnoliopsida > Fabales > Fabaceae > Neltuma > Neltuma alba. The sequence goes on along the minus strand of NW_021637020.1, from coordinate 150,889 downwards.
CTATTGCAGACCCAAGTTGAAACCCAGCCATTGCAATTCCGACAGCTCTTGACCTTTCTGTTTGAGGAAACCACCTAAAGGGAAGAATGAAACCGGTCATTATTCTCTAATTCAGCCTTGTTGCTTCAACAATTTCTTATAATTTCAGTACCAATAATAAACAAAGGGTCATGTCATATCCACTGAAACATTAATTCTAGTGATCATCCCAAAACGAACGTTGTAAACAATCAATAGCCAATACCTCGCCACCATGTTATTCATGGAAGGAAGAGCCACTCCTTCCGCTATGCCCAGCAAAGCACGAACGGCAAGCAGTGCCCACAAGGAAGTCTCTGCAGCCCAGGGAGTAAGAAAAGTAGCCAGCGACCACAGAGCCACACCCCAAGCCATGACCCCTTTGCCACCATAGTTATCTACTAATACCCCTCCGGCTATAGGTGAAACCAGATACCCCCAAAGAAAAGCTGACTGTCCAAAAGTATCAGTCAAACAATAAGTACGAGGCAGCGAAGACTCTCACAGGCAATTCTTCGAGTATTTGAAACGCACCTGAACAATTCCAGCGAACGAGCGGCTCCAACCGTTAGCGAGCGACAACGGCACGATAGCCACCGACATGACTACACGATCAGCATTGCAAAGCGCAAGAGCTAAAGCAAGCATCGCCACCACTTTGACCCTCTCCGAAGTAATGAACTCAGCGAAATTCGGCTGCTGGCCCTGCGGCAACTGCTCGTCCTCAGGAAGCGAGTTGAACTGGGCATTTTCGGACGAAACCTCAAGTCGGGGAAGAGAAAGAACGCGGTTGAAAACAGTTGAGGAATTCCAAGATTGAATTTTGTGACTGAAAAACGAGTCCACGGTTTTGGGTACTAATAAACTCGAAGAGACGATATGAGCTTTTGGTGATCGAAGGGAGATTGGTCTGGTATGGATTCGAGACAGTCCGATAGGTTTCAGATCGATTGGTCCATCGGGTAAGAAGGCAGAGGGAGGGAGCACGGAGGACATCGAGGCGGCGCAAACAGTAACGTAGCAAGCGGTGGTGGTTTTCACCCGCGGGAGGGTCCAGCTGGCGAGCTCTACTACCAACGAACCTCCGAAGAACACCTCGTGCCTTTTTCTTCCTTTTTTTTTTTTTTTCCAAAAGAAAAGAAAGATTTGGAAAAGTAAAATCAATTAATATTTTCTGGCCTGAGTATTATTAATATTACTAAGAAATGTCGGTAAAAATTTATTATTGTTTGTAAATTTAATATTGTCAAAATTAAATAAAGTATTGTTACCAGATTTAAATTTTAGTACTTTCAGTTTCTTCTTTTTTATCATTTTTCCTATAATTTAAGCATAGAAATTGTACAAAATGGTTCAACTAAAAAGAAATGGTAACAAATGGCATCGTCTGTAAATAATATGGCTCATTTTCACTTTAAAGAAATAAAAAGAGGAAGAAGACAAAAAGCGAACACAGAAGAAGCCCACTCTTGTCCATAGGAAATCGCATTAATTATTTTGGCCTAAAAAATTTAGTCTTATCTTTTATTTTGCCAGCAAAAACTTAGTGTTTTCCACAACTTATAATGATGGTAATTCATTTATTTTAGATTTCATACAAGTACTTACACTTGTTTTAATTATAAATCATAAAAATAGATTATTATTAATAATTTTTACAAATATAAGTTTTTTTGGCCAAAATAAATATGAGCTATATTTTTAAAATTATAACCTAATGCTTTTAATATTACCTTAGTGAAAAAGGAATAACCAAAAGGTAAGAATAACATTCTCAGTCTTAAATATAACACTATTTTATTTATATCATAGTCTTAATATAAGACTTATTTTGTAGAGTAGTAAAGTTAAGTTAATTGTTAAAAAATTACCAAAAATTAATGTTTTAGTTTTTAAACCTTTAATTTACTTATAGCTAAATCTCTTAACTATAATTCAGTATAATTCAGCTCCTACAATTTTGACTTGTTTATGATTATCTTTTTAGTTTTTATATCACCATCCTTGTTATCTGTAACTCAATGATGACTCATCTTATGTGATCCCAACTCAGTTCCACGTGGTTTTTTTATATATAAATTTAAACAAAAAAATGAAGGAGTGGAGATGACGGAAAGGAGTTCCAGATGATAAGCTTCAAAGGTTCCACCAAAACTCTTCTTCATGTCCTTCATAAGGAGTTTTTGAATCAGAACCCCAACATGTGTGCTTACATATGGCTCCTTATTGGACGAATATCAAGATATAATGACAATGGAGGTGCGTAATCTTGGAAAAAAAGCCAACGCTTTGCATAGCTAATCTATCTCTCCATCCTCTGGGCTAAAAAAGCAAGTCTCATAAACTGTGGACTATGGATCTAGGAAGCTCTCTGAAAAACACCTGCAAGCAAGCTGCAGCTAGAAGATATGAGTTCTCTTCTGATCCATATTCAATCAGTAATGATGCCTCATCTATATCACAAATCATACAAGTGCAAATTAAATGGGCAATCATAAGCACACATTGTCTCTTCGCAACAAAACTTGTTAACGAAAGAGAGAAGCTCAAAAACAATGTTCAGGAAAATAAAATTAACTTTTTTGCCCTAGTGAATATCTTGTTGGGAATCCATCTGCCAACAGCCTTTACTATTTCTACAGAAATATCCCAGATGCTGAGAAAAACTTGTCTTATCTCTTCTTGATTCTATAGAGCCACCAAAATGTATCTTAATTTTTCAATGTAAACTTGATTCTTCCATGGAGTGCGGGAAGAACATAGAGGAGAGCTTAGTGGGAGCTTTGAATCCCATTGGCATTAGCATCACAGTTGATGGGAATTCCAGAACTCCACTTCATCCTTTCGGCTCCTTCACTCTTTCGTTAAAGGGGATGTTTGGGAACTTTGTTTTTTAAAAGTATTTTTTCGTACATCGAGATAAATTTATTCACATATTTATTTCATATACCATAAAATTACTTTTAAAACTATGGTTTGATTTCTATCAAATACCTTTAAATTTAATTAAGAATGCCATGTGGAGTTGAGTAGGAGCCACATATGAAAATTACAAAGACAAGAGATTAAGGCGAGTCAAAAGTTTCTCGGATTATAATTGATGAATTGAGTTATAAGTAAGTTAAAAATTAAAAAATTAATTTTTTTAAAGAAAATTAATTACAACAAAATTTAATTTATGACTTATTCTCTGGAGGGGGGAGGGGGACTGGATGACCTCGTGCTCCTAAGCGTGATGGTATTATAATACGATACCGAGGATCTTTTTTTCGCGCGCCGGAATATGATATTGATACCGAGTGTCTCGGGTACGTAAAATGCTGTAATAAAGGGCAAATGCATTAAGACAAATTACCAATAAATATTAAAAATATTCTTAAAATTTGAATATGAAGATTTGAGTTTACTTCATATCATGTTCATGCAATAAAGCAATATTATAGAGTTTACTAATGAAACAAAATTTAAGTCGTTTTAAACCATGAAAAAAGTGAATCAATTGACACACATTAGTTGATTGTACCAAACAAAAATAAATTCCCAAATTAACTCGGTGTTTGGCTAAGGAGGCTTTTTCCGTCAAGGAAAATTTAGTGATTAGTTTTTTGTAGAATAAATAATATATTAAAAAATCATATGTTTTGATTTGTTTTGAAATAATTATCGCCAAAGCAAATTTGAAATATCAACTTACATGGTCTAAATTAAAATTAAACTATTACTTTTGGTCCTTAATATAAGATCTCGTTTAATTTTTATTTTGGTCCTAATTATAAGATCACAATTTATTTTGTCTCTCATATTTATACTTTTTTTTTTCCTAAAGTAGTCCTTTTAATAATAGTAGTTTTAACTAATACACTTAATTAGTAAGGATTTTTAAAAAGATGAGTCATATTTATTATAAATAACTAATTTAACTTCTTTCCTTAATTTCTTCAAATTAGTCAACTACTAGCTCTTATAATTAGGACCAGAGGTAGTATTCAGAATTAATATTCTTTTATTTTTAAATAACTTTAATACTTAATAGTTTGCATTTCAAATTAATTGTAGAATTTAAAACAAACACAACGCCAATTTATTTTTTTTAATAATTATCCATCCCAATTAAACAAAATTAAATTTGGATTATTAAAATTAGATTTCAAGTGTTGAAATTTCGTAATGATGATAAACAATGTGGTCCTGATATGAAGCCGGACCCATGTGTGATTAGGTTACCACGTTGGGATGTAGGATATTGATATTAGAATCTCTATATTTATATTTCACCTCGCCTCAATAAATGCAGATTTTGTTTCTTTCTTGATCACTCAGGCATCCTAAGTGGCTAAGAAGCCTCTGAGTTGATTAATTTTTGATTGAGTGGGAAAAAGGATTAATAAATGCATGATTCAAGCTGTTAATGGTGTCGAATTAATGGAAATTATTGGATAACGAAAAAAGTAGTGGCAGGCATGGAGGTTTATCAAGGGTTTCCTTCATCAACAATTTCCTCGCTACTTTCTTTCTCACTTCACTGAGTCCCACTGAACCTGCTCCTCTCTCTTCTCTCTCTACTCATTCTGTCCTCCACTTGCCTTCTTCATCTATCATGCTCTCACCCTTTATTCTTCTACAAATCTTCCCTTCGCAGCCATGACTGTTTCTTCCAAATCCCACCGTCTTTCTAGCTGCCACCGCCATCCCGCCAAGCCCGTCACCGGTTTCTGCGCCTCCTGTCTCCGGGAACGTCTCGCCGCCGGCATTGAGTCCTCTTCCGGCCATGGGTACTCCGACCAAGAGGTTCAGCTTGCCCCTCAGCTCCGTCGCACACAAATCTTGCTGCGGTAGCGGGCAGGCGGCTTTTGCCCCTGCCATTTCGGAGCCTCGTCGGAGGTCCTGTGAGGTTCGGGCACGGAGCACGCTGTGGGATCTCTTTAATCGTGATGACGAGAAGAAGGGCCTGAATCGGAAGTTTGAGGTGGAATTGGGAAGCTTGAGTTATGAAATACGGGAGGAGGAGCAGTTTGGGGATGCGAATGAAGCAGTTAGGGTTTGTGGGGATAGTTTTGTTGGTGTTACGGACGGAGGAGATGAAGTTAATGACGAGGAGGAGACGAAGACGATGAAGGAGTTTATAGATCTTGAATTGCAGGGTGGGAAAAATGCAGGGAGAGATTTTAGAGATATTGCGGGGAGTTTCTGGGAGGCAGCTTCGGCCTTTAGCAAGAAACTGAGGAAATGGAGGCGAAAGCAGAAGATAAAGAAACATAATGGCTCTGATCATAATGCGGACGTTGGTTTGACAGGACTGAAGGTTGAGAAGCCGAGAAACAGAAGATTGAGGGAGACTCAATCTGAGGTTGGGGAATATGGGTTGGGAAGAAGATCTTGTGATACTGATCCAAGGTTATCACTTGATGCAGGTAGAATGTCTCTGGATGATTCGCGGCTTTCGCTTGATGTGCCTCGAGCTTCTTGGGACGGATATTTAATCGGGAAGGCATGTCCTAGGCTTTCGCCAATGATATCAGTTGTGGAGGATGCTAATTTCTCTGTTAATGTGACTGAAAATAGAGTTCATGAAGAGAAAGTGAATCTGGAAGGTGCTGGAGAGTCGAATCCTGGTGGATCAGCTCAGACCAAAGATTACTATTCGGATTCTTTGTCATGGCAACAGCGGAGAAGGAGTTTTGATAGATCAAGCTCTCGGAAACCAGCCATACCAGAGGTTGATGAATTAAAACTGATATCTAATGCCAAAGTATCTCCTGCTACCACAGAGTTATTCTACGGGGCAAAGTTGCTGATCACAGAGAAAGAACTAATGGACAGGGGTTTGAAATCTCCGAATAATGTTCAAACTGATCCTGTACTGGGATCTACATCGGAGGATACTTCTGACGCTGCTACTGGAGTTGACCAAAAGGGCCTCAGGAAGCTCCCAAACTGGCGCAAGATGTGGAATAAGTTGGGCATTGTACAGAAGAAGAAGGAAAATAAGTTAGAAGAAGAGGATGGCGCTGGAGTGGAGATCTGGTTAATAAGCCAATCACAGATTCTTGGCAAAAGCTGAGGAGGGTAGTTAATGGACAAGCGAGTGAATCAGTTAGTCAAAAGCTTATTCGAAGCTATAGTGTTAGCTGTAGAAACCCTTGTAGAATGGCCGGTTTGGTCAATAGCATGGGGGGTCCTGAGAACAAAAGCAATGTTTTGAATGGAAGGCAAGACCTTATGCTTCAGAGAAACCGGAGTGCCAGGTATTCACCGAATAATGCTGACACCGGCTTACTGAGGTTCTACTTGACACCGTTGAAGAGCTATAGGCGAAGCAAGTCTGTGAAGAGTAGCGTAAAGGATTTGCACCCAACAACCAGAAGTGTCTTGTGAAGCTTTGTTAGCTTCTGCAAGTATATCTGGCTGTAAAATAAAAGCATTATATGTAATTGTCGTTGTTCATGAGATAAAGTACAATTACATTGTTAGATTCCAATGACAAAATATCTTATGATATTGGTGGCAGAAATAAAGTATTTCTTCCATAGAGAGTTATTGACATAGGAAATATCATATTTCAGCACTTAATGTAATCACCTGACATATATTACTAGCAGACTTTTTTCCATGGTTTGATCTTCTGTAGTGATGTGCTGTCTCAAACTTTTCAACATCACTAGTCATGCGCTGCAAGATGAAGTTTATTGTCATTAGATCTAGTAAGAAAGACTCAGCTTAGTTCTTTCAGGCATGTGAGGGGTCATATATCAGAGGGTAAGCTATAGTTTCCGGTTTCTAGTTCAGCTCCACCGATTCTTACATCTGGTTGAAATTGAGAAACTAACACTTTTCTTTAAATATGTAACTTCTCTTGTTATTTTGAATATAAGATCCTTCACTAGGTAAAAACTATGCTGTAAGTCCTCTTTATTCTTGAACTAAAAGCAATGTTATGGGCAGTTCTTGTTTCCTCTTGTTAAAGATATACGGTTAATGAGAAGTTTAGGACATCTATTCAACTAGATACAGTTTTTCCGTGCATTATATAGAATCTAAGGTGAGCCAAGATGTTCATGGCTTATAAATAACGGTGTTAGATGTTAATTAATCAATAATTAATTAAGTAGGGCGGAATTGTAAAGCAGTCAATTTCTGATGTCTCATTGTCATTGATTAAAAAGCAGCACATTGGGTACCCTCTCTCCAAGCTTGCAGAATTTATAACGTAGTTTGCATGTGTTATGAGGATTTATGCTGCTAATACTTTCCTTTAACAAATATCGTTGTCTCTGCCGAATTACGTATATCAAACAGGCTAGCAAAGCATCCTATTCTGTCTCTTGGCTGCAGCCTTCGAATTCAGAAGTGAAGGCACATTGAAACTAAGGCGTCACGTTCTCCCTCGTCTGTCACAATTGTATCTGCATAGTGTTGACCGGAAAATAGGGCTAGCAGACAAGGAAATGATTTGCAAATTTTTAGCATGTCATCGTCCTTTGATGGACATCTCCTTGCTGAAGCGAATTCTCCAAAACTATTAATTTTATATGTTACTCTTTTGGCATTGTATATTTGGGATGTCATCAAATTCTTGCTTGTATGTAAAGGGGATTTTGCATAGGAGGGAAAGAAAGACCTATGGGCTATGGCTTCTAGCTGTTTCTGTTTATGTTTATAGCTGATTTTTGTGTGGTTGTTGCTTTTTCAAACCTAAAATCCAAGATGGTACTCCTGGCTGTCGGTACCTTTATCAATTTTCTTTTACCAGGAGGGCTAGTAAGTTCTGTTAATTCCTTTAAGCTGATTGGCCTGAAACCATTGATGCCAGTTGAAGAATCTGGTTTTTTTTTTTTTTTCCCTCCACTGAATTCTGATAGTTCTATTCTGGTGCCGTGGTGCCTGTTTCTTTTTTTCCTGTTCAAACATCCCTCTAGAATTCAATTTATAAGCTGCTCAGATTTTAGTCTAAACATGGCGACTAAAAACAAGCATTTGTGGTTCAATTTCTGTCAGAGTCAGCTTGGTCGTTCTGTTGTGCACTTCTGGTATAGTTGAATTACCTGTGAATGTGCAAGATAAGGATTCTGTGAACGTGTCCTTATCATGTGGTGCACCATCTTGGGGTCAAATTCATGGTTCAATTATTGGCCATAAAGTTGATCATATATAGGGGTCAATGGGGCCTTTGAAATTGGCCGCTTCAGGCGTTCATATGACCTGCGCAGGCTTTGTTCCTATCTTGTGACTTGTGAACTAACTTGTTGGGGAAATAGTATCATCCTTCTTTCTATATAGTTCACTGACTATTTGCTTGTGTCTCATCCTTCTTCATATGTTGTCCACTGACTGCCTGCACGTGCCTCTTATTGACTTTTCTCCTTGTTCTGTTCTAATAATGGAGGTTTTTAAGGGTTGTATATTTCACAGATCAACTTTTTGATTACTTTTCATTTAAAGATTTGGATCTTCTGTGAGGTAAATGCTTTCTAAGTGTTTTTGAAGTATTAAAAAATTGGAAAGGAAAGAGGAAATAGTTAGGGAGAGAATAAATTTTCATAACTTGCTTATTCTTTGTGTCATTGTATTTAAATGCAGAAAATCTAAATTATTCGTCTAGTGGGTGCATTTCTCGCTGTTCCTGTAAAACTTCAACGCTGTGACCTTTGAAAAGGCCTTTTGTTTTTATTTTTTATTTTTTTTCCTTGGTAAGCAGTCGGGGCCCGTTGAAAAGGCTTTTCAGTTTTCAATCCTAAAGCATGTGCATCATTAGTCAATTAATTAATAATAGTCTCCTCCATGATGATAAACTAAGATTCAAATTTTCAGTAAGAGAGATATTCATATTTAGTATCTGATAATGCTTTAAATATAATTGCTTCTAATAAGTGATACCCATGCCTATCAAAAAAATATATATCAATAATTCTTTGTAATTCTAATGGAATTGAGTCTAAGAAAGGGATTAATTTCTTACAATATAGTAAAATAAGATTTGACTATCTCACAGTATCTCGAATATGATTATATCTATGTATGTCTGCCAAAAAAATTTTAATTCAATATAATACCTCTATTTTTTACTGTGTTTTGCTAAACCCATTTTCTAGCTTATCTTGCATTCACCGGCATGGGGCCACAATGAAAGATAAGTCTACTGTTTATGACTCTGACGTATTTACACTTCAGGGATTTGGGATTTGTGAGTGATTGTAAGCCTCATGAGACTTTTGGGTGGTTTATGGTCTTGTATGGGATTTGGTAGTAATTTTCTCTATTCATAATTAAAATACACATGCGCGCACACAGCGATTGCTTCAATAAATATACATATACATCTACTTCTGACTATGCTTTATCTCAGTATGTACTGTTACAAGATACGAAAAGATTCTGTCTTCTCAGCATGACGAATGCTCTCTGTTATTCCATCACTGCATCACTCACTGATGTCTTTAAACACCAATAAATCTTTCCACGCATAATAGAAAAACAATGATTACTCATAAATTATGAACTATATGACTTTTATCACAATCCATAAAACATATACACCTCACTAGTTAATGTTGTTGCTATAAAATTTACAATAAACTGTGTGTTGAAATACCGTACAACTTGTTTTTAAAATTTCACTTGACGCACTGGTAACTCTTGGTTGCGTGAGAGCATCAAAACCAGTGCCAATTTACTCATTTACTCAAACTCGATCCGTCCTATAGCGTCATGGATTTGACAAAATACTTGTGAGCTAAGCAATGAACATGTACTTGCAAGCAGCGCCCTGCCATGGCTTGAGACTTGAGTTCTGCAACGATGAGATGGATTATAAAATGCACAACATGTCACACACATATATATGCGGACGCGCTCAGGGCAAGTGGTAAAAGATAAAATAGTTAACGAGATTTTAACAAAACTAGTGGTTCGGAAAGAGAGATTCTAATCAGTCTTGGTTAACGTTAAACGAAAGATCATGTAAGGACGTAACAGTTCGGACTAAATATTTACCAAATTGATTCTCAGTTCTCACAACAGATATATCTAATTAGCCACACAATCAGTTCAAATATTTATGAGGGCCTCGTCGAAATTTATTACATTCTTCCACTCTTCTGACTGAGAAACGGCTAATGAGCCTTTAGGCTAATGGCATAAAAGCCTCTGGGAAATGACCTTTCTTATCTTCAGCCACACTTTCTGACTCATTCCACATCAAAGCCCTTCTCTTTAAGCTCTTCAGTAACCTCCTTCCTCATCCTGAGCCAAAGTTTTTGAGCTTCTATCTCAAACTTCTCGTCCTGCAGCTGCTTCTGGTAATTGTACGCATCCTTATCAGTCTCAGCGAACCCTTTTGGGCCAATGGCCGTTCCAATCATCCCTCCCTTGGCAACAAACTCTTTCATGGCTTCTTCGTCGCCGGGGTAAGGAAACTCCCGCCGCTCGTACAGGTGGGCTAGCTCTCGCTCCTCCTTTGGCCGTGGTTTCAGCGTCCACCAACCCAATGGTGATGTTTCATTGTACACCCACACTGCACCTACTATGGCGTACGTGCATAGCAAAGCCTTCCCTACTTGTTTCCAGAAATAACGATCATCTTTCCCTACTCCTATTTTCTTCAGAAACTTCTCCAGCTGAAATCCTGTGTATCAACACATTCGACTCGTAAAGAAAAAGAACAACTACTCAAAGTTTTGTGCTATACATTTTATCAAACATCTGGTATGCAGTTCAAGCTCATACAAAAATTGCTAGACTAGTAGTATACGAATGATTTCGTCCAGAGTTTGTGAAGCTAGTTCTAATTTAGGTAACTTTTTAGGTATTCATTCGCCAGCTGAAATCCTATGCGGGAAGAAAAATGAATCAAAAAGTCTAATTCGAAGAACGAAATGCCTGAAAATTCGTGCCATGAATTTTATGTAATATCCAGCAAGTTACGCTTATATAATCAAAAAGAGGAAATGATACAAACGATTCAATTCAGAGGCTATGAGGCTAAAGCTTTAACTGTTTTCATATATGTAAAGAGTACCTTTTTCGGCGTCAGGAAAGCGCTTTCGAACCATGGCGAAGCTGCGACTCCTGGCTCTGGGGAAGAAGGGAATGAGCGGCAAATGAGTCCAAAGAGAGTGCTGTTTGTAACTATTGGGCCAATCTACTTGGGCATCAATTTATGCTGTGCAAAGATAGGCCCAATGACTTTGAATAATCACTTGTGTAGCCCGTTTCTTCGTGGCCATAAAGCCCTAAATAGTACTCCTCCGATTCTTATTATAAGACTCTATTTGACTTTTTATTTGGTTCTAATTATAAGACCCTAATCCATTTTGTCTCTTATATTTATACATTTTTTTCAAGATAATCCTTCTAATAATGATAGTTTTAGCCAATATACTTAATTAGCAAGGATATTTTAGGAATGACAACACTTATTTATTATAAATAACCAACTCAACTTACTTCCTTAATCTCCTCAAATAAGTCAATTGGGTCTTATAATTAGGACTGGAGGAGTACTATTATTATTTACAAGACAATTCATTTTTATAATTTTATTATTTATTATTTACCTAGCAATTCATTTTTATAATTTTATTTCACTTTTGACATACCTGTAATATAATTTACAAAATTACTGGGTGTTAGAAACCTATTGATCTTGGTCCAAAATAATGTGAAAGTAATCGAAAATTGTAAAAATACGTTTCCAAGTATAGGCTGAGCATAAGAAACATTTTATACAAGTGGGGGATTCTTGATTTTGACAACATAACATTGGAGTTCAATGATACAGGTAGACGTTACGTGGCGGAAACCAAAAGCCAAGAATCTAATTCGACTTACGAAGTTCCGATAATAAAACACAGTAAGATTTGTCATGAACATTGTACATATTTGATGTGAGTATTGGCGTCTCCTTGAATGACGCCGAATGGTTTCAGCGAAGTGTTCCAAGGGTCCTTTTGTATTTATACATCTTAGCCACCACAAGGAAAGCCAGAAAGTTGATCACACTCAACGCAGATAAAAGCCAGAAGAAATAATGAAGCTTCCCATAGTTGAGATTATCAGGCAGCCAGCCGGGGCTCCCTTTTCTGGCAGTAATTTTGGTAACAATGGTCACAAGCAGCGAGCTCACGTACTGTCCCAGTGCGACTGTGAGAAGTGAAAGAGCAGAACACACACTTCTCATAGCATCAGGAGCTTGCTCGTAGAAGAACTCTAATTGTCCAATAAACGTAAAAACCTCAGCACACCCAATGATGAAGTACTGGGGGACCTGCCAGAATATAGAAATCGGAATTTCTTTCATCTCGTAGTAGTTATGCTTCTGCATCATTCTGAGTCTGACGTGCTCAAGAACTCCGGCAAAGAGGACGGAGAAGATGGAGATGAAGAGGCCGATGCCCATTCTCTGGAGCTGAGTGAGGCCTCGTCTGTTGCCGGTGAGTTTCGAGGCGAAGGGGACGATAAGGCGGTCGTAGACGGGGACCCAGAAGAGCACACTGAGAGTGTCGAAGAGGGAGAGAGACGCCGGAGGGATTTCGAAAGAGGAATTGCCGAAGCGGGTGTCCATGGTCTCGCCTTGGAGGACGTAAAAGTTGCTCATTTGGCCGTACACGGTGGCGAAGATGATTCCCGTGGCCCACACAGGAAGGAGACGAATAATGGCCTTTAGCTCTTCCACTTGGGTTACGGTGCAGAGTCTCCATCGGTCCACCGTGCCTTTCCCGTCGTCGGAGTGTTCCACCACCGCAGCTTTGTCCAAGAATCTGTGCCATGCAAGATAGTAAATTATTTTTGTCTCTAACTTACATATTATCTTGTAAAATTTCTATTCAAGAATTTAACCCCGTATATAACTGTATATATATTAGCCGCCACCTCAATCCTGAAGTGCGATCAAGTTTGCGGCTTCCGACAACGGCAGACTCTGTATCAGCCTCAAGCTCGTACAGAAGACGTTTATCGTCTGGAACATCAACCTTGTGCTTTCTCAGGGACGCCACAACCACCTGAAACAGGCGAGTAAGAGGGCTCCCGCCGGGCTTCTGGTGCCGATACAACCTCGTGCCGGAAAAGTAGAAAACCACCGCGACGGCCATCGCCACCGCCGGGATCCCAAACCCCAATCCCCACCCGACGTTGTCCTGAATCCACACCAGCACAGAAGCGGCGATGAGAGCGCCAACGTTGATGGAGAAATAGAACCAGTTGAAGAAGGAGCCCTTCTTCTCCTTCTCAGCTTCATCGGCGTCGTCGAACTGGTCAGCTCCGAAGGAGGAAACACAGGGCTTGATGCCGCCGGTGCCGAGAGCAATGAGGTAGAGAGCTAAAAACGCCACCGCGTTCTGCGTGACGGTGGCCTTGCAGTTGCCTACTTCTACGTCGCAGATGGGCTTGATGCCAGGAATTGATGCAGATAGTGCCAAGAGTGCCATTCCCTATAAATCAAGATTCATGTTATATATACATATATATACATACCATATATATAATGCTTTGGAAGTTAATTGAGTTGACTTAAAATGATGAGTTTGACGAGTGGAAAAGGGTACTGACAATGACATAGATGAGGGAGAAAGAGGCAATAGTCCAGTATCTACCAAGATAGGCATCAGCAAGAAAAGCTCCGAGCAAAGGAGTGAAGTAGCAAGTTCCACTCCAATCTGCAACATTCTTGGACGCTGTAGCCCCCTGCTGGCCCAGCCTGTGCTTGAAATACAGTACTAGATTTGTCCCCATTCCATAATATGCCAATCTCTCACAACATTCGTTCCCTATATATATGTGTTTCACAAATCATTCTTGCTTTAATTTCCATGATTAAGCTTATACATGTGTGTAGAGATGTATGAGTAAACTGGTCAATCATATGAAATATAGTATAATAGTTGTCACCTAAAATGAATGGGCAGGCCTTCCAGGTTCCAGTTTGATTCTTGTTAGCCGGATTTCCATGATAATCTACGGTTCCATCTCTGGTGTAAATTTCGTCGCCGTCCCTTTCTTTGTCTTTCGTCATCAGTTGATCATTCGATGCCATTGCACTGCTTCAGAATCTTCATACAACCCAGAAGCATGTAAGTCACAAGACTGTATTCACAAGAATCCAGTATTTACAGTGTTCCATGATGAAGTTTCTTTATTTATTGGCAAAAAGAGAATGAAATTCCTTAATTTACTATTTTTATTTTATTTCTCAACATATTCCTGTTCCATTTTTAGTTGGGGAGACTTTGAACGCATAATGTTCTTATACTGCAACATATACCTAAAAAAGAGGAGTGCGTATATATAGCACTCTTCCCAATCCGGTTAATTTGTAGTCCCAACTATATTTGATCATCAGCTCAGGCAAAAAAAAAAAAAGAGAGAGAAAGAGAAAAGAAAAGAAAAGAAGAGGAAGAGATCACTAAATTAAACAATTGAAGAGACTTCGGATTTCACAGCCAGGCACAGTACGTACATTACATAATACCAGAATCTTGTCAACGTACAGACCATATGGATATATTCACACACACACACAATCGCAGAAAGAAGTTAAAGAAGTTACATATATAAATAGCTATAATTATAACAGTTTCTTGGAGTGAAATAAAAATACTTTCTGTTCTGCTATAGAAGGTAATTGAAAAGCAAGTATATGGAATCGAAAGTACGTAGAAAGATAAACGTTAAACCCGCTTGCAAAAATCTAATGACCTTCTGCGAATTTGCAGAAACAGATTAAAAGGTCATCAAGGGCCAGGAGCAGACTAATTCTTATTCCTAGTTCGCAGGTCACCAAATGATATTTATATATAGTAACACATGCAAACAAAAACATCCAAGAGACAACTTAGTGATCATAAGCAATATATGTTTTATTCACTAAAGTTTGATCTTTCTTAAAATTATTTCGAAACTAATTAAAATCTACCATACATCACGTTGCTATTAGAAATCATTATACGTTCAAAATCATTCAAATATATATATAAAAAAAACTTTCTATATCGTAATTTTTATTTAAAGAAACGTAAATACTGGGGGGGTTTGATGAATACTAGATTGAACAACAATGCAATAAAATAGCTTTTGATTGTTTGTCATGGATGCAATGCAAATGCGTGACGATGTGGGCTGGTGGCTATCACCATTGTTGGAGGAAGAAGGACGGATTATGATTAATTAATGACACCCAACGTGCAATTAAAAAGTTTATGATGATTTAGACGATAGTATTGATATATCCCGACTTGAAAATAACGTCCAGGACTTTTTACTAGTAATAATTATCGGCTTTGTGTTTTCTATCTGTTTGTCCATTCATAGGCTGAAATGTTTATTCGTAATCATGATACAAAGCAGTGTGCGTGTGTGTAATAAATCATTAATAATCCGACAATACCTCTGGGGACCGGTGAATTGTTTTGTATAAACGCGCTCACATACGTCGAGTTACATATATGCTTGATTCAAGTGAAGTGACAAATGAGCAAGACACTATAAGAGTCATGTCCATTTAAATAAGTTAAAATCATTAATATATGGCATTAACATATTATTCAGAGATCCCATCTCATGATCTGCCATGTCTTCTTTCTTTCTTCGTATTCTGGTTTGGATGTGAGATAATCTGAACCAGAAATATAGAGGCAGAAGTTGCCAAACATGTTTTTTTAAAAAAAATAAAAAAATAGAACAAATTGTCACGCCCTAAAGTAAAATATTCAAAAAATGATATAATTAACGTTGATGGGATGAGCAACCTAAGCAAGAAATTGGAAGTTTGATTCGAAGCAAATATAAGCTAGAAGAAGTTCATTATTTGCCTTTTATATCCTAAGTGAGATTAACATCTATTGCTAATGGAAAATAATACTCTTGATCTTATTTAAGAAAAAACAGATGCATATGTAGATGAACTCAATTTCGTGTGTGCGCGCGCGCGCGCTGCAACGCTTTGGAATTCTTTTAAAATATGTTGATCACAAGTGGAGGTGTTTGTGCATGCAGGCGCAGGTGTGAATGCATTCATAGTGTTGTAAAAGTTTTTGTTAGTTTCATTGTTAATTGATATCTCTTATAAGGGCTATTTAACTAATTTGAGTATATTAAAAAAATTAGTTAAGTTAATTATTTATCATAAATATGAATTAATCTTTTCAAAGTACTATTTTTAATCATCAAGGTCTTTGAATTAAAATTTCTTAATATGTGCAATTAATAAAAAAACTTTAAAGAGTAATTATAAATTTGGGGGATAAAATGGATTAAAGTCTTATATTTAGGATCAAATTAAATTTTAACTAACTTTTATATAAAACTTAGAGGTAGTATATTGTGAAAATGTCAGAAGGGAGATGGCCACTTAAGAAGAATTAAATACCAGGAAAAAAAATAGAGAGAGGAGAAAAACAAATTTTATGAAAACTCAATTGTAATATGTTACGATTAGTGAGGATTCGAATTTGGTGGATTAGCAAACCCATTATTTGGATACATCAACCCAAATCCAAGTAATTTTTTCATTCAATTGGATAAATCGCATAGGTAGGACAATTCATTCTTTGTTTTTGGTCAAGTACGATAACTCATTCTTATTGGGGTGGATTTTAATATTAGCTATCGTGCTTGAACTCAGAATAATTTAAAAGGGGGGCAATTTTGCAAATTCAGATTTGCTAAAGATGAAAAGGGAGCAACATTAAAAGATTTGAGGATACGCGACTTGGACATGGCATTTGCTGACCCAAAAAAAGTAAACAGAATAAAACCACAGAATAAGAACACCGGACCGCTCACATTTTAAATTTCATGCTAAAACGAAATCATACCAAACCATCACATATCAAACTATATCTTATTTTACATCGTGTCTTGGATAATTTTTTCTTATTTGATATTATTATATATACAGTTATTTTGTACACAATTATTAATAGTTATCAATCTACTTATTTACTTAATAAATTCTATAGTGAATTATTGATAGATTAGTAGCTCGCTACTTTGAATTTCATGAGCGATCAACTGACCATAAATGAATACTATTTAAATTTCAATATTTTGTTATAAAACTAGTTAGTAACAATTTCTTTGATTTTCTATATGATATTTTAATATATAAAATTAAAAACATATTCATTAAATCGCTACCGCGGTTGAACCAATCAATCTGGGATCATGACTTGGGGGCAAAAAAAAAATAATCTGGAATCATGACTTAATGATATTAATAATTGCTACGATTTTAAAAATATTGCCTAAAAGGTTGTACTAATAACTACTAACGACATTATCATGTTTGCCTACAAATATTTTTTACACAGAGACAACCAGCAAGAATCCAGATTAATTATGATCCGAATTACTACCTCCGGTACTTAATATAACATCTCCTTTAATTTTTATTTTGGTCCTAATTATAAGCTCCAATCCATTTATATCTCATATTTATGTATTTTTTCCCCAGAAAATCCTTCTAACAATGATAGCTCTAACTAATACACTTAATTATAAGGATATTTTAGAAAAGACAACACATATTTATTATAAATAACTAACTTAACTACTTTTTTAATCTCTTAAATTAGTCAACTAGCTCTTATAATTAGGACCGAAGGTAATATTTCTATACTTATTTTACTCATCTCTAGCAAAAAGAATTAATAAATGCCCAGAACTAATTATATAAATTAGTGTAAACCATCAAAATTGTATGAACTATAATTAAAAACGGATTAAATGAACGTAACTAGGCCACATATTGTATGTGAAAATTGGGCACAAAGAGGCATTCTAGAGAATCCTCTTTACAACGGACATGTTTAATTTCAACTACTCTGGCATATGGGAAGAATTTAATAAATATATAACAATTAAATGGTGGATAAAGTACACATCCTCTCTCAGTTAAATAGTTAACTATATAACAATTAAATAATTATGAAGGAACTTTTAAGAAATATGATGATCTCTATCTGTTATGGACTACATGTTCTTAAAAGTATAAATAGATATTATTAATTCAAAGTGGTACATTGAGTAATATTTTATTTATTGATAAGTTAATTAATTAATATTTTGGAGAGGCGGCAGCTGCAACTAGAAGGAAATGAGAAACACAAGGTGTTAAATAACTAATCGGTGGGACAGCGGTCAACAGAAGGAATGGTAAACAACCAATCCTAAAATCTTTAGCTTTGAGGGAAGAAGCTTGTTTATTTTGATGTATTGGTTCTAATATCAGCCAGCTATCCCTGAAAGCCATTCTTCACCAATAATTAAATTTTTGTTGGACTAACAATCCCCCACAGTGCTTGTTACATTTCACCTACTATATCCCACCACCCCCCCCCCCCCCGCCCCCCTATTTTGCCTTTCTTGAACGCCAAAACCTTTGAAATATTTCTCCTCTTGGACCAAAAATGGGAATTCATGAATTTCATTCTACTCATTTCTCTTCTTCATCATTTCAAGTTGAAGTTTGTTCTTATCACTACTTCACCTTTCCGCATACCAATATTTCAATATGTGTCACTACCTTGCTACAGTGTCTGGGTGTTTGATAGAAATATTAAGTAAACTGATACTATTACAATATTGAAACATTATTATGTGCGTTAGTATTTTTCAAAAGTTGCTGCTCTGTGTAACCAACCAGGAATAGCAATGACAAACTAGAAGTTACTTTTCTATTATTCTTGAAAAGGCTATTATCTTCTTAATTGTTCTATTTATGTCACATCTGATCTCAGGCGGCAATCTGTTTCTTCATTCGATTCCACCAATTGGCATGTTAGATGGGATTGTTGTACTTTACCCAATGTGGTTGGACCAAACCCAGCATCAGACCACCTAGTTATGTAGGAAAAATTAAAGAAAAAAATTAAAGGGGGCATCACCCTGAAGCTCAACCATCTTAGCTTCGAAAGATGTCTTAGTTTGATGGATAACTACTTTATGTAATACACAAGAAAATAACAGAAGTTCCTAGCCAGCTTTTCATTTTCTTCTCAGTTCACTTTTTCCCCTTTTTTAATTCCTTTTCTATTTTGGAATTTTATACTACAGACCTTACGTCTGAGTTAGCATTCCTCCAACCAACTGATTAAAAGGACATTGCAACAGTGAGTGTACATACCTCTTTATATAATCAGTTCCATTTCACAGCAGACAACAACGAAAACAGAGACATACGTGTTTCTGTGTGCTCACAGAACAATCACACACACAGACAGAGCTCAACCGATGGGTATGGCAGCTGCATGGATTCGAGTCATTCTGCTAGTTGCTGCGTGCTTGCTTCCTCTATTTGCGGAGGCCAGGATTAGGCACTACAAGTTCAACGTAAGTGCAATATAATGCAGTTTTTATTTGCATGCAACCATAATGAAAGCAGAGATAAAAAAAAACGAAAGCAAGAAAAGGAATGAAAATGAACTTCAAGTTTTATTCCATCACGGTCAACTAAAATGCCCTCATTTCAATACATTTTGATTAGATTATTTGATTGCATGAATATTAACTGGGATGGGAGTTCAGAGTTTAGTTGAATGAGTAAATTCTGGCTACGCCAAAACTGACATATTTCTTTGCTGCAAAGAACAGGGAGTTTTAAATGATGCCTCATCTTCAAATCTTAGCACGCAAAAGTGTTAACAAATCCTGTAGATAAGATTGAAAAGGCACAAATTATGAAAGCAAATGAGCGTCCTTTTCCATTGACATTGCATCTTGATAACATTCTGCAGTCCTTAGAAGGGATAGCTAAGCATCAGTAAATGTCTGCATATTAATTGGATTGAACCATTTTCTTGCAATTTACTTCAAGACCTCCCATTTTCACAATCATGGTCGGTTTCCAATACGTGAGTTTTCCTCCCCACGTGACTCCTTTTTTTTTTTTTTTTAACAGACCCAAAGGAAAAGCTTGCTCATAAAGAATATTCATTCTTTCTTTTAGCTAATCAATATTTCATATTAATTAAGACATCCAGGCATGGGAATAAGATTACCAAAATTCATCTAATTAACAGGTGAGAATGGTATCAAATTGTGTACAAACGGATTTCAAATGCTGAAAAATTGCCCATACAACAATATGATTTTTTTTCTTGTCGGCAAAAAAAAAAAAAAAATTCCCCCTTTTTGACGCATTTTCCACCCATTAGTTCAACCACACAATGACGTAAAGGCCCAATGCTACAAAATATGACTCAGCAAGGCTTTATCAAACAGCAAAGCGCCTATGATATAGTTGAGCAAGGCAATCAAGTTTGGTGAATGTTAATATTTTATGCAGGTCGTGATGAAGAATGCGACGAGACTGTGTTCAACCAAGCCCATAGTAACCGTCAACGGAAAATTCCCAGGTCCCACCATCTATGCTAGGGAAGATGACACTGTTCTGGTTAAGGTGGTCAACCACGTCAATTACAACGTCAGCATCCACTGGTGGGTACTCAAATCTCAAATTACTGAATGATTCAACATCTATCTTTCAATACTTTTACATGAGTAAACATGTTGAGAAATCCGAATCTATACCTGAAAAATTAAGAAATTTTCAAGTTTTAGACCCTTTTCTTTTCATGTATGTTTCAGGCACGGTGTCAGACAGCTTAGGACAGGTTGGGCTGATGGGCCAGCGTACATAACACAGTGCCCAATTCAACCAGGCCAGGTCTATGTGTACAACTTCACCATCACAGGCCAGAGGGGTACACTCTTTTGGCATGCACACATCCTCTGGCTCAGGGCCACTCTCCATGGAGCCATTGTTATCATGCCCAAGCTTGGTGTTCCTTACCCTTTTCCCAGACCCCACATGGAACAAATCATTGTGTTGGGTTAGTTCTACTACCTTTTATCTTTTTCCCTGCTCAACAGTTTAAATTGTATAATAGTCAAACGGGATGAAAATCAAACCTCATAAATCTCATTTTACTTCAATTTGGGTTAGGTGAATGGTGGAAATCAGATACAGAGGCTGTCATTAATGAAGCTCTGAAGTCTGGGTTGGCCCCTAATGTCTCCGATGCTCACACCATCAATGGCCACCCAGGTCCTGTCCAAGGTTGTGCTTCGCAAGGTAAAAGCCAAAACCTTTCCCTTAAGCTTAAACAGGCTCTATCTATAAAATTAAATCAAATTCATTTTTAAAAAACTCCGTTATTTCGTTAGAGATACATTTCACTCAGAAAAATATGTCCTGATACATCTTCTCATAACTGATTTGATTTATTTATCTTTGGTAACCAACTTTCTAAAACTAGGGTAGCTGCGTGAAGCCTATAACCGAGAAATTGGTTAAAAATAATAATTCTTGATGAAACCAGAGGGGGAAAAAGCAGAAAACATGAAACAGGAAAGTATGGCTAATTCCCATACCAGGAGACTTACTATCGTCTTTTCCTTTGCGAGCAGGATTCAATTTTCAAGTTGAACAGGGAAAAACCTACCTTCTGCGAATTATCAACGCTGCACTGAATGAAGAACTCTTCTTTAAGGTTGCAGGCCATCAACTCACAGTGGTTGAGGTTGATGCAGTCTACACGAAGCCTTTCAAAACAGACACCATAGTCATAGCACCAGGCCAGACCACAAACGTCCTTCTCACAACCAACAGAGCCACGGGCAAGTACTTATTTGCAGCATCTCCTTTCATGGACGCTCCCATCATAGTAGACAACAGAACAGCCAAAGCCACATTACACTACTCAGGCACTCTCGGTTCCACAATGACCACCCTCACTTCCCTTCCTCCCAAAAACGCAACACCAGTAGCCACAAAGTTCACTGACTCTCTCAGAAGCCTAAACTCAAACGCCTACCCTGCAAAAGTCCCCTTGAAGATCGACCATTCCCTGTTCTTCACCGTCGGCCTCGGCGTCAACCCCTGTGCTACTTGCGTAAACGGAAGCCGTGTGGTTGCCGATTTCAACAACGTTTCCTTCGTGATGCCGAACATTTCTCTGCTCCAGGCACATTTCTTCAACATTAGCGGCGTTTTCACCGACGACTTCCCCGCTAAGCCTCCGGTGATGTTCAACTTCACCGGAACACAGCCGGCCAACTTCGCGACCACAACAGGGACGAGGCTTTACAGGCTTCCTTACAACTCAACAGTCGAGTTGGTGTTGCAAGACACAGGAATGATAGCACCTGAAAACCATCCAATTCATCTTCACGGCTTCAATTTCTTCGTGGTTGGCAGAGGAGTTGGAAATTTCAATCCCAAGAAGGATCCCAAAAACTTCAACCTCGTCGACCCAGTGGAGAGAAACACAGTTGGTGTCCCGGCGGGTGGATGGACAGCCATTAGGTTCAGAGCTGATAATCCAGGTAACGTTCTTCTAATGCCACAAGTTTTAGCTTTAAATTCTAAGATTATTTAGACAACAATTTTGCTTACTGGTGTTTGGTGATTGAATTGACAGGGGTGTGGTTCATGCATTGCCATTTGGAAATTCACACGTCGTGGGGACTGAAGATGGCATTCGTGGTGGACAATGGTAAGGGACCAAACGAGTCTCTGCTTCCACCTCCAAGCGATTTTCCCAGGTGCTAAGAAGAAGAAGAAGAAAGTGCATGTATTTTGATTGCCCATAAAAGCTGATAACAAAATTTTCTTGAAGCAAGATAAGGAGGGGAGAAGAAGCAAGGCTTTGTAGGGAAATAAAATCAGATGTGATGTAACTTCACTTTTATTACTGTCATTATTATTTCATTATTTGATATCGCATTCACGTTTTTGAACTCATATTTTCCCCTTCTCGAGTTTATTTTTTGGTCTCCATGTAACAATGCATGCAATGGGAAAGAAAGTCCCAAGGATTTGCAATAAAGTTGAATGGTTTTAAACCCTCGTATCATTATAGTGTACAAGTTAAAATCTTTATCAAGTTCTGAAGATTTGTTAGCCTTAATTGTCTTCTTATTATATATTAACTAGTAGTTAATATAAAAGCTAATTTAACTTTTAATTTGATCAAAACCCCAATTTATTTATTTTTATATTTATTTATTTTTCTCAAAACAGTTCTTGTCGTAATTGCACGTGTCAAAGTTTTCATCAAATGTTAAAACTAACATGCTTGATTAATAAGAGTATTTTGAAGAATATGACACTTGTTTATTATAAATAGCTAGTTTAATAAGCTTCCTTAATCTATTCAAATTAGTCAGTTAGCTCTTATATTAAAAACAAAGGATAGTAACCTTCAAGAAAACTGGACATTTTTCCCCAAAAAAAAAAGAGTAAGCTAACGTGTCCTGTTTTAGATATGACGGAGTTCACTGAGTGAGCTTTGAGATGACTTCAAACTCGAATATATTTGTTTGGGCTGCCCTGTAGGGATGAATTCGGGTTGGTTCGGGTCCAAATTTAAAGTGTGGTTTGCGTACTTTTGGTTAAAATAGAATCTGAACATTCCCAAAATACCAATAAAAGCAGCTGGAATCTGAATGGAGCCCAATGGGAGGCAGAAAAAAAGGAGGGGGAGAGGTCCTTGGGAATAAATGCTGTGGCCCTGACATATGAGAGTTACAGGAGTTGACTTTGCAACAGAGCTTCGTGGCTAGCCAGCTATGGCGGCTTTCTATGGAATGAGCCTTCTTTATTTGAAACTTTTTACATTTCTAAGCATCATTTTGAAATTTAGTCCCCATCACACCAGAATAATTGACTTGTCTAATACATGACTTCTTCTTTTTTAATGCAAAATGACCATTATCCAAAAAACAGGGTTTGATTCTACTCTACTAATTAAATATTATATTGACAATGCTTGAACATGATCTAATATTTCTGGATATCAAATACCTCCCATAATATTTATGTAACTCATAAATTTTCTCCTCTTATTTGCTTTTTACTTTCCTCCCATACTTTAATTAATTAGTCACACGCAACACTTATTTCATAGAGTCCTTCAAAACAAAAGGTACCCACAGATCAAAAAACACACCTCCCAGAATTTGCATATGATCTTTGAATTGTGTCCTATTGTTGACAAGGTTTTTTTTGGTATTTTGAATAATGAATGCTATGTGCATTAGGCTGTCACTTGGAGCGTCTCAAGAATAATAAACAAAATTACTTCGGTATTATGAAATGGATCCAAAATAAAACCACAAAAGTAGAACAGAAAAGATAAAGACAAGAGAATGAAAAAATAGAATCGAAAAGTAAAGTTGTCAACAATGATTTCATGAGAATATCACGTGATAAAAAGAGGACTATATACATAGATCTATCATATAAAGTAAATATAAATTTGGCTAAAAAAAAAAGTAAAAAGAAAAAGACGTGATAAAAATATTATTTTGATATGTGAAAATGAAGCTGCAGTCCGAATACATAAATATAATGTTTCTATAGAATATATGGATGTTTATGTGAAAATAAAGATTTTCACAAATAATTATGATGAGAAAATTAATGGTGGAGGTAGTGGAAGTTATTTGGAAAAAGATGAAAAGGAAGAGATAAATAGACATCCATATAATATTCATAACATTCAGCTCTTTTATTTAATTTTTATTTTACTATTATACTTGTAGCTCGTGTTAAATGAACTGCAAAACAAATCTAGAAAATATATGTTCTCTACAAAATGAATAAATGATTGTGCAAAGATGAATGAATAATAAGTTAATAATTCTTCAACTGATGACCACGAGGCTCAAAATTGGATAGACACTTCAAAAAATAATGGGCACATTTATATAGTGAAAGTCAATTTGAATAATTATGAATAAATAATCAATTATGTATACATCTTCAGAGTACGAATTTATTAAAAACGAAGTATTATTATTATTATTATTATTTTCCAATCAGGACTGTTGAATTATTAATTCTGGCTTGGCAAATTGAATAAAAAAACTAAGCATTAACGGTGAAGTGTCATGTATGGATTGGTTGGGTTAGGTGAACCTTGATGGTTGGGAGTGCACGCGCCCGCACGTGAAATGATGGACTGTGCGCACTCACCGGAGACTTTAAATGGAATGGATCGTGAGAAAAGGAATCTTTCCTTTTTTGGAAACATATTGGTGGGACCGGAGGTAGTATTAAATTAATTGTTAATTCCATTATATAGGGATATTTTAAATTTATTGGCAAAAAAATGGGTATTTTAATTCTATTATTTGTTATTTTAAAAATAATCATAATATATACGCATATAAAATAAAGCCTCTGTGAATACAAACAAATGTCCCGTCGCTACGGGACCATGAAGGGACATCAGCAGCTCGCTCACATGTCCATTATTAAATCTGAGCAAAAGTTTTTATTTGTATATGTCTTTTAATTTAATTTACTTTTTGAATCATTATTTTTATAAAATTAATTAGCTGAACAATTATTTTCAATGTCATGCTTCTGTATTTTTTAAAATAAAAATTTTAAAAAAAGAGTAATCCATATTTGATTTCAAGGTTAAAAAAAAAACCGCATTTGATTTGAGTAGCTCAAATAATGGAAAGTTTAAAAACGACTCGCGATTATTTTACGAAATGAATGAGAATGCCAATATTAATTTAATGTTTAATATTTTTCTGAAAAAATGTTTTTTTCGGTAATCTAAGACAACTAGAAGGGCATTAAATAAACCCACATGTAATAAAAAAAATTTTGAATTTGAATATACGTCAGGGACGGTTTGGGAAGTGGTGGCTTGACATTTTGTTCATTAATTTAATTTATTTCTTTGTTTTGTAGTATTCGTCCTCTTTTTCGGAAATTAAATACCGTATTGACCACTCAGTATATGTACAAATAATTATTGCCAACGTAAAGGCAAAGAAAAGTGTTAATGCCTTCAAAAGTAATTTTATTTAATTGTTAGCATCATTAATCATCTCCAACATAATGCCAATGAAAGCGTTTGTGCCTTCAAAAGTGTTTTCCGAGTTGGCCTCCGAAAAAAAAAATTCAAAAGCGTTTTTACTATTCAATTTAAAAATGTTTGAAATTTTGAAAATAATATTAAAACAAAAGGATCAATGTGTTTTCTTTTTTGGACCGAAGAAGAAGAATCAATGTGCTGTCTTTTTCCTGAAATAGAATATTGATTATGCTCTGCTGTGCATTTTTGTTTGTACATATATCGACCCCATATTTATAATCACAAAATAATTGTGTTCAATATATTTAAAAAATATATTAAAAAATAAAATAATCATGTCAACAGTTTATTTTCTATTTACTTTAATACAATAATGTATTATTATGAAACTCAATTTTTGTTTGGTTGGATTATTATATCTAGGGTACTAAAGTTAGGACATTTATTTTATTTAGATGAAAAATAAAATTATCAGGTGGAGGCAACCAAAAAATTGTTTTATTTTATTTAGTTTTCCAAGAAGTGGATGCATGAACCATCGAACTAACAACGTGAATACGTACAGACTGGAGACTGCGGGACAAATACTGTTCCAAAAATAGGAGGACTAGCAACTTGACATAATTACATTTTTAAAATAATAAATAAATAAGCATGAATCAATATTCTCAATTTCATTAATATTTCTTTCAAAAATTTTATGCGCTTAAATTTAATTCTAATTCCGTATATAACAGGATAATACCCCAGCGATTAATTAATGAACCCTTATAATAGTTTAGTTATTGCCATGCTTGTGATGATAATCCCTCATGTTCTTTTTATAAGATTTTTTTAATTAAATTACACAGTTTAAAAAAATAGTTAAAATTTAACTTTTTCTTTTTAAGTATGTCCTTATTTGATAAGAAAATAAATAAGAAAGAGAAATACTAGTAATGATATAAAGCATGAAAGAAAATAGAGTATGAGAAAAATATAAGAAAAAATATAAAATTAATTAAACGAAAAATTGGTGAAAATACGTTTAAAGATCAAACATCCTAAGTAAGATTTTATAAAATAAAAAAAAACCAAACCAATTCAAATTAACTTCACCAACGGGGGTTGGTTCAAGTGGTAAGTGGACTTGATACCGCTTAAACGAGGTCTCGAGTGCGAGTTCAGCGTATGCAGAAATTCTCGTTGGGAGACTCAACCACCACAGCAAGGTGCGAGACGCGGATCGGATCCAGATGTAGTCGGAGCAAAGCTCCTATGAATTGGGTGGGTAACCGAAAAAAATTCAAATTAACTTCAAGATCTTATAAAAAGGGCCCGGAATAGTATAATGCTCTTTTGTTTTATATTCATTTGCTCCTATTCATAAGTCATCTCTAACATGTTTCAAAGTAATTAAAATTTAAAAAACCTTCAAACCTCTTAATATCTTGTGACTCTTCTGCAATTTGCGATTTAATACATACACTTTGCAAGAAAATAACAATCTACATAACGCTAGGCAAATGATAAAAGAGTAAATTCGTTTTAAAAGTAAGATTAAAAAACTTCTTCTCTTATAAAAAAAGGTGAGATAAGTATTGTTTTTACTAATTAATGATATGAATATCTAATATGACAATGTTAAATTTGAGTATTTTCATATTTAATTAATGGAGTGGCTATTCTAATATGTTTTTCATTGCTATACAGAATTTTTGGACTTGTAACTAACCTTGTTAAAATCGGAGTAGCATAAAAAAAAATTTCTTTTTTTGTCCTTTTTACTTTTGGTCTAATTACAATGAATATCTTATCTAATAAATTTTTTGATCAAAATATGTTATCTAATAATTGGCTCCTTAATACTGTTATGAAATCACGCGATTCATAAACTTGATCAATCACACAGAAAAACTTGTGCATATATTTTTTATGATGATTCCATCAAAATATAATAAGCATATGATTTCTCAGCTGAAAGGATCATACCTGAAAAAGTCATAGATTTTTACTAATATTAAAGGTGTTTCTTTTTTCGCTTTTTATAAAGACTATATATATTGGAAGAGTTATAATTGCACAAGTAAAACTACACGTGTAGTGGAGTCATGAGTTGAGTGCAATGTAAGGACTGTGGAGGGACGTCAGAGAAATTGAAAGCTTCAGCTTCCCACCAACCAGGGGATATGGCCATATAGATGCCATAATCGGCAAAGTTCCCCGAGATCGAAATTACCCCTTTTAGAATGTGAAATTTAAAATCCACCGCATTACTTGACCAAACTTTTGAGCTTAAATTTTTTCTTGTTACTAGTGAATAACACAACTAATTATATATAGTAAATTTTAATAAATCTAAGAAATGAGACATGCTATTAATATTTTTGTTTATTATTAATATGATATTGTTGATATTGATTTTTGTTGGAAATTCAGGTGTTAAGCGGCGAATCGGTATCTTATACACTTATTTAGAGGTCAGAATATTTATATATTTTTAATTTATATAGATTGTTTGAATTAAACTTCAACATTTTTTTTACAAAGGAGGAATGGTTCACTTTAAGTTTTCTGTTATAGTCATATTTACAGGGCAAAGTGAGAATATTTTCTCATCATTAATATAAGTTATCTCGTTATATTTATTATGAGAATTATACAATTTAACATATAATGTATTGTTCAGTATACTTTTATTTTATTGAAAGTATATATATTAAAGAGAGTTGAAGTTGAGAAGTTAATAAATTTTAATTTTAAGTTTATAAGATTGATTATTTTTCTAATTTTAATAAAACATGTTTATGATATTTCATAAATAGAATCAGAGAAATATTCCAACGCACACTTAATTACGAGACAAATGAGACAGGAATAGTATAAGTATGTCATGACCATGGAGAAGTTCATTTTTTTTTTTTGGATTACTCCATCCGGTATCCCAGGGAAATAGGCGTCTTTCAGCCGTGACAACGTCCCCACACTAATCCGGATTCGGAGGCTTGCAAGGATCCATACGGACGGCGCTCCCTGACCCCTTGGAGTGCTGCGTTCCCACGTCTCGAACCCGAGATCCGTGGTTAAGCTAGGACGACCCCAGCCAGTCGACCTAATCCCGCGGGGGTTGGAGAAGTTCATTGAATGTAAAGGTATGGGCAGTGGCCGCTGGTGCCCCCGTGTTGTTACTCACCCAAGTGACCCAACCAACCTTGCGTCCTTGCCCTCCTAAATGCCACGGCAAATCAAATATATATATATTATAGATATAATATTTATTACACATCTAGGTTTTAATATAAAACTAGTTGAATAATTTGAGTATATTAAAAAAATTAATTAAGTCATTTATCTGTAACAAATAGATGTTGTCTTCCTAATATACATTTGATAATCATATTATTAACTACAACTACGATTTGATGAAATATTTAACATGTGCAATTATTACAATGATCATCTTAAAAAAGGATAAATTAATATAACAAATGAATTGGATTGAGATCTTATATTTTAAACTAAGTTGAACGTCAAACTAACTTTTATATTAATGATCGGAAGTGGCATATTATAAAACATTTGTAGTGCAAATTCTGATGTGTAAGATGTTCTATAAAATTTTTATCGTAATTAATACATTTTTACATGAAATGCTTATGAGTATTAAATTTGCTTGCTCCCCAATATTTTGTCTCGTTAAGATTATATAATCAGTTATTGGTACTTTGGTAGTAAATAACGACAAAGTTAGCAATAAATCAGGGTGTTATAACTAACGGACTATTTTTTTCTAAGCAAAAATGTGTATTATGTAAAAATACTTGGCATACCGAGGAGGAATTATCATACGAAATACATTTGCAGTTCTTATAGTATCCAAAATTATCAGTTGTCCATGGCTTGTTAACCCCAACGATAATGTTACCTGGGACAAAGTTCCTGGTTAAAAACCTCATTTTTCTCTCCATTTTATAAGAAAATAAATTTGATGCTCTAATTTTTCTCTTCTCTTTATTTTCTCTCCCATTTCCTCTTTTATTTTTTTCCCCACTCGGCCAAGCCAGGTACAGGGTAGGTTGAGGACAAAATTGAAATACTCCTCCAGTCCTAATTATAAGACCCAATTGATTTATTTGAGGAGATTAAGGAAGTAAGTTAAGTTGGTTATTTATAATAAATAAGTGTTGTCATTCTTAAAATATCCTTACTAATTAAGTATATTGGCTAAAACTATTATTATTAGAAGGATTATCTTGAAAAAAAATACATAAATATAAGAGATAAAATGGATTGAGGTCTTATAATTAGGACCAAATAAAAAGTCAAATGGGGTCTTATAATAAGGACCAGAGGAGTAATAAGAACAGAGGCACAAAATCCAATAGAATATGCCAAAAGACATCGAAATGATAATTGAAAAACGTCACCCAAAGGCCAAAGCTATGAATATTGTAATTTATTTATAAATTTTATATCATATATTAACATCGGTGATCCTCTAGACTGTTTTCGATAATATATACTGTCACGAATCAAAGCATGAAATAAGTTTCACCTTCTTTTCTTTTTCTGATTATTACTAATCCTAAATAGAAATAAGGTTTTCTTATAAATAAGTGGAAAAATGTTGATAAAAACATGCGCAAAGCGAAACAAATTAAAGACCCCTGTGGGAAATGACCGGGGAACGTGGGGGTTGTGGGAGCCGTGTGGATTTTCAAAGAGAGGCAGACCCCATCAACCCCTGCAAAACGACAAACCCAGTGGAGCAGTTGGTCACATCCAAAAACCCCACCCCTTTCCATCGCCCCGGACCGCCACCTCATGCTGCCGCGCGTCTACTCCACGCTCCGATCACACCCTCCCACCTCATATCACCTTTACCTTCACACGCCCCGTTCCGCACAGCGTGAGGCACCGTTTTCAGCTGATTAAACCTTTTTCATAAACAAAAAATGAAATTGAAAAACTTTTTTAAAAAGAGGTCGTCAGCGGCTCAGACTCAGAGGCGGTGGTTGTTCTGAGAACAATTAAGCGGAAATGAAAAATGATGTCCTACGAGCATGACAATGGTTGGTGACCCCACCACCTTACGTGTGTCCAGATCATTGGATGGTGAGGGTCTCTCCCTCTGCTCGGGACTGCGCTGTTTTCAGGTGATACTTCCAATAATGAACTGACACGTGTACAAATCTGGTTCACTGTGCAAGGTGCCTTTCTAGAGATCATAAACCCGCAATTATTTTGGAGGCTGTCCAATGACAAGGCGTCAGTATGTTGCGACCCTAAGTGGGACCCACTGCATCAAATTGCGGGTCGCTCATTTCCCATTGATCTGAATTCTGAGCCGTTGCCTTGGCGGCTACCGGGCAAGTCTTTTTTCTCTTTTTAAAAGAAATGGGCTTTATTTTTTAGGATGAAAATTTATTAAATTTTAATTCAACCAAATATGGAATAAATTATGCATTGCATCCATAACTCACGTATAATATAAATTTTTTATATAATATTTTCATGTTTTAAATCAAAATAATTTTAAAATATATATTAATTGCAAATTTTGTTCATCTCTTTAATTAGATGGCATTCGCTTATTGGAATTGCTTTTAGCCTCTATTATGTCCAGTATTGTATTTAAGGATGTTCAATTTGTTTTGTTCCGGTTTTGATAAGTTTGGAACAAGACCAAAAAAAAATTCGGGACAGGATCATCCTGTCCCGAAGTATTTTTTATTAAAAATTATTATTAGATTATTCAATTCATTTATTATTAATAATTATTATTTTTATAGTGATTTTCAACCCTTAAGTTGGAGTATTATCTCAACAAAATCTCTTCCTTCAGTAAAATAATTCATAAAACCATTATATAGTGTTTCGTTTACGGTATATTTTTTTACGGTATTGCTTTTACTTTTTTTTATACTATATAGTTGAACTTTCTGCATAATATTTTTTATAATATTTTAATCTTTAGAAGTCCAATAAAAAATAAACATTATAATATAAAAAAATTTATACAAAAAATTATAATATTTTTTTCTTAAAAAAGAGGGAAACGAGACGTCTCGTTCGTATTTCGGTCCCAAACCAGGATGAGATAGAAGATAGGAATAAAATCTCGTCCTCTCTCTATTCACCGAGACGGCCCTGTCCCAATCCCATCTTGTGAATAGCTCTAATTATATCTATATAATTTTCTTACTTATACGGGCTCACACACCCATCACATATATCTACATGTTTTTATTTTGCTCTCCACAACTTCTTCTATAAAAACACAATTTTTTTTCCCTTTTGGTGTAATTTTTGTTGCGTCCTATGCTAAAAAAGAAAAACAAAACAGTCAAATTCAAGTCCCTAACTTCCACGTTTGGAACAAGTATAAGATATTAGAGCACGAAACGGGTAAGATTCTTTTTTAATTGGGGTTAAGGCAATATGCAAATTTTTTTAAAAAAGTGTTGAAACCCTCTTGGGTAGCTTAGTGGATGCTACCACATTCTCTCTTATAATGTACCTAGATCATCAATGAACAAAAATTAATAAATGTTTTATTTTTAAAACAGTCTTTTACGTTCCTTTTTTAAATACACGTTATTTTATTCATTTGACATGATTTGGCTTCAATTCTACTCTAGCTTTGTACATAACCAAAATATATAATAGCTGGAATTGGTGTTCTTGCTTTTGAATTCAATACCTCCAAACTGAATCATCAGAGGGAAAATGGTTAAAACTTTAATGTTTTGTTTGGTAGAAAGCATTGAAGATGAGGGATAGGGATTGGAATTATAATTGAAAAAAATTATTAAAATAGTATTTCGCATGAGTAATTGCTTATTATATGGGACTAGTCAATCGCATGCATGTGGGATTGGGGAATACTATAGAGGAAGTGGTATTCTTCAATCCTACCTCTATTGGTTTGCTTAATTCTATATAACAAGCAATCTTTTATATTAAACACGTTTTTAATGGATTTTCTCAATCCTAACCTCAATCCTTATCCTTAATTTTTAATGCTTCCTACCAAACGGGACCTAAGAACCAGTATAATTTTATTATTAAAAATTAGGACTTTCTCATGCCTCTTTGACCCCTCGATGTATGAGAAATAATTTATGTTAATTTTATATTACACAAAAAGCCAATGAAATCAAATACAAATGCTATTTAGAAGTCACATAAGTTTGATTGATTCTTAATCTTACACGCTAAACTCTTTAATATCCGACAATTCTCATTAATTAAATGATATTCCGCTGATTTTATTTATAAGACACTTTCAGCATATTTCACCCAAATTAAGGAAAGCTTTAAACTTCATTAACTCTCATTTAAAATTTAATAACTTTCCAATTTTATTTCTATTTAATATATATTATACCTTATGTAAACAAAATCAACACAATAATAAATTAGGGGTAAAATTATACATCTATACAAAAAAAAATTATCTCAGTGCCCCATAAATACCATAAAAAATGTCTTTTTTCTCTGTCTTATAAATAGAACCAGAAGAGTAAATCAAAAGGACGATGATTGTTTATTACTGAGTTTTCATTGACAAGTGAGCTTCCCTCCTCAATGATGAGCTGAATGTCTATTTTTGCTGGCAACTTTAATAAAAATAAATATTTAAACAATAACATAACCCTCGCATTACAATAAAATATTATTTTTCCTATTATACATAATTTTTAATAAAAGTGCACAAAATAGAAAGTGCGCATTAAAATAACAGGGAACTTTTTTCTGTTGTTGCAGGATCCATAAGCCTATGTGCTCCAATCACAGCTCACCACCTTCATTCCCACCTCTTCTTTTAGTTATTTTTTCTCTCTCTACTTTGTGCTATGCTAATCCAAATTTATAACTCAGATTCAATGGAAACTGCTTTTTAAAGTTATATACTTCTTACACACGTACATATTTTCCATTTCCATTTCGGGTTCCCATCCTTTTTTGGCGTTGAACTGTTGGTTATTATTTCTTTCTATATTAAAATGTTGTTTATCTTTTATTTTTATGTAGATTTTATTTTCATCAATTAATCTTGATTATTTTTTAATATCAAAATTTTATTTTAACTTAGCATTTGTTCTTAGACTATGTTTAATCATAATTTAACATCTCAATTTTATTTCTAAATTTATTAATCTCGAAATCCTTTTCAACCTAATCATTAATCAAGTTTAATCCGTACAACATTGCAGGAGCCCAATTAAAAGATTACACGCACACAAAAAGAAAAGAAGCAAGAACATTGAATTTTTTTTTTCTTACCAAACCAAAATAAAATAAAAGGAAAAAAACAGAGTCAAAAATCAAATCAGTAGGTCAAAGGGAAAATAACAAAAAAAAGGTTGAAAATCACAAAATACTAAATAAAAAATGTTAACAAAAATTTGTTGTCATTTGTAAATCCAGTATTGCCAACACAAAATAAATTGTTTCCAATTCTAATTTGGGATTTAGTAATTTTTTATTTTTTTATAGATAAAAATAACTTATAAAACAAAATAAAATTCTACCTTGGAAATATAATTTAAAATATATTAAAAATTTAAATTTGAACAGTATAAAAGTAGACTTTAAGAGCAAGTGGGAATTAAAAACATAATTTACATTCCTTTTAATAACAAATCAAGAAAAAGAGGGAAAAGAAAAGAACTATCATTTCTTTCACTATGTTTCTTTTTTCCTCCGCCAGGGCACTCCCATAAATTCAGAGCTCCTAGTTTCCCGATTTGGTTTTATATCTTCTTCATTGCTTTTGGCTTCTCACCTTTTCGCCTTTCCCCAGTTTCCAATTGCATACCCAATTGAATTATCATTGAGTTAAAGTTCACTAAATCATCACTTCCTTCCCTATAAATTCTAAATTGTTGTTACAAGAATTCTAATCCTTCCATTCCTCAGTTTTCTGGTGTTCTTCTTCGCCTTCTCTCTGTCCCAGTTTGTTGGTTTCAGATCTCAGTGTTAGCTCTAGGGTTATCTGCTAGCAGCAATTCGATATCATATTATTAGTTCAATTTCAATTCGGAACCTTTTCCGTAGATTTTTATAAAGTGAGTCTTTCCCAGATTCCTAAGGAGTATTGCTTGCCCACAAGAAGTATTCTGATTCCTCTAAAATGCTTTCCGATTTATCCTTTATATTTTCCAGTAAAAATTTTTAAAAAAATTCAACCTCTTAGCATTTCTTTTCTGCTTCTCCTCAGTCTTCCTCTGTATCTCCTCTGTTTTTCAGAACTTGTTTCTATGCCTCTATAGTTTGTGTTTTAAATTCGAGGTGATGAAGTGGGAAACGGGAATCTTCTCACCTGGACAATACATAACCAATTCCAACTCCAGCTGGATTGTTGAAGATAATCGGAATACCAAATGGACTCGTGCTGAGAACAAAATATTCGAGAATGCTCTTGCGGTTTACGACAAGGATACACCAGATCGGTGGCAGAAAGTGGCTGCAATGATCCCAGGGAAGACGGTCGGTGACGTGATTAAGCAGTACCAGCAACTTGAAGATGATGTTGGTAACATAGAAGCTGGTCTGGTCTCAGTTCCTGACTATTACGCCTCTGCTCCTTCCTCACCTTTCACCTTGGACAGTTGGGCCAACTTTTCTCCGGGTTATGATCCCTCGCACGGATTCCATGGAAAGAGACCCTCCTCTGGAAGACCCACTGAGAATGAAAGGAAGAAAGGAGTCCCTTGGACTGAAGAAGAGCACAAGTAAGTTCCTTTGTTCCTGTTGCCCTCTGGGGTTTGGCAATTTTGGTGCGTCAATTTCGTCCTTGTAGATACAGTTTTGTTGTTAGTGATTCTGATATGTTATTTAAAATTGTTTCAAGTTTTGAAGTGCTGTGTTTGTTTTCATATGATTAGTTGATGATAAGATGGGGTTAGATATTTTCTCTCTATTTTGATAGTCAGCTTTAGTTTTATGCCCTGAAGCTTGATGATGAAATGCTTCACAGACTGTTTCTTCTGGGCCTGAAGAAGCATGGGAAAGGAGATTGGAGGAACATATCAAGGAACTTTGTACTGACTCGAACACCGACTCAAGTAGCTAGCCATGCTCAGAAATACTTCATAAGGCAACTCTCAGGAGGGAAAGACAAGAGAAGAGCAAGCATCCATGACATAACCACTGTGAACCTCACGGATACCTCAATCACACCTTCTCATTCACGAGACACCAACAAGAAGAAGTCCTCCTCCTCCCCTCCTCCAGAGAACCCCATGAACATGATGTTGTCTCACTCATCTCAGCAGCAGAATTCTGCAGTTCCCAGAACCCGGTTTCAGTGGACCCAACAGCCAATGCCTGCTCTGAGCGATCCTGCACTTGATAAACTGTTCATGGCTGATTCTTATGGGTTTGGTGATGACTTATCATCCTTTGGGTTTAGAATGCAGGGCCAGAATCTGCACACAAGTTCTCTTCTTCATCATGAATCTTCTTCCTACTTAGGGCCTCTCAGTCAAAACATGGTTTTCCAGATGCCATGAGAGAGTGTTTTACTATCGTACTGTTAATGATTATTATTGATGGCTAGACTGGAAGTAGTATGTTCCTGATTTGCTGAGTCGACTAGTATAGTGATTCTGTGCGTGGTGCTTTCCACTGTAGTTTCCATGTGAATATCTTAAATTAGCATTTTGAAATTCATGGTTCATGGACCTGAAAAAGGCACAGATAATTTGGTTTTTCTTGTTTTAATAAATCCCCCCCTACTTGGGTTTTCTTCCTTGTCATCATGGTTTTACCTCATATTTCAATTCATTTTAATGATAATTAGGAATTAAATCACTTAAACTTGCATATTTCGTGTACTTTTCTAGATAAAATTCAAACAAGTGGAACTGAAACTTTGGAAAAAGTTAAATATGTTTATAATGAGGGTTAATTACAAGATAAACTATAAGCATATAGACATAATTATCTAAGTTTTTTTAAATAATTAAGGGATATTAAAAATTAATAATGGGTGCCTAGACTATGCTCTCCACATTTGAGAGATATAACTTGGAGAGTTAGCCATGGATGTCGAAAGACAAGGCTTTTGTGATGGCGAGTGACAGAAGAAAGGTAGCACTAACACTAGTGTGTTCAATCATGAGCTGAAAAGTGTAGGAAAGAAGAATTATTATTTTTATAATATGAACATATAAAGTAACTGAGGCTTAACAAAGTTGAAATTAAAGTTTATTCCAGCAAGTTGTTAATTAATTATTTTTAAATTTAAAGTGTGTGGTCGTGTAACTTTTCCAAACCGCAAGGATGTGATTTGTGAGGACATCAAGGATTTAATTAATGAGATTAATAAAAATAAAAGGAGATTAAATAATATACTATTATAACCCCACCATTAAAACATGTCGGTATATAATGGGATTTGGTATTTTTATTAAGGTCCTTGTGTTGTGCAATCTTATAGATCCACAGTGAGGACTGGAGATGGCCTAGTGGGTTTAAATAATTTTGAAAATTAAAAACAAATGCAAAACTACTTATACCCAAATTTTTTTTGGCTATATAAAATTGCTTCTACCTGTATTCCTTTTAAGTTGACGAGTTAAGGATGAAACATTTAAATTAGGGGAAATACAATAATTACATGGTATATGTTAGGTTGGAATATTATTTGACTTTGAATGATATCATTTTCTTATTAAATAATTTTTTTCATCTATAAAGTTCAAGATTATGTGCTGATAAAAAGTCATGTTAGCTTAATCAGTGTTCTCATGGTTGGTTCTTAATTAGTCAAAATTTAGTGTGACTTCAAATACAAAAGATCTGTGAGGTTACTTTTTCTCGAGTTTTTATTATTAAGCGCATGTGAGAGCCTGCTGGCGGTATTATTAGATACTTATACTCCTTCGATTCTAAATATAAAACCAATTTTATAGTGTATATATGAGTTTTATATTTAAGACTGGAGGAGTACTAAACACAAATCTCTTTTACAAAAAAAAATCTCATATGAAAATTAATTCCCATTTAATTATTATTATCATCACATAAAAAATTTTAAAGTTTATATTGTCATGAGAAAGGTCATATAAAATAGTGAGTGAGTGAGCACTCCAAATTTAGGCACATCAAATATAGGATCTACTTGCCTTTCCATGTTATCCTATCCTGGCCTATGCTAATTAGTACTAACAGCGTAATTAAGAATAACCAGACACTTTGTTTGACCCTAATAGTATTATTTGCTGACTCTGCTTCCACCAATTCAATCAGATCTTCCCAAGTGATTCGCTTAACACAAGGAAGATCCTTCCCCGACTCCATTAATTAATTGCTTAATTAACAATAAAATAATGCTTCATGTGGGATTAGATGGCTATTACTCCCTCCGTTCCTTATTATAAGAGACATTTGATGCTTATGCCATGTTCCTATATATAAGAGACACTTAAAAGTTGTCTCTACTTTTTTGTGTTGATTTCCTATTTTACCCATATTTATTGTCTCCAACTCACACTCTCTCTCCCTCTCACTTCTCTTTCTTTCAATAATTTAATTATTCTCTCTCATGCTCTCTCTCCTTATTAATGAGGGCGTTTTTGGAAAAAAAATTATATTGATTGTTCTTAACTAATTTTAACTGCTTTTTTGATCAACGTAATTCGGTTATTCGTCTCTTATAATAAGGAACGGAGGGAGTACATTCTTAAACTTGGTTTCCCAATCACCTCATGCCACGTATATCTTCTCCTCCTCCTTGTTTTTTGTGATTCTTCCAAGTGTACGGAATAGAATCAGATCGACCAAATCCATTTAACTTGGACTTAATTTTTAAAAAAATGTTTCAGGCTGGTGGTACTATTGTTGTTCTTCATCATATCTGTTTAGAAATATTTTGATGCCATTTATGGAGACAAAGCTAAAAGACGTCCTTGTACGTAGCTTTTCTTGAGCAGATCTGATTCTTGTGATTTCTTTTGGTGCCTTTTTCTTTCATTTTAATTAAAAAAGTTTTAGTAAATACAGCATGTGTTGCGACATGTTTTATAACTAAAAAACACATTATTAACTCATCTAGCAACATTATTCTCACGTTCTCTTTGCAGGTAATAATATTTAAGTTTGTGTTCTTATTAACAAAGACTAATTTTTATTGTGTTGGGTTTCGGAGATTCTCTTTTTAGGTGAAGATTGAAAATTCTTCGGCCTCATAATGCTTTTTCTTTCAAAGCAACAAGAATCTTACCCTCCCACCAAGAATTGTGTGTGTGTGGAGCTTGAGATCCCTTGGGTCCAATGGCAAAAAAGTAAAGAATCAATTAAAGAATCAATTGTGAGGCCATCATCAATGATTCACAGTTATTAACTCCTCTCTATCAACATACTTACGTCTAGAGATATGTTAATAAAAATTCAAATCTTCATTAAAAAAAAGTGTATCCGACATTGCCTACACTACAAAAAGTAAAACTTTTTTTAAGAATAACTTGTCCTATTTATCAAAAACACTAATAATCTACTAATAATTTGTCTGAAATTTTTAGCATGTTTTTAGTATATAAATAAAGGCGTTTTTAAAAATTAAGTTATACTTTTTTTTATATTTTTATTATTTTTATCTAATTTTAACTGGCCTTTTAATCTGCATAGTTTAAATATTTCTTTCGTATAAAAAGATCTGATAGTTAAATTGTTGATTAATATGATACTTTTAGGGTACTTTATAGTTTGTATAATTAATTTGGTCTACTTACAATTAAAAAAATGTCTATATTATTAATTTCTTACAAAATAAGTGTATGATATTATGACAAACGATATTTTGGATGAGTCGTTAGAATATGTCATGTTTGATTTTAACGTACTACTAGATTAATTATCCAATGAAACCTATTGTTGTTTTAAAAATCCAATACATGCATCAACCACTCCATCTATTAATTACTATACTATCATTTTAAAATAATTGCTAAGCTTGTAATAAAGTGGCAAATGATTCTAATCAATAATCTCTGTGCTCTCATTCTTGTTTTCTTTTGATTTGTTTGTCTCATTCATTAGCACAAAGACAAGCTTTAAAGCCTTTTTTTTAATCATCGGAAAAGAATCTCCATAAGTTAATCAAACTCCAACGTTGAAAAAGGAACAATAATTGACTCTGGCTAATTGATAAGAACGAGGTTATTTTTGACCCCATATGCATTAACTTACTAGAGTTTTTTTTAATAAAAAACATGATACGCTAATAAGGTTATTAATATGGATTGAAAAAAAAGTATAGCATGACTATGAACTGAATTTGTTGGGGGAAGCATTTTTTTTTAATTTTTTTTCTTTTTCCTCTTTGCTTTGCTCGCCGTTTAGAAACACTATGATGCATCAACAGGAAAATTCTATTATTTGTGACTAAAAGTTAAACCTTTTAAAAAGTATAATCCCATTCCCACCTTTTGCGATAACTTTATTATGAATTACTCATGAGATATAATAGAAAAGCTTGTGTCATTATCAAGTTTTAATTGCTTGACCTATTTAAATTTGATCCTTCATTCCTTTTTTCTCTCTCTCTCTTTGTTTGTTTGTTGTTTTTTAATTTGGCTGAAAAACCTGGTAAAACATCATTCTTAACATATTTTATCTTAGGTGTAAGAAAAAAAAAAGGAGCTAGATAAATATAAGTCATAGAAAAATGCATGGCCTCAGAACACGAATGGTTATGGTCCTACAAACTAACGTTCCCACACAGTACATGGCCACATGACAAGACTAACCAGTAACCACCATCTTTTTGAAAAGGCAATGCTTTTTTGCAAAGTGGAATTTAAAGTATTTCGCCCACTTTATTCTTATTTCCATCAAAACTTATTCTGATAGCTACCATCAATTTCATGATGTCAGTTTCATTTTTTTAAGAACTATTAGTGAAAGTCCATGAATATAAAAAAAAATGGAATGATGAAAAAAAAATTGGAACAGAAAGAATTTATATTTTGTGTGATGCCATTTCTGATGAAGAAATTCTTGTCCTTTTCGGTTTCCCTTGAACTATCATACATGGCCATATATATTGTCTATCCCAAAATTTGACTTTGACTTAGTCATGATTTATAAAAGTTAATAATATGCTAAATCCACCATAATTATAACATAAACATTAAAATAACCAGTCTCATCGGTCTACTGATTAATTTTTGTACTAGGCATACCTAAAAAGTTTGACTTTGTTTGAAGTCAATAAAATTTTTTTCCCATCCTTCAATAAAACTCAGATCTCATTCTGAATCGGAAATGATGACCAAGAATAACTCAGAACCAGGGTCATGATTTTAGGCTCTATGAACAAACAGAAAGAACACTAAAGGATGTGTTTTCTAAGACAATAACATGACATCTTGTCAGGTTTGGTTGAGAATAGAAAACTGAAACCAGTACTTAGTATGAAGGTTCATGGTTTCATTTCATCTTCTCCGTACAATATCAGGCAAGGAGGACTAACCAGTTGAATTGAGTACTCGAAATCCAAACCACGAGTAGACCAACTGAATACATATGTGTGAGAATTTGAGTCCTTCATACTCCTTATGAACATGCAGAAACATTGTTCTCGGACTCGTAACTTGATTTATATTTATTTCTAAGGCGATGGTAAGTGTAAGCCATGACTAGAATTTATGTAGGTGAGAATGGAAACAGGGAAATATGTGACAGCTTATGATAGTATGAGCGCATTATCCAAAGAAAAAAGTTGAGGCAAGATTTGAAGGTAAATAGCTTCTCTCCAGAGCAAGAATCCATTTGTATTCAGAGTTTAGTAATCCTGAAGGCAACAATTATTATTATTTTGGTTCTGATGTCTTAGATTTTAGCCAACGGTGAATTTTTACATCCAATTTTTACCTATATTCTTGTTTTCCTAAGCTATAAACGGAAACCAATTTGTTCTGATGGCTTGAATTTTAAATTTTTGCAAAAGAGACAGCTTTAATGACAGCAAGCAAATGAGACAAGTGCATACCTCTAAGAAATTTAGTGCTCTTTGTGTAGTTATGATTTAAAGAAATGTAAAAGAATTAGTTTCGAAACCAGTCATGTTTTCACCTCATGGACAAAATCAACTTTCAGAAGGTCTTTGATTTTGGCAATATCAACTTTTATTTTCATCGAGGAAAGATTAGCAGGAAAGTCGAATCAGCAGTAAACATTTTTAACATAAACTAAAGGGAAAGTTAATTACAAGAAGATATATTGGTAGAAGCTGGAGAATACAGGGCAAATGGTATACCTGACTTTGTTCTTTGTTCTGCCAAAATCTCTTAAGCAAAAAAAAGAAAGAG
Organism: Neltuma alba; assembly: GCF_004799145.2. Classification (NCBI taxonomy): domain Eukaryota; kingdom Viridiplantae; phylum Streptophyta; class Magnoliopsida; order Fabales; family Fabaceae; genus Neltuma; species Neltuma alba. The sequence goes on along the minus strand of NW_021637020.1, from coordinate 108,738 downwards.
AAGAAAATTAAAAAAACCTGAATGGTCTTCTCATTGATAATTTACATTGTCAAAATGGAAAATTAGAAACTCTGAGGAAATAGTGAAGATCATTTACAGATAAGAGGAATCTGACACCTACAAGGAACTCTGAGTTATTATTTTCATCTTACATTTTATGTAGGGGAATAGGGGATGTGAGCCAGGTGCCATTAGTAATAGAATAATATACAAGTCTAGGGAAGCCCTTCATAGCTTCCATCCACTTAAAGTTGGTTAGTGCATGTGCAGCTTTATCATAGCTTTCTCATGTTGGCAACCTCAACCTAACGACGTGAACCACTTCATGAATCTAATGCAAGGTTTTCATTTTTCAAAATTAACTGCTTGTTTAGGCTCTTTAACGTTTATTGTTATGCCATCTTCACTTGTTCCTACTGAACTAGATAAAACCATGGCGTCCTTCTTGTTTGATTCTTGTTCAATGACTTCATTATTTTTCGCTTCTGTAACTTCCACAGAGCTTGAACTGGTTACTTCATTAACCTTAGGTATGTTAGCACTAGCCCATTTGTGCTTCTCCATATCATCTTCGACCTCCTTGGGTTCTTCATGTATATCACTCACTTTTTCTAAGTCATCATTTGGCTCATTTTGTACTTTACTCGCTTCTCCTGAGCTATCATCTTGCTTATCTGACTTTGCTGAGGTGTCATTGTTTGACAGCCCTTTGATTTCAACCTTGTTGCTCATTTCTGGATCATTTTGCTTTGGCTCACCTTGTACTTTACTCACTTCTTCAGAGCTCTCATTTGGTTTATTTGGCTCTGCCGGGGTGTCATTGTTTAGCTGATCTTTGGCTTCCTCCTTGTTGCTCGTTTGTGGATAATTTTTCTTTGACTCATTTGGCACTTTGCTCACTTCATCCCAGTTATCATTTGGTTTATCTAACTTTGTTAGGCTGTCATTCTTTAAATCTTGTTTGATTTCTTCCTTGTTACTGATTTTCTTTGACTCGCTTTGTGCTTCATTTGCTTCTTCTGAGCCATCATTTGTCTCACCAGGATTTGCTGGGATGTAATTCTTTAATTTCTCATTGATTTCTGCATGATTCTTCATTGGCTCACTATGTACATTATTCTCTTCTGCTGAGCTATCATTTAGCATACTTGACTTTGGTGGAATTTCATCCTTTAATTCCCCTTTGATTTCTTCCTCGTTATTATCCTTCTTTGACTCGCCATTCACACTCACTTCTTCTAAGCTACCAGTTGGCTTGTTTGGCTTTGGTGAGTCAACATCTTCATTTTGAGCCAACTCTACAGCCATTGGGTCATCTTCTATATTTGTTGAAATACCAACATTCAGAGTCACTTTTGAAGAGCTTGATGTTACTTCATCATTCTCAACCACTTCTGTTTTGTTATTGATTTCCTCTAAAGTTTTCATTTGAGGTATAGAATCATCCTGTCTAACAATTGATGTTGATTTGTCTTCACTTCTTACTCCATTCCTGAACTTCTCTTGTCCTGCATCATTCTCCTTGCAGGAGATGTTTTCTTCCACAGGATTCACATGAAGATCAGCAGGATCCTAGTCAATTGCCAAAAAAAAAGGGCACGTTAGATCATGTTTTTCTCTTATTATTTTTACAGGAAAACTAGCTAATGTGCTTGATCAAAAAGTAATGTCCTTCTCTTTCTGGGTGAATGAGCCAAACATAAAAACATTCACAAGTATGAACTCAAACAAAGTGAAAATAATAGGAGAAGAACGGCAATTTACAAAACATTAACTATGTACCGTGTTTCTAGATATGATCAAAGTGTCATTCTCCTTCCTATCCACATCATCAAAGATTAATTTGACTGATGTGTCTGTGATATGGCAATCATCTGCCATTGTTGACAAGCAAGTTGGTTCCTGTCCATAAGGTACACTAATTAATCATCTTTCTTGGCTTGAAATTACAATGAAGCAGTAAGATTTCAATGATTTGTAAATTTCTCAGCATAAATAAAAAAGAACCATAATTTTCTACAAGAATTCATACCTGAAAATCACTACAGACACTAGTATGTGTTAGGGCAACCGGCTCAATAGACAAGGGCTGCATAATAGGAGGCTTGGTGTTAGAAAGAAGTTCACTAGTTGGAGGCTCTTGGGTCATGTCCTCTATGTTCAACTGGGGAACATCTGAACTTATGTGTTGATTAAAAGCAGATGAAGAAACTTGATCCATAAGGGTCTTGTCTGGGGACAATGATCTTGGTGAAAGGGATGAAAATGTGTTCATAGACACAGCATCAATTGATTCTTGATGTTGATGAACAACTGGTGGCCTTAGATCTACATTGCTTCGTGAGTTCTCTACGTCAGTGGTTGATGAATCAACCACATGATGATCCAGATTTTGTGCTTCAGTCTCTGAACTCTCAGAAAGGTTTTCCCTTTCCTGTGGAGCAGCAAAATTTATATGAATAAATAAAGGTGTATTAAATAAATAAAGGGTAAATTGCAGTTTGGCCCAAAATTAATTTGTCCCTGTATTGACTTACCTCTGGCTTTTCTGATTGTAATTCATGAGGTGGATAATCCACAGATCTACTGATAAGGAAATTTGAAGAATTGGAAGGCTGTGTTGCTTGAGTTTCCACGTCATCCATTTTCATATCACTGAAAACATTATAATCGTAATTGATTTTTTCATGAGTTGGAGTGTCCCCACGCGAATCAGATCTTGAGGAGGGTGAACTCACTTGATGATCCACAACTTGTGCTTCAGTTTCTGAATTTTTTGAAAGGTTTTGCCTTTCCTGTTTATGAGCAAAATTTTGACAAAATGAAAAATCTTGTCCTTGTCTTCTAAGCCGGATCAGATGGTATTTTCAAACTAAGCAGTGGAGTAAATAAAATGGTATTATATTGTCACAACGATGACTTACCTCTGGTTTTTGTGGTTGTGTTTCATGAGGTGGATGATCCACAGACCTACAAGCAAGAAAATTTGAAGGATGGGTTTCTTGAATTTCCACCTCATTTTTTCTCATATCACTGAACATGTTATAATCATAATTGATTTTTGCATGAGTTGGACTGTCCCCATGCAAATCAGATGTTGAGGAGAGTGAACTCACATCTATAACATCTTCTTCAACTTTTTCCAGCAAAGGGATGGGACTGCTCTTTGGGCTTTCATTGCTCATTTCTGCAATACCCTCCTCACTAGATCTTAAATTTATAGTGATTGGCCCTAAATCATCACTCCTAGGAGTAAGAACTGTCTCTTTATCAATTTCCCCATCAAACACCACAGATTCTCCATCTATTGTGAGTGTTGTTGGTGAGCCAATTTCTGAGAACTCTACTTGTAAGTCAGAAGCAATTGAACAATTTGGCTCATGAAAAATGCATCTATCCGGGAAAGGCATGTCTTCCTCGTCCTTACTGGTTGGAGAAGAAAGGGAATCAAGTGGGGCCTCAAACATAGCAGTACCAGTAGCTATTGGGAAGTTGAGGAACTTTTTATTAAGAGGCTTATGATGAGTTTTTGATTCTTCTGGCTTCTCTGAAACTCCAAATTTGTCATTGTTTGGGATCTTCTGATCGGTTTCAACAAACTCATGATTGGTATTTCCCATCAAGCTTGACTCACTTGTGTGATCCGAGAAGGATTTTTGTACTTTAGCATTCTCTAGCAATTTCTTCCATTTCAGGCCAAAGATGTTGCTAGTTTTGCTTTTGGTGTTCTCTTGGTCTGTTGTTTCGAATTTGACCAAGAGTGGTTTGGGAGCTTTAACTCCAGTACTTATATCATTGCCAGTCTCAATGCTCTTGGAGAACAATTTTTCTATTATCAGGTCATGGTTTCCCTTGTCTGCAAGAGTGAAAATGCAACTAGTTTGATCACTTATAATTATGTTGGAATAATTTTAAAAACTTAAAATTTAACTCATTTCATTAACTGGGGAAAAAATAAGTCCGCTCATTTTTTTTGCCACTCATTAAACTTTTATCTATGTGTCAAATTTGTGAACAGCAGAAATAAATTAAATTTGATGCCGTGAATCAAGATAATAGCATGAATCAGATAAACTAAAATAATTACATGTCATAATAACATGTGATTAGTTATATTAAAAGAATTTAGCAATGCAGCACAGAAGGTTATTATCTTTTTATTTTTGCTTATTTTATATTTTTTTATCATAAAAATGATATGAAAATATGTGAGTTTTTTCTCTTCATTTATATACAGAAAGGAAAACGTGAAATTACCAAAAGAGGCATTTCTGTTTCAAATTCAGTAAGAAGAAAAGACGGGAGAAAGTGGCAGTTATACCAGGAAGCCTTCTGAGCCTGTCTGAAATCCTCCTCCCATTGATGAAGAAAGGGCATGACTCTTCATCAAACTGTAATGAAGCGCCATAACTGAAGCTCTCATGTCTGCAAAACGTCATGTCCTTCGATGTGAACTCTTGGTGGAAGCTATCTCCTGTGAGATTTGGTTTCTCTTCGGAAGCATCGTACGGTATATCGAAAGGGTTTCGCGATGGTCGCAGAGCCGACGGAGCCGAACCAGGTATCTCTAATCCTTCTATTCCTCCGTAATTCCTCGGAGATTTTAACGGGTCCGTTCTTGCGATGTTTAGAGGAGCCATTCGGCTCGGAGAAGTTTTTAAATCAGCCAGACCTTGCTCCATCTGCAGCTTCATTTGTTGTCTTGCTCTTCTTCTCGCTATCAGACTCTCCAGCCTTCGGTTCCTCTCCATCTCTGAAATCCCTAGATCCATCAGGTTTTTTTGATCGTCTTTCGACCATTCTACTGCTTTGTTCGTTTCCTCTTGCGATTCTTCTTCATCCTGTGATTCTTCTCCTTCTCCCTCATCTTCCTCTTCCTCTTCCTTCTCTTCTTTTGCCTCCGCCGTGTCCTCGTTCTCGAAGGCAGGCTTACCGCTGCAACTATCCCGTTTGTTATTTTGTTGATCTGAATCAGAAGTTTTAACTTGGTCTCTAAGCGAAGGCTCCGATTCTGAAGGCCCGACTTGTGCATCAGTATCCTGGGATTTTCCCTCATAATCGGAAGAATTTTTTCGTTTCTCGAACGCAAGTCCATTGCTACAACCATCTGATTTGTTATTTTGTTGATCAGAATCAGAAGCTTTAACCAGCTCACTAATCGAAGCTTCAGATTGTAAGGGCGAAATTTGTGCATCAGTGTTCTGCAATTTTTCTGCTAAATTGGAGGAATCCACTTCATTCTCACTAGATTTAGCATCTTTCTTCTCACAATGACAACTTTCTACAGTTGATGATTCCTTGCCTTCTGCTTCCACAGCGGCATCTTGCACGTCCCATTTCTTATCTGTGAAATTTCGCCTTCTGCTCGTAGCATTTCTAGGTGAATATCTTCTTTCGAGAAGCATGTCGCGCTTCCCATAACTAGGCAATTTATAAAGATGCTTTTCCCTTTTTGTCGTTTCTTCTTTCTTCTTATCCTTTTTGTTATAACTGAGCTGGCCTTCCTCAGAACTCCAAAAGATTCTTACAAAAATGGCAGCGCAGACCAGAAATGGGGACAGATAGACTAGAAAGTGATAAATATAAGAGAGGAAAAAATATAGGATGCACAATATGAACAGAACACCAGAAATTAATGGGTGCCTTGTAATGAATGTAAAGCTAGCCTCAATTGAGACCTGAATCATTCTCAAGAAATAAACTGGAATTTCTTTCGCATTCAAACCCATCTTTGTTTCTTTGAGTTAATGTGCATAGAACAATGGAGAACTCAACTGGGGAAACTTAAACCCTTAATCGTTAGAAAACATGTAATTATGGTCATCGTGGTAATAATCGAGGGGTACTGACATGTTTGCTAGAAGGGTCCATTGATAAAATTTATGAAGAAACTCCGGTTTTCTGCCATGGAAATATGTTTATAAAAAGGGAGAAGAAATAGATGGGGTTTTGATTGGAAGGTATGGGATTTGAAATGAGTAAATGGAAGTGTTATTGTAGCTGATGAACAAATTATAGCGTTGACGAGAATATCTTCATGTTTTCATATGAATCCATCAAAAAGTGAAAAGAAGCAAAACCAACAGATGAAATAAGAGAAAAAGGTTCAACTAGCCTCCAAATCCTGGTAAGCAGTAAGAATTATTTGATCTTTCCCTCAACATATGGTTAGCCGTAGAATCATGAAGCGTTTAGTTCGTCCTTTTTAAGAAACCGATTTGTTTGGCTGAAAATTTCACGGGATCCACAAATTCAGGAGTTTTGCTCTGTGTTTATCTTACTTTTTTTTTTTGAACATGATGGGATGAAAGGGACAACATTTTCTTGGGCTACAGAAAAAAGGATTAACATAGGACATAGGTCAACGAAATGTGAAACTAATTAATATATAGATATTTGGCATTACATTTTCATTATGCTCTTCAGCACCGTTCTCTGCATATCTTTAACAAATATAGGACAACAAAAATTGAGCGGTTTGTATTATATTATTTTCGATTTTAGAAAATCTATAAGTCATCTAAATCTAATTTAAACCATGCAAACTAAATACCCACTATTTACATATCGATAGACAGACGCAAGAAATTCGAACACTAACCCAAGCCAACAATTTGTTGAGGAAATGATGAGCGATACTTTCTGGGATTTTTTTTGCATTCTATTCTTATGCTGACTCTGAAATTTCAAAGTAGAGGTATTTTTATTTATATTTATAAATTGAAGATATTCATTATTGTTCAGTGTCATTTTCAGTGACATCCATTTGTGACAACATGTTCCAAGACCTACTTTAAATATGGATGCACCAAAATATAAACATCTCAATCTAAACATTTTTCTTTCAGCCAAAATTTTTCCTATATTGACAGCGCCCTTTTTTAGTATACTGTGTGTATATACATAAATACGTGTGTATCGGGTGTTTTAATAAGATATGAGGAGCTATGCTGCTTTAAAATAATATTATACAAATGATAAGGCTGAGCCCCCCCCCCAAAAAAAATATCCGGTCTTAATATAAGATCTAATTGTCGAGTTGATTTTGGTCCTACATATAAAACCTATTTATCATAGTTATCAGTTTTTCTAAATTATCCCTATTGATACTTCCTCAACTATTATCAAGTAAAAGAGAGAGGGAGGATATTAAGAAAGATGATTATAGTATTTTAAGAAAAATATGTCATATTTCTTGTAATTAACTAACTTACTTAGCTTCCTTAATCTAATCAAATTAGTTAAATAAGTTTTATATTAAGAGCCGAAGGAATACAAGTTAATCTTGGGTGTTAAAACAAAATATGGAATACGAATGCTGAAGTCATTATTTTAGATACATCACCCATGTGGTTCTCTTTTGACTAGCGAATATAGCATTCATAGACTGTAGGAATTGGCTTCTAACGGATTAATGTAGTGAGCTTATTAACTAGTTTTCTCCTCTCTGCATGGCCTAACCATGCACTTTGTATTTAGAAAAAAGGAAAAGAAAAAAGATTTATGCAATGTACTATCAAATAAATCAATAAAAATGTATAAAATAAGGTAGATATTTAAGACAAACGAAACAATTACATCAACTTTCTTATATTTATTACGTCAGATTTTCTAATCATACCTAGTCATATATCTTATTTTTGAAATATTATCATTTAATTATAAAGCCAAAAGGAAAAAAAAAAAAAAGAATACATGATCATATGTGATTAGAAAACTTAATATAATAACCATAAGAAACTTGATGTAAGTATTGTCTGAAAAATAATTCACTTCAAAAAATTCTATTTTTATGGTCATCAGATTAGCCAACCGCAGCCAACGGCGCATGATATGATTGGAAGAATTCGATGAAGTTAAATTACCACTCCTTCTTATTTTAAATACAAATTATTTCTAATTAATTCATAGATAATAATTAAAAATAATTAAAAACATTAAAGTTTTCATAAAATTGAAGTTATTTTTAATGTTACTCTTGTCACCAACGTATTACCCTTATTATATATGGAAGCATATAAAAGAAAACTACATTTTAATAGTAGATGCCAGAAGGATAAAAGGTTTTAAAACACCAGCTAGAGAGGGCCCATGGCTGGAGGGAGTGCGTCCTAGGACTAGGAGTAGGACTATGTGTTTGACGGAAGGGTACAACAGGTAATTCATCCACGGTCTTCTTTACCGTATCTGTGAGTAGAACTTGCGAGTCCGTGCATGCAGGATGAAAGCCATGAACGTCCCAAAGAAACAAAGGAAACCCCAAATGATGAAAGTGCTTCTATAGCATTCCATGCCCATGCATTTCCCATCTCCACCTTCTTCACGATACAAATAGGAAAGAGCCCATGGGAATGTTGGCCACCACCACGTCGTGGTTCACGGAGATCTTGGTGCCAAATAGCTCCGTGGTTGTGGACACACAAATGGAAGTGATAGCTCCAGTACACACTCCAATAATCGCAGTACTGGTGCAGAGAGCAAGCTCAGTTTTGTTAAGCAGCAAGAAGAACGGTCCTGTTATTGGAACCATGAACACCAGCGTTGATGCTGTTCTTGAAATCCGGACCTTACCTCTGAAAGTTTGAACACAGGTCAAAACAACTATATAGTTTTTAAAGATTCAATCATATATAGTATTATGTTCGTATATGGAAGAGTTCGATATCAAATATTTTACCAGGGTTTGCTTTTCCAGTTACCTGCAGAAGTAGTCCATGAGAGATGGCATGAGACGGCCAAAGAAACCAAAAGACGAGGACAAGGACACCAAAGACGAAGTAGAGGAGCCCCTGGATTCAGCGGTTTGCCCGAAGTTGTTCAGATATACTAAACCGAGTGTTGCACCAAAGAAGTAGACGAAGAAATATAACCAGAAATCTATTCTTCTCAGCATTTGCTTCACTCCGATTTCTTCTCTGACACGAACCTCACGTAACTCTCTGCTGGTATCCTCTTCTTCTTCTCCCTCTTTCAGCTCACTCGCCATTCTGCTCTTCTCATTAGGATCGCCGTGCTTCTCCGAAGAACGAGGATGGACGCTTACTGCTCCTTTGTGAGTTTGCCTTGAAGACGCCACCAAATCGTTGATCTTCTGTGAGATTGGAACCAAAAAAGGCAAGAGAAGGGACACCAGCATGCCAATCAGATTTATCGTTGAAGAAAGGTTGCTCGGCACAAATTGCAAGCTGCTTAACACAGCATATATGCCACTGGGAATATTAATAATGAACATCAGAACAAACCCAACGCCCAGTATTTTAGGCCCTGCGACTTCAATTTCTCCAGTCACAGGAATTGCAACGAGGCTGACCATCAGCGGTAAGACGGAGTTCAAGAGAAGGAAGGCCTGAGCTTTTCTGTGAGGAGAAAGAACATTAACAATTTCTGTATAGATCTTTGCACTTAACCCTTGATAACTTGTTGATAAACCCACAGCAAGTTGGTGATCAGATGGGAAGTTTCTCAATGCGATGACATAGCAGACAGTGTTAATACAACAAATGCTATTTCCCGCCAGAAGAATTAGCAAGAAGACATGCCAATAGAATAGAGAGGAAATGTGGTATGTGAGGAAGAGATATGTGTTATAAGTCCCATATCAGGAAATCTCACAAGTGTTGTGAGGTTTATAAGTTTAAGAGGTTCTCCCTTCTAATAAGCTAGTATTTTGGGATTGGGCTCTTTTCTTAGGCTTGTGCTCATCACATTGGTGCTTTCATTGAGAGTCGGCCAACCGGAAAGGACTATCTGCGAAGGGTTCTGACCGGTAAGAAAACCGAGTGGAGTGCCGTAGAGTGGAGCCACTGGGACGTCAGCTCTCAAGAGGGGTGCTCTGTTATGAGTCTCATATTAGGAAATCTCACAAGTGTTATGGGTTTTATAAGTTCAAGAGATTCTTTCTCCTAATAGGCCAGTCTTTTAGGATTGGGCTTTTCCTTTGAGCTTGTGCTCATCACAATATGGTACTCCATAACCAATCAAGCGAAGGCTTGAACCCGTCATGAGGACAAGCCAGAGGGGAAGGTGAAGAGAAGCCATGCCGGAGAACCAGCCAAGGAGTTTTCCGGCATCGGAGGCAAAAGCAAGGTTATTGAGCTGCACTTGTGAGATGGAAAGGGTCTGCTTCAGTTGGGTTGAGTATGAAGGGAAATTGGTGTTGGTGCCATTTATGACTTGAAGCCAAATGATGGCCACAAGACTTAGCCATTGAAGAGCAATTGAAGCCATAACGAAGAAGGAGAGGGTGCTGAGATTGAGTAATCACAATCTCTACACGAAACGGATGAATAGGATGGAAAGGGAAATATAGGGGAGTTACCGTGAGAGAAGCTATGGCTCGTAGGTGAGCTGATAGTAAAAACCGCGCATGACACGAAAAACATACATACATACATATATATAGAGAACTTCAATTCCTACTCGGCAGTCTTGTCAAGAAATAGATCATTTCTTAATTTTAAGAAAATTTTTACTGAATTTTATCATAGTTACTTAAGTTTTTAGGGAAGTTAATATTAAAATTTATGACATATACTCTTAGGCAAATTATTTGTCGTGCCTTCAATCGGACGTCGTCCATGAGAGTGAAGTCGGTCTGCCCGATACACTGTTTGCTGCATGAAAATTCCTACGTGCGCGTGTGAAAATGTGGGATATACTCAGTTCAACAAAGATCTAGTTTTTGTAGTGTTACGTTGTTGAGGCCGATAAGAGCGCTTCAGTTCTCCATCGAAGAAGGAGGTCTTGTGAACGCGTAAGAAGATGCATGGATGGAAAGGGAAATATAGGGGAGTTACCATAGACAGAAGCTATGGCTTGTGGGTGAGCTGATAATAAAAACCGTGCATGACACGAAAAGCATATGTATAGAGAACTACTTCAACTCCGACTCAGCAGGATTGTCAAGAAATAAGATCATTACTTAATTTTAAGAAAAATTTTACTGAATTTTACCAAAGTTACTTCAGTTTTCAGGGAAGAAGTTATTAAAATTTATGACATGTACTCTTAGGCAAATTATTTGTCGTGCCGTTAATGGGACATCGTCCATGAGAGTGAAGTGGGTCGGCCTGATAAATTGTTTGCTGCATGAAAATTCCTACGTTATGTGGAATATAGTTCGAGAAAGGTCTAGTTTTTGCAGGGTTAGGCTGTTGACGCCAATAAGAGCGCTTCAGTTCTACACCGTAGAGGAAGGTTATTATGAACGGTTAATGGCTTCTGCGTTAATTTGTTCCCCGTGTTCCGCACTCCCCACCAGTCCATTGGGCCGTGTTTCGCTAATTTATGACCCAGCAAGTCAATTCTGTTTCACTTAATTCCTAGCTATATCATAGCCGCGTATCTTTCCGATAACATGGGAAACTCTTCTTTATGTGGATCATGTTTTTCATTTCATCTAGGAACCCCATTAGTCTAGTCTGGGTGTCTTTGCATTCACGTGTTGACACCAAAATATACGATTCAAATGGCAAATGGTGCTTTTTCAGAAAATCTAGTATTTGGTATAATGTTTATACAAGTCTGATTTTTGGATCTCAAATGGACTTATGGAATAAGCTAATCAATCCTGCTTTTACCGGTGGGAGGTAACAGTGCGGTGGAAAGGTGGTATTTTTTAATTTCTTTCTAATAATAAATTATTTTTTTATTTCAAATGATTTTATTTTCAATATTTTTTACAATTGTCACGTTATATACATTTAATATTAAATATGTACTATCTTCGATCATTGATATAAGAGCTAGTTAATTAATTTGGGAAGACTAAGAAAGTTAGTTAAATTACTTATTTATAATAAATAGTTTTTGTTTTATATTTAGAATTAAATTTAACGTCAAACTAGCTCTTATATTAAGGACTGTAGGTAGTACTACTTAATAAAATTCATATCTTCTTTGTTCATTTTACATATAAACTAACTTTTTCATTAGTCATCCAAACAAGTTTTAATTTCTCAAACTAACCTTTTTACAAAATTCAATCCCAACATAAATCACATTATCCTATTTGGTTTTTATCCAAAAGTCAGATTGAAAAAAAGTTACTTCTCTCGTCGTTAATCCAAACACACCCTTAGTTGCAGCTAGGTCCAGCCACAAAAGTAGCATGGCAGTACCTTAGGTCATAATTCTCTTAAGAAAGAGTGACTTAGGGGTTTTTGTGTTCAGATTCTACGTGCAAAAAGAACTGAATTGTCTAGTTGATTGGAATGTGAGGCTGATTTTATAATTTAAAATACATTACAAAATATTTTTTATATTTAAAATCGGAAAAAAGTAAAACATATATAAAGTGTAATTGAAAAACTTAACATAATAGCCGTAAGAGTATTATCCTACCATAAAACACGTGTTGAGAAATTAGGAAGTACATAAAGCTTAAACATTTAATAATTGATTGCCCAACCAGGAAAAAAAAGGAAGAAATAAATTATTATAGTTATTCTTAATTGTATTTTATTTTTCCAATTATGTCTCAGGTCCAGGATTTATTAAGAAACCTAAACGAAAGAAAATAATGATAGTCTCACCAACAGGGATTGAATCTAGTAAAAGGGGCTAGTTCCTCACAACATGACAAACCAATATTCGAATTCCTGTTGGAAGAAGTATTTACATTTAGTGCTCGACAATATTTTATATAAGATTATCTTCAATAAGAGAATGCTTATGCTTCGGTGGGGGAAACGACAAAGCAATGGTAGCCTCCTTCAGTTAGCTGTATTATTTTGTTGGGACAAGTGAATTCGTCAACAGGACGTTTTGCCCACGGTACAAATTAAATCTAAGGGAAGCAAAGCGTTTTTTTTTTTTGGGTGAAGTGAAGCAAAGTTTTATAGCCGTAGGATGAGTCATATAATTGCAAAATTAAAATACTTGCAATTTGCCCTATCACTTGCTAATGTTTTTTTTTAATCTGAAAATCAATCAATAATTCAAATAACGTCTAAAAAAGCTCAAAATTATTGTTAATATTCTGAAATTTAAAAAAAAAAAAAAAGCCAAAGACTAGTCAGCAGTTGTGTTTTACCAATGAGCGCGCTTCGGGGGAACAGCGTAAGCCTGCGGGTTCTTAAGGCTTGGCGGGTTCCGTTGTGCGGTCCGCATCAGTCCAGTGCCGTGTTGGGACTTCGGACTCGGTCCTCCGCATCCGCAAAAGTCAGGAATGGTTTGACCCGTTGCTTTCATTCGTCCCAGTGTTTGATTTGGTGTGATCTCTCTTGTTCTTACTTGGGTGTTATATGAACATGTTTCACCCTTCACGCGACACGAGGGGACAAGTCAAGGCTTGTAAGTGAATTTAACCACTTCTGGCAAACAACTTGAGGGGGCAAGACTGGTGTTTGGAAACTATGTAGAAAAGTTTTTTTTTTTTGGTACTTTAGGAGAAAAAATTATTATTATATTTTTATTTTGCATCTTGCAAAATTATTTGAAATAAGCTAACCCAAACGCCTAGCTTAGCTTTTGTGACTCGGATGAAATTTTTTTTCTCCCCAAATTAGAGAGCTGATATTAACAAGATTACAAATGAGATCGAACGTATGATCTCTACCTTTCAAGAAGAATTTCGTGCAAGGTGAATAACTTCTATGAAAAATGTCTATTGTCCCAAGCAAGTGTTCAGCAACGGGGATAAAATGACTGTTTTTTTTTTTTTTGGTTGACAAATTCCCCCAAGCCAAGCTTGAACGTATATATCTAACGGAAAATCGGGGATAAATGTAGTTAACCATCTCAGATTTGGGCCTGAGTGATTTCCATTGAGAAATCCATAGGCCGGGCCTACGTATGAATCCTATCGTGGACCAATCAAAGTTGGGCCCAATTATGACATGACATTAGCAGCTGCTTTTTGGGGGCCAAAATTTCGGTCCAGCATAGCCGTTTCTTGACCATCCGTAAAAATTTCTTAAAATTATTCTCCTCTTCGACCACAGGGTGAATATTTGTCAAGTGAAGTCAAATTAATATCACAATAATGATATGATAAAAAACGAAGCTTATTGTTAAAAGGTTATATATGATTTGATGAAAAAAATGATGAGCACTTGCAATAAAAAATATCCATATCACAAAAAAAAAAAAAATTGTGCATTGGAACCGATAAAAAAAAATTGCTTCATAAGAATGTGTCAATCATACTTGAAATTTTGACATGAAGAATGAAAATTTACATGCCTAATGTTAAGCAAGAAGGGTATCATCACTAATCCCTTTTCTTTTGAGATTAAAATACTCAGAAAATTTGTGTGTGTATGTCTGTATATTGTTGGAAAAATCCTACCACTAAATGGGTACGCCCAAATCTATTTTAACCGGGGCATAAATGCACATAACAGAATATATGAGGCAATACAACAACGATTACTTTAGAAAAAAATAAATATAAGAGTTAAAGTGGATTGGAATTTATATTTAGAGCCAAATTAAATGTCAAACTAGCTCTTGTTTAATTTCTATTATATTTTAATATCTTTAGTAAATATGAACGCAAATAAAAGAAAAATATTGAATACTTTTTAAAACCAAGAAGTGCCTTATTACAATCAGGTCAAAAAAAAGGACCTTCTCGCCCAAAAAAAAAAGAAGCCTAAGCACGCCTGCCCATGTGATCCGAGCCAGGAGTACCCTGGGACTTTGTTATTGATGGAAGGGTATAATAGGTAATTCATCCACGGTCTTCTTTACGGTTTCTGTGAATAGAACTTGCGAGTCCTTGCATGCAGGATGAATGCCAAGAACGTCCCAAAGACACAAAGGGAAACCCAAATGATGAAAGTGCTTCTATAGCATTCCATGCCCATGCATTTCCCATCTCCACCTTCTTCTTCACGATACAAAAGAGCAGCCAAGAAGCCAAATAGAGAAGAGCCGATGGGAATGTTGGCCACCACCACGTTGTGGTTCACTGAGGAATTCTTGGTGCCAAATAGCTCCGTGGTTGTGGACACACAAGTGGAAGTGATAGCTCCAGTACACACTCCAATAATCGCAGTACTGGTGTAGAGAGCAAGCTCAGTTTTGTTAAGCAGCAAGAAGAACGATCCTGTTATTGGAACCACGAACACAAGCGTTGATGCTGCTCTTGAAATTCGGACCTTACCTCTGAAAGTTTGAACACAGTACAGGTCAAAACAACTTCATAATTTTTAAAGATTCAATCATATATAGTATTATGTTCGTATATGGAAGAGTTCGATATCAAATATTTTACCGGAGTTTTGCTTTTCCAGTTACCTGCAGAAGTAGTCCATGAGAGATGGCATGAGACGGCCAAAGAACCCAAAGGATGAGGACAAGGACACCAAAGACGAAGTAGAGGAGCCTCTGGATTCAGCAATTTGCCCCAAGTTGTTCAGATATACTAAACCGACTGTTGCACCAAAGAAGTAGACGAAGAAATGTAACCAGAAGTCTATTCTTCTCAGCATTAGCTTCACTCCGATTTCTTCTCTGACACGAACCTCACGAAACTCTCTGCTGGTATCCTCCTCTTCTTCCTCTTTGAGCTCCCTCTCCATTCTGCTCTTCTCATTAGGATCGTTGTTCTCCTCCAAAGAACCATGATGGACGCTTTCGGCTTCTTTGTGCGTTTGCCATGACCCCACCAAGTCGTTGATTTTCTCTGAGATCGGAACCGAAAAAGGCAAGAGAAGGGACACCAGCATGCCAATCAGATTTATCGTTGAAGAAAGATTGCTCGGCACAAATTGCAAGCTGCTTAACACAGCACATATGCCACTGGGAATGGTAATAATGAACATCAGAACAAACCCAACGCCCAGTCTTTTAGGCCCTGCGACTTCAATTTCTCCAGTCACAGGAATTGCAACGAGGCTGACTATCAGTGGCAAGACAGAGTTCAAGAGAAGGAAGGCCTGAGCTTTTCTGTGAGGAGAAAGAACATCAACAATTTCGGTATAGATCTTTGCGCTTAACCCTTGATAACTTGTTGATAAACCCAAAACAAGTTGGTGATCAGATGGGAAGTTTCTCAATGCGATGACATTGCAGACAGTGTTAATCCAACAAATGCTATTTCCCGCCAGAAGAGTTAGCAAGAAGACATGCCAATAGGACAGAGAGGAAATGTGGTCTGTGAGGAAGAGATATGGCACTCCATAACCAATCAACCCAAGGCTTGAACCCGTGATGAGGACACGCCAGAGGGGAAGGCGAAGAGAAGCCATGCCGGAGAACCAGCCAAGGAGTTTTCCGGCATCGGAGGCAAAAGCAAGGTTATTGAGCTGCACTTGTGAGATGGAAAGGGTCTGCTTCAGTTGGGTTGAGTATGAAGGGAAATTGGTGTTGTGCCATTTATGGCTTGAAGCCAAATGATGCCCACAAGACCTAGCCATTGGAGAGCAGTTGAAGCCATAATGAAGAAGAAGTGCTGAGATTGATGAATATAACGACAATCTCAAAACGGGACAGATGAATGGGGAGATGGATGGATGCAACGGGAAATATTGGGGAGTTAGATGAGGCTCGTACGTGATAATAAAAAGCCGTGCATGTCAAGGAAAAAAGTTTACACACAAATATAGAGAACTTCAACTCGCAGGTCAATCCCATTTTACGTCTACGTCGTCAAGAAAAAGATCATTACTTAATTTTAATAAATTTTTTACAAAGTCTTACCAAAGTGACTTAAAATTTCCTTAAAATTTGTTACGAACGTTTAGGAAAATTATTTATCCTGCCAGCTTCGATCGGATGCGTCGTCCGTCTTAGTGTGGAGCTCAAATAATTACTCTCTGGAAATACATACTTATATTATTGGACGAGATGAGAGAAGTGGCTCGAAACATATAACTATAAACAGAAGTTAAATTTGTGGTTGAGGCAGCATTCGTCAATTAGGGCGTACAAGTGTTCTAGGCCCTTCAGGTCAACAGCGTAGGAGGAGGGTTAATTGGAGGTGTGGCTGAAGTTTTAGCCAGCAGGTCCTGATCGAAGCCATTGCTGAGTTCTGCATTAATGTCTTCCTCAACCTCCTCATCACATCCCGACACAATTGCTGGACAAGTACCCACGACCTCCTCCTTTACTCATCCCATTTAAGATGATGAGTGCTACGTCGGTAATGATGGTTAGACCCATTACCACGTCCTTCAAACCATCCATTTACATTTTACTTTCGGTATTATATTGGTACACAACATAATCCCGGGCCGACCGGTCAAGACTTGCATGTAAGTGAATCAAGAACCTGATGAGGGAGCGAGCTAGACTTTAGTGTAATATAACTAATTCTACTTTTTACATTTTATATAAGAGGTAGTTAAAAATTTAATTTGATTCTAAATATAAGACTCAGATTTATTTTGTCTTTTATATTTATTTTTGTCCCCAAGTCATTCCTATAGTGATTGTATAGGTTGAGAAGTTTTAATCAAGTGGCTGTTTCAATACACATGATTAATAGAGTATTTTAGAAAAGATAACATTCATTTATTATAAACAACTAATTTAACTAATTTTTTTAATATTCACAAATTAGTTACCTGATACTAATGACAGGAGGTAGTATATATATGCTTAGCTTCTACAATTTGTATGGAAAATTTCTGGCGTCCAAACAAGGATTCAGTAACAGGCATGAACTATGAAGCGGCTTTGTATTGTTTTTTTTTTTGGGGGCCAGCAGGTATAAAATGGTCCTCTTAGCTTTGGGGGGAATGATTAAGGATCCGTTTGGATCAGCGATTGAAAAAGTAACTTATTGAAAAAGTAACTTATAGAGAAGTGAAATTGGATAAAAGCTGAATTGGATAAACTAAATTGTGTTTGGATTAGAGTTCAAAAAAGTTAGATTGCAAAAGTGATATTGGTAAAAGGTTGTTTGGATTATGATTGAGTAAAAGTAAGTTTGGTTGTAAAATGACTAAAATAGATATGAGTTTTAATAAATAATGAAACATGATTAAAAAAATAATTTCACATAATACAATGAAATTAAAATAATTTAATATGAAGAAGTCATAAAAAATATTTTAAATATAAAGTGAAACATGAAAAAATAAAAGTATATTTTTAGGAGCATATTTAAAAATAAAAATATATTTCTAACTTATTCATTACTTTCAACTAATTTTAATTGATTTTTTATTATCTACAAATTAGTTATTTGAGGCTTATAATAAGAACCAAAAGAGGTAATAAATTTTTTAACTTTTTCTCTCTCCATATTTCAAAAGCCATAAGCCATAAGCTATATTTCAATATAATTTAATAAATGACATGAATATTTAAATATTATTTTTATTTTAAAATTATTATTATTTAAAATCACTTACAAAATTTATGTGTAGTACAAATATTAAATAAAAGACCCCATATAAATAAAAGATGAACGAAAATATAAAAAAAAATTTGATTAGCAATTTTAGTAACATAGATAAGGAAATTGAATCTTCAATCAAAATTATAACTAAGAAATAAAATTTAAAAGAAAACATTTTCATATTGTATTTTTTAAAAAAAAATTAAAATAATTACCATTAGAATGAGAGGTAGATTGGAGAAAATTTAGTTACTGAAAATTCATCGGGATTTTTCAAACGCATAAGCTATCTTTTGTTGCTTATCCTAAAAGTGCGGTGAGAGGATAAAATCACGATTCATCGGGATTCTATAAAAATTATCCAAACACCCTAACCATGCTTCATAAGCACTTATTTGAATTTAAACGGACTTATTTGAGATCTCACCGCTTAACCAAACAGGCTCTTAAGCTGTTAATTTTAGCTTATAGCTTATTGTAGCTTTTCAGACAAAAGCCCGATTGCAGAAAAGCTGATCCAAACAGACCCAATTTTGTCAATCGAACTTATAGAGCTTATAAGCTACTTATAAGCTCCAAATAAGTGATGCCAAACAGGCACTAAGTTTCCTAAACGCACGACTAAACGTTCGCAATAAGTCTGAAGAAAATTCTGCTAATAACTTTCCTAAAATCTCATAAAACTGGCTATTACTTTATATGCTGCTCTTAAATATAACATTTCAATCTTTTTGTTTTTTGGTATAATAATTTTTGTTTCTTTTAGCAAAGCATTTCTCCTTTATTGGCTGTTCCCTTTTTTAGTCTATTGTTATATGTACACACGTGTGTGTGTGCGCGCGTGTTACATATCGGGTGTCTGAATAAAATATATGGCGAGCTGTGTGCTTTTTTAACAATATCAATAGCCCAAAGAAAAATACAAATTAAATTTAAGTTTGGTGTGAAGCAAAAAGATAGCAGATGAATGTTGAAGTCATGAATTTAGACGATGATTCGTGTAGTGAGCTTATTAACTACTACTTCCGATTCTTAATATAAAAACTCGTTTGACTTTTATTTTGATCCTAAATATAAGATCCCAATACACTTTGTCTTTCATTATTATTCCCAATACACTTGGTTAGTAAGAATATATTAGGAAAGACAATATTTATTTATTACAAATAATTAATTTAATAACTAGTAGTCTCTTTAATCTATTCAAATTAGTGAACTAGCTTTTATATTAAAGATCGGAAATAACAGTTTTCTTAGCATGGCTGAAAACAATGCACTTGGTATTTTGAAAAAAAAAAACAAACAAAAACGATTTATGCGACGTGCAACTATCAAATAAGTCAATAAAAATACATAAATTAAGAGACATTTAAGAAATTCACTTCAACAATATAATTCTTTTACTTGGTCATTAGATTAACCAGCTCTTGATTAGCGAAAGTTGGATAAAATTAAATTACCACCCTTTCTAATTCTAAATATAAATCATCATACTAATAAAAATAGTTTAAAGTATTAAATTTGTCATAAAGTTTTAATAATTTTTAATATTATTGTTATTAACTACTATCTTCTGTTTTTAATAGAAGAGTTAGTATTTTTAATAAAAGAGCTAGTTGACTAATTAATTTGAGTAGATTAAGAAAGTTTATTAAGTTAGTTATTTGTAATAAATATGCCCTATTTTTCCTAATATACTCTTACTAATAATGTATATTAACTAAAATTACCATTTGATAGAATTTTTAACATATGCAACTACTATAAAAGTTACTTTAAAAAAATAAATAGATATAAAAGACAAAATAGATTGAGATTTTATATTTAGAATCAAATTAAATATCAAACTATATTCATATTTTAAGGATAGAGGTAATATATTAAACAATGACATCATATTAATTTCTATTTTATTTTTCTGCCTTTATTAAATATGACTGCGTATAAAAGAAAAATATTGAATACTTTTTAAAACTATCAAATACCTTGTTACCTAAAAAAAAAAAAAAAGGACTGAAAATGCCTGCTTACGGGACCAGAGCCGAGAGTACCACTCCAGGACTTTGTTATTGATGGAAAGGTATAATAGGTAATTCTTCCCGGTCTTCTCTGAGACAATGTTTGCAAAACCGGACCGGAAACCGGCGAACCGGCTCCTCGTCCGGTCCGATTCATCCACTCAACCGAGAGAATGTCAAACGGATGTAAACCGGCCTAACTCGGTGTGAACCGGACATAAACCGACCAACCCGCAGGGTCAAACGAGTTAGTCCGGTGGTCTGAAAGAAAACAGATGAAGAAGAAACCAAACCCAAGAAGAAGAGGTACAAATAAAAGAAAGACTGCTGACCTTGATTTATTCACTTTTATCTGATTCTGCGGGTGCCTCTTAAACGAAAATGAGGTGTGAAGGCATAAAAATGGAGGATAGAAGAAGAGAATCTGGAACGAAGAAGAAAAAGAGAAGGAAATAAAAGAAGAAGAAGGGAGCAAACAGGAAGAAGGAAAGAGAATAATTAAAAAATGAAGAGCCTCACTCCCTGTACCTGGCGACGTTTAAAAGAAGAGAAGCCTTGGAGATAATAAAAAGAGAGAGAGAGAAATAAAATTTGAAATATATTAAATTAATATTCATAATATATTAAATAGTATGCTAAGGTTAAGTTTCTCCAGAAGATCTGAAACCACAAATTAAATTGGGGATGGATTTGTCTAATAAATATCTATATTATAGAGTTTTATTTGCTATATATAATTCTCGGAATATACATCCTTAATTTTACACATATTATTATTAATTACGAAATAAGTCACCTGTATTCATTATTATTTGATATTTGTTTTTATATTTTATCTTTATTTTTATTTAAAATAACTAACATACATATATATATATATGTATGACGATATATTACATTAATTAATACCGGTCTAACTTCGGTCCAGCCCACTAACTCTTGACTTACTATTTTGACTGAGTAACAGTTTTTAGTACCTTGGTTTCTGTAAATGGAACTTGCGAGTCCTTGCATGTAGGATGAATGCCAAGAACGTCCCAAAGAAACAAATGGAACCCCAGATGATGAAAGTGCTCCTATAGCATTCCATGCCCATACATTTCCCATCTCCACCTTCTTCTTCACGATACAAAAGAGCAGCCAAGAAGCCAAATAGGAAAGAGCCGATGGGAATGTTGGCCACCACCACGTTGTGGTTCACTGAGAAATTCTTGGTGCCAAATAGCTCCGTGGTTGTGGAGACAGAAATGGAAGTGATAGCTCCAGTACACACTCCAATAATCGCAGTACTAATGTAGAGAGCAAGCTCAGTTTTGTCAAGCAGCAAGAAGAACGATCCTGTTATTGGAACCATGAACACCAGCGTTGATGCTGTTCTTGAAATCCGGACCTTACCTCTGAAAGTTTGAACACATGTCAAAACAACTACATGGTTTTTAGAGATTCAATCACAGATGGTATTACGTTTGTACATGGAAGAGTTTTGTTTTTTTTGTTTTTCCTTACACCAGAAATACATGGAAGAGTTCGATATCAAATATTTTACCAAGGTTTTGCTTTCCCAGTTACCTGCAGAAGTAATCCATGAGAGATGGCATGAGACGGCCAAAGAACCCAAAAGATGAGGACAAGGACACCAGAGACGAAGTAGAGGAGCCTCTGGATTCAGCAATTTGCCCCAAGTTGTTCAGATATACTAAACCGACTGTTGCACCAAAGAAGTAGACGAAGTAGTATAACCAGAAATCTATTCTTCTCAGCATTTGCTTCACTCCGATTTCTTCTCTGACATGAACCTCACGAAACTCTCTGCTGGTATCCTCTTCTCTTTCTCCCTCTTTCAGCTCACTCTCCATTCTGCTCTTCTCATTAGGATCCTCGTGCTCCTCCAAAGAACGAGGATGGATGCTTACTGCTCCTTTGCGGGTTGGCCTTGATGACGCCACCAAATCATTGATCTTCCGTGAGATTGGAACCAAAAAAGGCAAGAGAAGGGACACTAGCATTCCAATCAGATTACTCGTCGAAGAAAGTTTGCTCGACACAAATTGCAAGCTGCTTAACACAGCATATATGCCAGTGGGAATGGCAATAATGAACATGAGAACAAACCCAACGCCCAGTCTTTTAGGCCCTATGACTTCAATTCCTCTGGTCACAGGAATTGCAAAGAGGCTGACTATCAGTGGTAAGACAGAGTTCAAGAGAAGGAAGACCTGAGCTTTTCTGTGAGGAGAAAGAACATCAACAATTTCAGTATAGATCTTTGCGCTTAACCCTTGATAACTAGTTGATAACCCCACAGCAACTTGATGATCAGATGGGAAGTTTCTCAATGCGATGACATAGCAGACAGTGTTAATCCAACAGATGCTATTCCCAGCCAGAAGAGTTAGCAAGAAGACATGCCAATAGGATAGAGAGGAAATGTGGTCTGTGAGGAAGAGATATTGCACTCCATAACCAATCAAGCCAAGGCTTGAACCCGTCATGAGGACAAGCCAGAGGGGAAGGTGAAGAGAAGCCATGCCGGAGAACCAGCCAATTAAGGAGTTTTCCGGCATCGGAGGCAAAAGCAAGGTTATTGAGCTGCACTTGTGAGATGGAAAGGGTCTGCTTCAGTTGGGTTGAGTATGAAGGGAAATTGGTGTTGGTGCCATTTATGGCTTGAAGCCAAATGATGCCCACAAGACTTAGCCATTGAAGCGCAGTTGAAGCCATAATGATGATGATGATGAAGAAGAAGAAGAAGAGGGTGCTGAGATTGAGTAATCACAATCTCTAAACGAAACGGACGAATGGGAAGATGTATGGATGGAACGGGAAATATAGGGGAGTTACCATGGGAGATGCTATGGCTCGTAGGTGAGCTGATAATAAAACCGTGCATGACACGAAAAACATATAGACAGAGAACTTCAACTCTCAGGATCTGTTTGGATTAGCGATTAGAAAAGTAGTTTATTGTCAATTTGATTTTTGAAAAAATGAAGTGAGTAAAAGTTAAATTAGATAAGCTGAATTGTGTTTGGATTAAAGTTTAGAAAAGTTAGTTTGTAAAAGTGATATTGATAAAAAGTTGTTTGGATCATGATTGAATAAAATTAAGTTTAGCTTGTATAATTACCAAAATAAGTATCGATTTTATTAGATAATGAAAAATAATTAAAAGATAAATTTTACATAATACAATAAATTTAAATTAGTAAGTTTAATTTTTAAGATTACCCAAATCAGTATGAGTGTTATAAAATAATGATAAATTATTAAAAAAATAATTTTATATAATACAATAAATTTAAATTAGTATTTATTTATGCGAATTCTGTGTATAGAATAGCAATCCTGCATTTTAAAAGTGAACAAAAGAGAATCACGGTGGAAGCTGTGATGCTCTGCTTTCTTTCCCTGGGAGGATAAAAGAGAATCAGCCGAGGCTTTCGAATATAAGAGAATGAGAGAGCATAAAATGAGGGAGAGTGAGAGAGAAGCTACGTGACACTTTGTAATAATTATTTTAACAGTACACTCTCACCAGCCACAATCACCAACCACAAGTACGATGAAAATGGAAAATAAACTACTCAAAGGAGCTTCTCTGATCGAGCCATGCAGAGTGTGTTTGGCATCACAGTTATACCATCCAAACCAACTTCTCTACCGAAAAATGATGAAAAAAGCAACTTTTTGTTTAAATGTCATGTTTGGAATGGTGATCGAGGTAGATGAGCTTTTATCTAAAAAGAGCTTTTTTCCAAAAGCTCAAATTCATTGCTTCTAATTTCTCCGGGCAAGTTTGGATAGGTGGGGTCCGCGAGGGATGAGAGAGAATACTTTATGCATGATGTGTGTGTGTGTTTTTTTTTTCAACCTAGCCACTTGAGGTGGTTCTTAATACTATCTTCAATCTTTAATATAAGATTTTATTTGATTTTTATTTTGATTCTAAATATAAGACTACAATCTATTTTATTTCTCATGATTTATATATATAATTTCTTTATAACAATAAATTAAATTTCCTTATTTTAATAATTTTATTTTCATTACTTCATTTAAAATGGTCACATTATATATATAATTTCTTTCTAATAATAAATTAAATTTATTTACTTTTAATAATTTTTATTTTCCTTACTTATTAAAAAATAGTCACATTATATATATCTAATATTAGATATGTACTATTTAATAAAATTCATGTCCTTTTAAGTCATTTTACATTCAAACTTACTTTTATATTTATCATCCAAATAAGTTTCAGCTTCTTAAACTGGCTTTTTTTCAAAATCCAATCCAAACATAAATCACATTATCCTATCTGACTTTTACTTAGGGTGTGTTTGGATTAGCGGTGGAAAAGTAATTTTTTTTTCAATCTGGCTTTTACGGAAGTCAGATTAGATAAAAGTAGCTTCTTTGAGCTTATTGTATAAGTCTGTTTCAGTGATAGAAGTCAGATTGCAAAAATGTGATTCCAAACACGTCCCAAATCAAAAAAGCTCTTTTTGCCGGTAGAGAAGTTAGTTTGAAGATCCAGATGTGATTCCAAACACACCCTCAATCTGATTTCTGCAGAAGTCAGATTGAAAAAAAGTTACTTCTGTCACCGCTATCTCAAACACACCCCCAGTCTTGCTTTTCGGTCACAAGTCGGCTCACATAAAAGTCAAACCAAACAGGTCAAAATTTAAAATCCAGCTTATGGCACCGATAAGCTCCTTTTTGGCTCCTGAAACACCCAGCCAAACGGGCACCTAGTCACAATCTTGTCAAGAAATAGATCATTACTTAAATTGAAGAAAAATTTTACTGAATTTTTACCAAAGTTACTTAAGTTTTTAGGGAAGCTATTATTAAAATTTACGACATATAGTAGTCTTGGGCAAATTATTTGTCGTGCCGTCAATGGGACGTCGTCCATGAGAGTGAAGTTGGTCGGCCTGATAAATTGTGAACGCTTAATAGCTTCTGCGTTGATTTGTTCCTCCTGTTCCACTGTCCACATCAGTCCATCGTGCCGTGTTTCACGAATCTATGACCTAACAAGTCAACTCTGTTTTTCACTTTCCTATATCATAGCAACATATCCTTCCGGATAACATGGAAAACTCTTCTCTGCGTAAATCCTGTTCGTCATTTCATCTACGAAACGCCATTAGTAGTCACTGCCAGGTCCAGCTACAAAAGTAGTATAGCAGTAACCTAGGTCATAATTCTCTTGAGAAAGAGTAACTTAGGGGCCGGGGTTTTTGTGTTCAGATTCTAAGTGCAAAAAGAGCCCAGTTATCTAGATGATTGGAATGTGAGGCTGATTTTACAAATATCTAAATTGCATTATAAAACGATTCTTACATTTAGAACCGGAAACAGAAGAACACATGATAAAGTGTGATTGGATGATTGGAAAACTTAACATAATAATTATAAAAGTATTATCCTACCATAAAACACGTGTTGAGAAATGAGAAATTAGGAAGTAAATAAAGCTTAAACGTTTAATAATTGATTGCTCAACCAAAAAAAAGAAAAGAAAAAGAAGAAAGAAATTATTGTAGTTCTTCTTAATTATATTTTATTCTTCCAATCATGCCTCGGGTCCAGGATTCATCGAGAAACCTAAACGAAAGAAAACAATGGCAGCCTCCTTCAGCCTGTTGTATCATTTTTTTCCATCAAAAGCACGGTACAAACTGAATCTAAAGGGGTGTTTGGCAAAATCAAAACCACGGTTTCAGAATCACTTTTCCGCAAAACGAAGTAACCTCCTCCACATACTTACTTCGTAATCCGTAAAAGCACTTCTGAAACCATGGTTTGGTTTCTATCCAAACACCTCCTAAGTGAAGCAAATTTTTTTCCCCGGTGAAGTGAAGCAAAGTTTTATAGCCGTAGGATGAGTAATATAATTGCAAAATTAAAATACTTGCAATTTGCTCTATAACTTGCTAATATTTATTTTTAATCTCAAAATCAATCAATAATTTAGGTAATGTCTAAAACACTTAATTAAGCTCAAAATTATTATTAAAATTCTAAATAATAACTGCAGGATAAAAAAAATAATATCTCTGATATTAAATATAAGAATTAATTGACTAATTTAAGTACATTAAGAAAATAAGTTAAGTTAATTATTTATAATAAATATGTATTGTCTTTCTTAGAATATTTTTGTTAATAATATGTATTGATTAGAATTATTATTATTAGAAAAACTATTTTAAAAAAATAGATTAATATAAGAAATAAAATAAATTAAAATCTTGTATCTAAGATTAAAATAAAAGTAAAATGGATATGAAAGTCTTTGACTAGTCAGCAGTTGCAGTTGTGTCTTGACCAGTGTAAAAAAAAACCGGACCGGACCGGCCGGTTCAACCGGTAAACCGGTGAACCGGTCAGTGGTCCGGTCCGGTTCATAAGCTAAACCGGAGACCGGTTCAAACCGGATTGAACGGTCAAACCGGTGTGAACCGGTGAAAACCGGTAAAAACCGGTATGAATCGGTATTGAACCGGTTTAAATAAATATATTGATATTTATCCTATTTTTTCTCATTTAACTCCTAATATATCAATTATTATAGATTTAAATGAATTTTGATGATGAGTTTGGCATCAATAACTATTAATTTTAGTTATTGAAAAAATTATAAAGATCAAAATTCTCAATATTGTTGTACTTTATTATTATTACAATCAAATTTTTATTGTATTTCTTTATATTTTGTTATTAGTAATTATTATTATTGTTATATTTTGTCATTTTTAATTAAATTAAATTATTTTAATATGACCGGTTTGATCCCGAGTTGACCCCGGTCTAACCAATTAACCCTTGAACCACTACCTCAACCGGTTTAATGTCCGGTCCGGTTTTTTATTCCTTGGTCTTGACCAATAAGCGCGCTTCAGTTGAACAGTGTTATGAAGGCCTGGGGCGGGTTTGGTTGTGCGGTCCGCGCCAGTCCAGTGCCGCGCTGCCGCCTTCAGACCTCAAACTCGGTCCTCGGCATCCGCACAATTCAGGAATGGCTTGACCCATTACTTTTACTCGTTCCAATGTTTGATTTGGTGTGATCCATCTTGTTCTCGCATTGGGTGTTATACGAACATATTTCACCCAGAACACAACATCAGGGGACAAGTCAGGACTTGTAAGTGAATTTAACTACTTCTGGTTAGGGCTATTCACGAATGGGACGGTCCGTTTTTTCTTTTTCTTTTTTAAAAAAACTATAATTTTTTGTATAAATTTTTCATGTTATAATGTTTATTTTTTATTAAACTTCTAAAGATAAAAATATTATGTAAAAAGCTCAATTATATAGTATAAAAAATATGTAAAAATAATACTGTAAAAAAACATTAAAAGAAACATTATATAATGGTTTTATAAATTATTTTATTGAAGAAGGAGATTTTGTTGAGATAATACTGCAACTTAAAAGCTGAAAATCACTATAAAAATAATAATAATTATTAATAAGTGAATTAAATGATCTAATATTAATTATTAATAAATATTTTAAAAAAATTACTCTGAGATGAGATAAGACGGGACAACACTGTCCTGTGTCCCATCTCGTTCCATTCTGAAATTTTTTTTTCGTCCTATCTTGAACTGACTCAGATTGGGACGAGACAAGTTGAGTACTTCTACTTTTAGCAAACAAACATGGGGGGTGCAAGACTGGTGTTTGGAAACTATGTACAAAGGTTTTTTTTTTTGTACTTTTGAAGAAAAAAATTATT
Organism: Neltuma alba; assembly: GCF_004799145.2. NCBI lineage: Eukaryota > Viridiplantae > Streptophyta > Magnoliopsida > Fabales > Fabaceae > Neltuma > Neltuma alba. The sequence continues at coordinate 80,671 of NW_021637020.1, read as the reverse complement.
CTTATATACTACCTTTGATCCTAATTATAAGAGTCAGTTGACTAATTTGAGGAAATTAAGAAAAGAAGTTAAGTTAGTTATTTGTAATAAATAGGTGTTGTCTTTCCTAAAATATCCTTACTAATTAAGTATGTTAGCTAAAACTATAATTATTAGAAGGACTATCTTAAAAAAATTGTGTAAATATGAGAGACAAAATAGATTTTAGTCTTATATTTAGGACCAACACAAAAGTCAAACATGATCTTATATTAAGGACCGAATGTAGTATTTATTATGCATAGTGCAAAATTATTTGGAATAAACTAATCCAAACACTTAGCTTGGTTTTTACGACTTGTATGAATTTTTTCTTTCAAATTAAAGAACGAGTCAAGATTATAAATGGATCGAACCTACCATCCCTCACTTACAAGAAGAATTTCATGCAAAGCCATTGACTTCTATGGAAAATGTCTACCGTCCCAAGCAAGGGTTCAGCAACAGGTATAAAATGACTTTTTTGTGTTTTTGACAAATTCCCCAAAGCCATGCTTCAACATCTGTCCATCCGATGATTGGGGACTAACCATCTCAGGTTTGGGCCTGATCATGATTTCCACTGAGAAATCCATAGGCCGGCCCCACGTAGGAATAATGCCGTGGACCAATCAAAGTTGGGCCCAATTACGGCATGACATTAGTAGCTCTCTCTTTTGTTTGGGGGGGGGGGGGGATCCGTCCAACATAGACGTTTCTTGACCATCCGTAAAAATTTCTTAAAATTCCTCTCCTCTTCGACCGCAGGTTGAATATTTGTCAAGTGAAGTCAAATTAATAACATACTAATGATGTTACAAAAAACGAAGCTTATCGTATACAAGCTTATATATGATTTAAGGAAAAACCATTTTGAAAGTACTTGTATTTTTTTTTATTTTTAATTTGGTACTTATATATTTTTTTCTTTTAATTAAATCTTTAATTTCACTTTTTTAATATTGTTAGCTCTTGTACGGAGACTAAAAATACTAATAGAAAAAAATTATAAGAGCTAATATTGCTAAAAAAAAGTAAAATTAAATGATTTAATTGAGAGAAAATAAACACATAAGTGTCAAATTAAAAATTAGAAGAAAGTATAGGTATCTTAAATATGATTTTCCCATGATGCCCACAAGACTTGGCCATTGAAGAGCAGTTGAAACCTTGATGATGAAGAAGAAGAAGAAGATTGAGTAATCACAATCTCTAAACGAAACGGATGAATGGGAAGATGCATGGATGGAAAGGGAAATACGGGGGAATTACCATGAGAGAAGCTATGGCTCGTAGGTGAGCTGATAATAAAAACCGTGCATGACACGAAAAACATATGAACAGAGAACTTCAACTCCTAGTCATCAATCTTGTCAAGAAATAGATCATTACTTAAATTTAAGAAAAATTTTACTGAATTTTTACCAAAGTTGCTTAAGTTTTTAGGGAAGTTATTATTAAAATTTACGATATATAGTAGTCTTAGGCAAATTATTTGTCGTGCCGTCAATCGGAGGTCGTCCATGAGAGTGAAGTGGGTCGGCCTGATAAATTGTTTGCTGCATGAAAATTCCGACGTTATGTGGAATATAGTTCAAGAAAGGTCTAGTTTTTGTAGTGTTGTTGGGGCCAATAAGAGCGGTTCAGTTCTACAGCGAAGACGCTGTCCCCCCTCAGCTCACCCTAGCCCCGGGCCTTTTGCTCTTCTAACGTAACGTAAGCTCCAAGGCTTCACACCAAGTCTTCACTGACATAATATGCATGCTTAAGTTATTGTGAACGCTTAATGGCCTCTGCGCTCATTTGTTCCTCGTGTTCCACAGTCCCCATCAATCCATTGTGCCGTGTTTCACTAAACTATGACCTAACAAGTCAATCCCATTTTTCACTTTCCTATATCATAGCAACATATCTTTCCGGATAACATGGGAACCTCTTCTCTGCGTAAATCCTGCTTTTCATTTCATCTAGGAAGCGCCATTAGTAGTCACTTCTAGGTCCAGCTACAAAAGCAGCATAGCAGTAACCCAGGTCATAATTCTCTTAAGAAAGATTAACTTAGGGGCCGGGGTTTTTGTGGTTAGATTCTAAGTGCAGAAAGAACCCTATTATCTAGATGATTGGAATGTGAGGCTGATTTTATAATCTAAATTACATTACAAAACAGTTTTTATATTTAGAACTGGAAAAAAATAGAACACATAACAAAGTGTGATCGGAAAACTTGGCATAATAGTTGTAAAAGCATTATCCTACCATAAAACACGTGTTGAGAAATTATGAAGTAAATAAAGCTTAAACATTTAATAATTGATTGCTCAACCGGAAAAAGAAGAAGAAAGAAATTATTATAGTTCTTCTTAATTGTATTTTATTCTTCCAATTGTCCCTCACGCCCAGGATTCATTAAGAAACCTAAACAAAGGAAAATAATGGTAGTCTCACCGATAAGGATTAGATCTAGCAAAGTTAGTTCCTCACAACATGACAATTCAAATCGTTACTGGGAGAGGTACTCGCATTTAGTACTCATCAGTATCTTGAATAGGATTACTTCCAATAGGAAGATATCTATGATTTAGCGGAAAAAAAAATAATGATAGCCTCCTTTAGCTAACTGTATTATTTTGTTGGGACAAATATATTCGTCAAAAGGACGTTTTGCCCACTGTACAGATTAAATCTAAGTGAAGCAATTTTTTTTTGGGTGAAGTGAAGCAAAGTTTTATAGCCGTAGGATGAGTAATATAATTGCAAAATTAAAATACTTGCAATTTGCCCTATAACTTGCTAATATGTATTTTTAATATCAAAATCAATCAATAATTCAGATAATGTCTAAAAACACTAACTAAGCTCAAAATTATTATTGAAATTCTAAATAATAACTGCAGGATAAAAAAAAACTATCTGTGGTCCTAAATATAAGAGCTAGTTAACTAATTTAAGTACATTAAGAAAATAAGTTAAGTTAATTATTTATAACAAAATATATTGTCTTTCTTAAAATATTTTTGCTAATTAAGTGTATTAGTTAGAATTATCATTATTAGAAGGACTATCTAGAAAAAATAGATAAATATAAAAGATAAAATAAGTTAAAATCTTATATTTAGAATTAAAATAAAAGTAAGATGGATATGAAAGTCAAAGACTAGTCATTAGCTGTGCTTTAACCAATAAGCGCGCTTCAGTTGAACAGTGTTATGAAGGCTTGGCGCGGGTTCGGTTGTTGACAAATTCCCCAAAGCCAAGCTTGAACATATATGTCTAACAGAAGATCGGGATAAATGTAGTTAACCATCTCAGATTTGAGCCTGATAGTGATTTCCACTGAGAAATCCATAGGCCGGGCCTATGTATGAATCCTATCGTGGACCAATCAAAGTTGGGCCCAATTATGACATGACATTGGCAGCTACTTTTTTGGGGGCCAAAAAAATTCGGTGCAGCATAGCCGTTTCTTGACCATCCGTAAAAATTTCTTAAAATTATTCTCCTCTTCGACCACAGGTTGAATATTTGTCAAGTGAAGTCAAATTAATAACATAATAATGATATGATAAAAAACGAAGCTTATTGTATAAAAGGTTATATATGATTTGATGAAAAAAATGATGAGCACCTGCAATAAAAAATATCCACACCACAAAAAAAAAAAATTGCTTCATAAGAATGTGTCGATCCTACTTGAAATTTGACATGAAGAATGAAAATTATATGCCTAATGTTAAGCAAGAAGTGTGTCATCACTAATCCCTTTTCTTTTGAGATTAAAATACTCAGAGAAAATTTGTGTTTGTGTGTGCATATATTGTTGGAAAAATCCTACCGCTAAATGGACAAGCCCAAATCTACTTTAACCGGGGCATAAATGAAAATAAAGGAATATATGAGGCAATATATGCAATATACCCCTTATGGAATAACGGGAAATTTTAGTTTTTGACATGCACCGATGCACATACTTCGACATGCAAAATCACTGTGATACTACTCCTCCGGTCCTAATTATAAGACCCAATTGACTTATTTGAGGAGATTAAGGAAGTAAGTTAAGTTGGTTATTTATAATAAATAAGTGTTGTCATTCCTAAAATATCCTTGCTAATTAAGTATATTGGCTAAAACTATCATTATTAGAAGGATTATCTTGGAAAAAAAATGCATAAATATAAAAGACAAAATGGATTGGGTCTTATAATTAGGACTAAATAAAAAGTCAAATTGGGTCTTATAATAAGGACCGGAGGAGTACATAGATATTATGTAAATTACCCATAGATATTACATAGGTCATTTTGTGACCATTTCGTTTATGGGGCCCTAAGATATTATTTTGCGAAGTCTCATGTGTTAAGACCATGGACATTGTGAACAAGCGAGTCTGTATGAAAATGTTGCGTCCATAAGTAAAAATTATTACCTCCGTCCTCCGGTTCTAATTATAAAAGTTGATTGACTAATTTGAAAAATTAAAAAAAAAGTTAAATTAGTTATTGTAATAAATAGATGTTGTCTTTCTAAAAATATCCTTACTAATCAAGTGTATTGATTAAAAGGACTAACTTGGAAAAAAATATAAATATAATAGACAAAGTGGATTGTGGTTTTATATTTAGGACCAAAATAAAAGTCAAACAAAGTCTTATACTACCTTCGGTTCTAATTATAAAAGCCAGTTGACTGATTTGAGGAAATGAAGAAAAAAAGTTAAGTTAGTTATTTGTAATAAATAGATGTTATTTTTCCTAAAATATCATTATTCAAGTATATTGCTAAAACTATAATTACTAGAAGGACTATCTTAAAAAAATTAGATAAATATGAGAGACAAAATATATTAGGGTTTTATATTTATGACTAACATAAAAGTCAAACAGGATCTTATATTGAAGATCGGACGTAGTAATTTTTTTTTTGGTTGGTACACAATTGACTAACTGAGATAGATTTGAATGTTTTTTGGGTCGAACTGAATTGAAGGATTGAGGACCGGGAACAAGCCCTTGGGCTGTGGCTGATTGATTGGCTTCGCTTCAGAACGCAGCGGGTGGTCCTCACGCTCTGCTAAACGTGTGATTCTAGTTTGCGCGCGAAATTGCGGCAAATCATTAGGAGATCTCTCCCTTTCCTCTCACTACTCGACACGTGTGATTTCTGGAATGACTTGGATTTTCCCTTTCAGTGGGAAGCGGCACACCGAATCCTATTTCCACCCCCCATACCGAAATAAAAAATCCCCCCGGCCCAAAGACTGTATTCTCATAATCGAATGTGAACGGTTCAGATCTTTCACTTCTCTCTAATCAAACGGCTACCTTCACTTGTCGGATCACCCTGTCTTCCGCTCTCCGGGTCTCTTCTTCTTCCGATTTTAGCATCATCGGTTCTCTGAAATTATATCCCTGAAGCTCGTCTGTATGCATCTGTACAAGGATACGAACACCCTCAGGTTTTGATTTTTTTTCTTATTTCTGGGGTATTTCGGAATGTCAGCGTTGGAGTATCTTTCGCCGTTAACTTACAGCAAATTCTATCTAAATTCGAATTCGAATTTCTATCACTGGCAAGGATGGGGCTTTTCCCCACAGAAATCGACGTTTTTTTGCAAGAATTCGAGTCATTACGTTGCGAATTCCGGGGCGGTTCCGCCCTTTAGAGCTTACAAGCAAGTTAATTTGTCGAGGAATTCAGAGAGGTTCAATTTGTGGGGAGGTTTTGTGAGGAACTACGGACTCAGAAAGGGTTGTTGTAGCGTTAGAGCTAGCGGTCAAGAAAGCGATTCGACCGCGGCGGGTTCGGGTTCCAGTGAGCAGAGTGAAGCTGCGAAAGCCAGCGAGGGTCAAGGGGTCAAGAATTCGCCGACTTCCGGTTCGAACCGGAGGAGGGAGAAACATGGGAAAGGTGGGTGGTGGTGGAGTTCTAAGGGAGGGAAGTGGAGATGGCAACCCATAGTTCAGGCTCAGGAAATTGGAGTTTTGCTCTTGCAGTTGGGAATTGTGATTTTCGTTATGCGGTTGCTTCGCCCCGGGGTTCCATTACCTGGGTCGGAGCCGAGGACTCCCACTACGTTTGTTAGTGTGCCATACAGCGATTTCTTGAGTAAAATTAACAGTAATCAAGTGCAGAAGGTGGAGGTTGATGGTGTCCATATCATGTTTAAATTGAAGTCTGATGTTCAGGATAGTGAAGTTGCGGGAGCAAGTAAGTTGCAAGAGTCAGAATCGTTGATTAAGAGTGTCGCTCCAACGAAAAGGATAGTTTACACAACAACAAGGCCAAGTGATATAAAAACTCCGTACGAAAAGATGTTGGAAAATGAGGTAGAGTTCGGGTCACCGGATAAACGTTCTGGTGGATTCTTTAACTCAGCTTTGGTAAGGAAGTTGCATTTGAGACTCGAGAAACATTTTATGCTTTTGTAGAGTTAGCCACAGGCGTTAAGATGGTGCGGATATGGTGTTAGAATAATCAGAAATGTTAATTGCTAATGGTCTTAACTCGGGAAGTAATTTGTACATGTGTGTAACTAATGTATTTGAATTTACATTGATTATGAGGACTTTGATGCAGGGATAATTTATAAAGAGTTTAGAATTAAATGCTCTATTTTTTGTACCATGAGGAATCAAAAACCAAGGGAACAAAAAAGAACCAGATGGTTTTAATGCTGTTTAATGGAAGCTTCTTTTTTAATCTTGATTTTATGAGGTAAATCTGTCTGTATAAAACCCAACTTCTTTTTCACTACTGCTAACTATTCCACAGTGTAGATTGATATCTAGTTCCTTTTTACTGTGATTGTATAGTATCATGACTACAGAATGAATAAGAAACCTGTTTTTATACATTTGCCATGTCACCTTTTCATTCTATCAACTTTTTTTCATTTCATTCTACATATAGTGTGTCATACTCACTACATTATCGTATCATATGCACAGATAGCCTTGTTCTATGTTGCTGTGCTTGCTGGGCTTCTGCATCGATTCCCTGTGAGCTTTTCTCAGGTGGTAGATTGCTTGCCATGTCTTTTTAAGGCTTTCTCCCACTTTCTAGATGGTTAAAATGCAACATTTTTTTTTTTTGGTGAAATAAAATGCAACATTTTTCTGAGTGTATATATGCTCTGTACAGCATACTGCTGGTCAGATTAGGAACCGGAAACCAGGTACCTCTACTGGTGCAAAGTCATCTGATCAAGGCGAGGCTATCACTTTTGCTGATGTTGCTGGTGTTGATGAGGCTAAGGAAGAGTTAGAAGAGATTGTGGTAGGCTGGACTCTCTTAAGCTCATATTCTGCACTTCCCATCTGTAGGGTGTTTTAGACGCTAAAAGTTTTACAGCATGATCTTCTTTCATTCTTAGTTCTTTCCATGACAGAATTTTCTTGTCCCTTGTGCCCATGCCAGGAATTTCTTCGAAACCCAGACAAATATATTCGACTTGGTGCTCGTCCTCCTCGGGGTGTTCTCCTGGTGGGTCTTCCTGGAACAGGCAAGACTCTACTAGCTAAGGCTGTTGCTGGGGAAGCTGATGTGCCATTCATAAGCTGTTCTGCTAGTGAGTTTGTGGAGTTATATGTTGGCATGGGTGCCTCCCGTGTGAGAGACCTCTTTGCACGGGCAAAGAAGGAAGCTCCATCCATAATATTTATTGATGAGGTAAGAATGCGCATTACCTTGTTCATTGGGATGATTGGGTTCAACAACTACTTATCAGTATTTGATTAATCAGAATCTATTTTGGCATACAGATAGATGCTGTGGCCAAAAGTCGTGATGGGAAATTTCGTATTGTCAGCAATGATGAGCGAGAGCAAACCTTAAATCAGTTGCTCACTGTTAGAATCCCTTTGAGATCATTTCTTATTTTCTGATTATTAACTAATCCGTCTCTTTAAGGATAATGGCTAAAATCACTTTACAGGAGATGGATGGGTTTGACAGCAACTCTGCCGTTATTGTTCTTGGTGCAACTAATCGTGCCGATGTTTTAGACCCTGCACTTCGTCGACCAGGGAGATTTGATCGTGTAGTTATGGTTTGTGTTCTAGTTTCAATATCCCATTTGGTTTTCAGTATTGAATTAGTTCGTGGCTCTCCATATTTTTAGAACAACTGCCTCATTTATATCCCCTTTTCTATAGGTGGAAACTCCTGATAGGAGTGGAAGAGAATCCATCCTAAAAGTTCATGTTGCCAAGAAAGAACTTCCTTTAGCCAAAGATGTTGACCTCAGTGACATTGCTGCTATGACCACTGGTTTCACTGGGTAAATGCATTGGTTTCCTTGTGACTCCCTTTTACTTTGAATATGCTAAAGTTGAAATTTTCATCTGAATTATTTCACGCATCATTACAGGGCAGATCTTGCAAACCTTGTAAATGAAGCTGCCTTATTGGCTGGAAGACAAAACAAAATTGTTGTGGAGAAAATTGATTTTATTCAAGCCGTGGAGAGATCAATAGCTGTAAGTCATGTTTGTTATTCTAGCCAATATCTTTGCATTACTTTTCTATCCAGAGTAATAAGAGACATTTCTCATTTAAGAAATCATCTATCTGATTTCATTCCACTCTATCATCAAAATGGGTCTTAAGTTTGACCGTTTTGATTCTGTTGAAAAGAAAATGTCATTGAGGCCATGCATCTGAGGTCAACATAAATGTCGTGGCATCTATGAGCTAATTCGTTCTGGGTTTGGATGATAATACCTGAGGTTAAAATGACACAGTGTCTTTTCACCCCCCCCCCCAAAAAAAAAAAAAAACACAAGCAGGAGAAGAAGAAGAAAAGAGACAGTCTCTTCAGTGAGCTTGCTTTTCTAAGACACATGTGAATCAGTGTGGGGATGATTGAGTGGGAAAGAGCAATATATAATTACCAGAACTATTCAGAAAGTTGCAAGCTTAAGATGCATGGATAATGATTTAGCTGTGAGCTTGATTGTCAATGGAAACTACATTGTAGCTTCCAATATATTATGCTTTATGGTTATGTGGAGATTTCATCCAAAGAATTGGTTGTTGATAGAATACAATGGTGCTGTTCTCAGAGTACGAAGTCATTCTAACAAAGTGTCCAGCACTTATATGGGTCCTTATTTGCAAAACGTTACGTGGGAAAGATTGTGCGTGCTCATTTCTTTTTTCTCTTTTTTTTTTTGGGGGCCCGGGGGGGTGTCCTGTTACCTGTCTTTTGCCTGTGTCTGTGAAACTCACTTTGAAATTAATTATCATCGGTCATGTCATGGCAATATCATCTTTGTCCTAGTTCTGTTAATTAGAAGTTAATAACATCTGGAGTTTCAGATGGCCAATAGTTGACTCAGTTGGAAATTTATTTCCACAACTGAATAGTTGATTTGACGTGGGATGTGTGGCAAGAAGCTATATTTTACTGATTTTTATAATAACTAGTATTCCAATCACTAGTCTTAACTATTTCTTCATGTATTTAGTTGTCGCATTCTCAATAATTTTGGGTCAATTTTTCTTTCTTTATAATGGATGAGCTATGTGTAACATGCTATGTAGAAAATCTCAGTTTCATTAATGCGACTCTAGTTTAAAGAGTTGGTCAAGAAAATGAACCAAGCTGCTTTTTTCAGGGTATAGAGAAGAAGACTGCCAAATTGCAGGGCAGCGAGAAGGCTGTGGTTGCACGACATGAAGCTGGTCATGCTGTTGTAGGTACTGCAGTTGCAAATCTTCTTCCTGGACAGCCACGTGTTGAGGTAAACTATGGAAGATATTAGGTTTATGACTAAAATATTTGGTCACACTCTCATGTATTGATGCTGTGCTTGCATTGTTGTGCTTTTTGTGTTCAACCCTTTGGCATTCAGCTCGAAATTTAAGAACTGTGCCTGTACTCATAGTTACTTTGGTAACTAACAATTTTTGGCCCGTGTAGGCTAAATGTGAGATTTATACTATTCAACCTTTGAAAAGCTTTTTATTCTTATTCCTTTGAATTTTCTAATCAGTTCATGAATAAGACCTAGGTTTGATGAATGATGTATAAATTGATATTCTCAACATTGTGTAATTATAAACCAAGACTTCAACAGGATTGGAGGTTTTCGCTGTCACTAAATGCTTTGGCCCTTAGTCTTTCTTTTGAAAAATAGCGACTGAGTTTGGATGACTGGCAATCAGGGATTGTGCTCTCTCTTGTATGTAGATGAGTTTGGGTACTTGGAATACTATGTATGATTTTTTTCTGCAAGGCTATGCATATTTTTTGTGTTATTGCTGCTAGTGTGCGCGCATGCAATGGGTAAATTCTGTATTTGAAGTTGCTAGTTGCCATGCTGCTTATCTTTTCATTAATTATTGCTTATTATAGATTTCTCAGTGCCTTACTTCATTTCTTTTTTGTTATCAGAAATTAAGCATCTTGCCAAGGTCAGGAGGGGCTTTGGGATTTACTTATATTCCTCCAACCAATGAGGATAGATATTTGCTATTCATTGATGAGTTGCGTGGTCGCCTCGTTACCCTTCTTGGAGGACGTGCTGCAGAAGAAGTTGTTTACTCAGGTAGAGTGTCAACAGGTGCACTTGATGACATTAGGCGAGCAACTGACATGGCATACAAGGCAGTAGCTGAGTATGGTCTTAATCAGACCATCGGCCCTGTTTCAATAGCCACACTTTCTAATGGAGGAATAGATGAGTCTGGAGGAGCAGTTCCTTGGGGAAGGGATCAGGTCCTGCAGTTTATTTAGTTCTTTCTTTCTCTTGTTCAATTTCTTCCATATGCTGATTTCAGTCTGAACACTAACAGGGGCAACTTGTTGATCTGGTACAAAGAGAGGTGAAAATGTTGCTGCAGTCTTCTCTGGATGTAGCACTTACCATCGTGCGAGCTAATCCTACTGTTTTGGAGGGTCTTGGTGCGCAGTTGGAAGGTAATATCTTCTAGTATTTACGGATATCTGGTTTGGCACAGTTTATGATTGATAGCCGACAAATAAGTGATGAATATATATTTTAATTTAAATGAATGGGTATTATGCACGTCAAGTTCTTTTAAGACGTTGCTATCTCAGAAGAAGGCTTAGGCTAAAATCTTTAAATACATAGCTCTAGGTTCATTCTAATTTGTGAGAAGCAAGGATAGTGGGGGAAATGTACTTTCTTTTCTGTAGCAGCCATAGCTTCTTAGCCTCTATGAAATGTTTCTATTGCATTCTATCTCATCACATCCCAGTTTGTCATGCAATATCTTAGAATTGCTGTCAATACCTCGGTGTTGATCCATGATACTCCTTTGTTTTGCAGTCTAAGGATATTTAAACAAGCCAATTAAGAATTCTCAAATGTGTTAGTACTAGCAAGTGCATGTTCAATGCAATCATTAGTTCTCCCTAGAGGCCCGGATTATCATGAGCAGACATATTAATGACAAGGAAAGCATTTTAGCTATGTTACTAAATGCTTGCTTTGCTTTTGTAGCCCATATGCTGTATCGCACCATTAATCGATAAATGAATGAATGGACGAGTATTAATGATAGATTCAGGTTTTGATCTTTAGATGGTAGTTCAATATATAGCGCTCTTCTGAAGGGATTTTTTTTTTTTTTTTTTTAAATGACCTCATGATATGGAAAACAGCTTATCTTTTGGGCTTATGTTATACACTGATGATCTTTAATCACTCTGTTTGGGATTATCACGCATGTTGTCTTAAACTTATTCTTCAGAAAAGGAGAAGGTGGAGGGTGAAGAGCTGCAGAAGTGGTTAAGATTGGTGGTTGCACCAACGGAGCTTGCACTCTTTGTCCAGGGCAAGCAAGAGTCTCTTCTCCCTTTGCAAGTGGGTTCCTGAGAAGCTGAAGAGTTCTCTTATGTGCTAGCAATGTGGGGTGAAACCCGGAGTATTATCTTTGACGTACATACATGGCCAAGCTGGGGAGCTTGTCCCCCAGCTAGCATTAGCTTACCTTCACAACCTTTGTATATTCCTTACTGAGGTAAAATTTGGCGCCATTTTTAACACATAGCCAGCCTGTCTCGTGTTGACTTGCAATTTTCTCAGCCGAAGTCGAGAAGTCAAGATGAAAGAAGTACATACATCAGTGCCTCGTCACAGGTTCCATAGCTGTTGTCACTTTAACTACTTTCCTTACATAAGAGCAGATAGTGAAATCTGTTGTATATTGATTATTATTCATGTGATATCCCGCAGTCTGCAATTGTAATTTTTATACAGTTGTATACATCATGATTTTGTGAAATATATAGTACTCTGATATATGTTACTCCAAAATATATTTACTGCTACTAGATGGGATTTCTGTGTATGGCACGGAGCTTGGGAAGTGATTTACGTTGTTAGTTTCTTGTGAGTAATGTGACTTGTTATAGCTTTTATGTATATTGATTACAAGTGACATGGTCGAGTGGCCCTTCAATACAGTGCTGTGTGTAGAATGATTTGTCTGTTAGAAAGGAACTTAGGGTGAAGGGAATTGTTGTTTTGTGTGTGAGGAAGAGGGAATTGACCCCATGTGTTGTTGAGTCTGCATCATCACTGTCTTATATGGGCAAGTGACTTGATCAGACTGTTGCTAGTCTTTTGCCCAGACGTGAGTGATTGCTGTGATTTTTGTACTCGTTATGGCCATGATCTCTGATATTTTTGAAGGGACACTAAAATATCTGTGTTGCTTTCTCAATGCATTATATCTTTGAACTAGTGTTCGTAGCAAAAGCACATAGCATGCTTTTGGTTGGACCGTTCTCCTTTGTGGATGAGTTTTCTTGAAAGGGAACAGTGCCATGAAATTGATTTCTCGAATTTAAATTATTTAGAGTTATAATTATCTTATATATTAGAAGAATTTCTTTTATTTAGATTTAGAAGTAGTTTTTTTGTTGTTGTTAATTTTGAAAGATCAAATCATAATTTTAAGGAGTATGAGTAATTCCACAGAATAACTTCTATTTAAGATTGGGAGGAATAACTCTTTGTGATAGATATAATACATTTTATATGGCAAATGAACTCAGCCATGAACTTGAATAGAAAAGATCAAAAGAAAGAAAGAAAAGAAAATGGTAGATTTTAACTTGATCTTTCCATATGTTGGAAGATAGAAGATATTCTTGATGTCGCATGGACGTGGACGCTTCACTACCGGGGGAAAAAATTTAGGTAGAATTATCACGACGAAAATTGGATAATGTGTGTGCGCGCGTCCGCGCGCGCGTGTGATTTATTAAAACGCAGTTGGTATGGTTAGTTAATTATTTACGATTGAGTTTTTTTTTTTTTAAAAGACAAGTTCCGAATATGCATTTTTATTAAGTTCTAAATATCAACTCACTAAAAGAAAATAAAATAGTTGTGCAAGAGTGTTTCTGATTCAAGAGTGCAAACAAGGCTCATAATTTACATATAAATAATACTTCCTATTTGTTATATTCCGTGCCAATATATAAGAAAACATGCTTATGTTTAATGACAAAAAATATTTTAAGAAAAAATAAAGCAGAAAAAAGACATGTTAATGTCATAGTACTATTTTGATTAAAAGACAAGGAGGACTGTAACTAACAAATTAATGGTTGAGATGATAAATGATCTTATTTTCAAAATAGTTTGAGAATATTCCAAATTATACGCTAAAAAAAGGAAGGACAGTAACTAAGGGAGCAATCCTTTTTTCCCCCTCCATGTAAGAGAAGTATTGACTGTTTAAGAAATTTCCACCTTTTGGGGGACAAATTACTTCTAAATTGGATTAACAAACTAATACGGCACCACATTCTCAGTATAACCTAAATTAGTATTAGTTTTGTCAAATCAAATAATAATTTGGGAAGTTATTTTTAATCCTCCCTGTCCATATAAACCCTTCAACATAACACAAATTCATTAAACTTTGACAAAATAAAAAAAATTAAATTTGAATAACTTTTTGTAAATTTTAAATAATAAGCTATGTGATTTTAACAATATAGCAATATTTGGTTGCATACAACATTTGAAAGTTGCTAGAAGCCATGTAGGCTGAAATTTTTATTTACAAATTTTTTTAAAATAAAAATAAAATTATCGAAATAAAAACAATATATTCTAATATGTTTTAACCATGTTACAAAATTCAAAATTTTCATCAAACAGCTTCAAACCTGACTCTCTTTTCTTTTGTTTTTTTAAGGGAATAGTTGCGAAAGAAGCTGATAAAGACTAGTAATCATTTTGATGCAGCATTTGGTATCAAAGAAATTTAGATGAACGGAATGTCGTAGTAATACAGATGAAACTTCGAATTTGCCTCTTTTTTGCATATAAAACATAAATAATTTAACTCATTTTTCATGCTTCAAGTAAAACAATGCACCAAACAGCGTGTATAATTGTAACCATGGAAAGCAAACACTTCAACTTGAGTAAGCATAGTTTTGGGTTGCTACTGTTTTATATTCCTCCGATTCTTAATATAAGACCTATTTAACTAATTTGATTAGATTAAAGAAGTTAAGTAAGTTAATTAATTATAAGAAAAGTGACACATTTTTTCTAAAACACCATAATCATCTTTCTTAATACCCCATTTCCCTCTTCTACCTGATCATAGTTGAGGGAGTATTCATAGGGATAATTTAGAGAAAATTGATAAATATGAGAAATGGGTCTTATATTTAGGACCAAAACCAACTCAAAAATTGAATCTTATATTAAGAACCGGAGGAATAGTATAATATAACTCCCCCTACTCCACTTACTCCTTCAGTCCTAAATATAAAACTCCTTTTATAGTGTAATTTACGTTACAAAAAGAGTCTTATATTTAGGATTAGAGAAATATATACATATAACCTTTCTCTACTTGATATAAAATCTAATTTATATTTAAACTATAGAATAATTCTTATGTTAACAACAGAAAGTAGTATAATATATTTTTTAAAAATAATTAAATACTTTTCAAATTCCAATAATATAGTAGAACAGGAACACTCAAAAGATTGTCTACTTCTTTGTCTGGTGTAAAAGGAAAACTTTATCATTGTTATCCAAGAAAATTATGGATTTTCATATCTTTTCAAATAATTCTCGTGTTATAGTTTAACAATATCGAATAATTCTTTTAATTTTTTAAATATGAAATTGAGTTTAAATTTTTCAAAAACAATATAATAGTTATATGAGTTATGATAAAAAAAAACTGTTTATTTTACTACTCTTATAATTCATCCATTCACTCATATATTTATCATTTTATTATTTACCATTTATCATTTAATATGGAGTATTATTTACAATGAGATACGACAAAAAATATAAGAAATTTTTTTCCGGTCACTATTCTTTGTTTGTTTGGACCAGATTCTGGTCCCTGTTCTTTATTCTTGTATTTTTTTTTAAAACAGTTTTTTAATTACAACCACAAATATTAAACAATTATAATATATTATTGGGATGATGACTCTCGTACAAATATCTGAAAGGTTCACAAAAGATCACGAGAGACCCAGGGGCGGAGCCACGTCATGTTTCCTTTTTGAACACTTTTTAGCGTCGTTTCTTCTTGAAAGATGAGGATGACGCGAGGTGGCCACGACCATAAATAAATACTACATGATGTTTATATAAAAACTAATAAATTAATTTAAATAAATTAAAAAAATTAATTATTTATAATAAATAGATATTATTTTTCTTAAAATATTCTTATTAATGATTAGAATTACTATTATTCTAAGGATTATCTTAAAAAAAAAAATTAAATATGAAATGCAAAAGAATTAAAGTCGTATATTTAGTACCAAAATAAAAATCAAACGAACTCTCATATTAAGAACTTGAAATAATATATTTTAATAATCTACTGAAAACTTAAAGATATTAAAAAATTTAAAATTATTAAATTCTAAATATAACAACACTTTAATGAAGTTCTATAACATTGAATTTGCAAATAAGAACATGTTTTTATAAAAAATTTATTAAGAAATTAGTACTTTCAAATTGTGTTGATATAATATAAATACTTCTCTTTTGCCCGAGATTAGGACAATAATTTTTTTTCTTTATTTAGATTATTCTCACTGGAAAGGAATCCAGAGTGCGTTATCTGTGGCTTCCTAATCCCTATAAAGCTGGCCAACTAACGCGCCAC
Source organism: Neltuma alba (assembly GCF_004799145.2). Lineage (NCBI taxonomy): Eukaryota > Viridiplantae > Streptophyta > Magnoliopsida > Fabales > Fabaceae > Neltuma > Neltuma alba. Next base: position 64,507 of record NW_021637020.1, on the reverse strand, counting down.
TTATTGGGCATTGGCACTCCTTTCTTCTTTCACTCGCTCACTCGCTGTGACAACACCAAGCGTTTCCGTTCAGGTTCTCTCCCATTCTCTCTCTCGGCTTTAGTTACATTTTCTCATCCTTTCGTAATAACGTTGCAATTCTCGTTTAGATTTGGTTTTTAAGTAGCATCTTCCCTGGGCTGTTTCTGTTTCTGCTCTGTGAAGGTGAAAATTCTCACTCCATTCGTGCAGTAAGGTGAATAGAGATAAGTTAGGAAGATGTAGCGTTGAAAAATTCGGATTTTACATCTGTGGCACATGCAGAACATTTGAGAAGGGATCTGCTTGTCCTACGGTAAAATAGATTCCTGTGGTATGACGTTCGTGGTTGAGCGTTGGGTTCTCAATAAAATTTACTTTATCTGCCAGGCTAGAGCTTGGCCGTAGGGTTCAGTCGTGGGAATGGTTGTGTAGTCTCAATCTTCACCCGGTTTCCTGAAAAAAGAAAAATAACAGAAAGTCTTAATCCTTAATATTATTCAAATACAAAACTTTGCATGTCCTGAAGCTGTCAACTCTCCGACAATTTTATCTTTAATAATGTTTAAAACATAAAAATTGACACATAAATATCTTAGACTGGGACTTGTGAGAGTGAAGTGAAGGAACGAGTTAGGTGAGTTTTTGGTTGTGTCTGCAATCCTTCACTTCAACGGGTAAATTTTACCTTTATCCACCAGGCATATCGGAATTCTGATCATCCTTACCGGTTTTTCCTTTGTCAGGTTCTGAAATTTTTATGTAGAGCCTTTTGCCCCTTTTTACCGCTTCATCTCCTCCCCACACCCCCCCCCCAAAAAAAAAAAGAAAAAACAAACACTTTGCTCCAGTTTTACCTGTCTTATTTTTCCCCCCCTCCTGTTTTTGTGTCTGGTTTAAATTTAGACTGGGAAGTTGCAACAAGTGCATCTGGGTTAAAAGCTTTTATTCTCTAAAAATTTTTTCTCATCATGTTTTCTTTCATCTGCATGTATAGAAAGTCTTTTTTCTCCAAATTTTGTTATGGAGGTTTTTAGTTGCTACTATTGTAATTCTAATACAGGCCATTGGCTTGTCTAAATGCTTACGATGATAAATGTAATTTCTCTTCCTATAGATTTATGTTGGTATCTTTAGACATTAAACGTACATATCTGTTGTCCTTAAAATGAAAATTGATCGACTTTTAAAACTTGAATTTCTCTAGTTCAGCATCAATATGGCGTCAGTTCATGCTAATGCGACATCAATTGTTGGCAAGAATGGCAATCATGTTTCTCAACCAAAGCTTGCCGGTACTGCATTCTTGCCTGGATTTGATGTTACTGGGCGCGTTTCCAGTAGTTGGAAGAAAGAACTTGTCCCATTTTCCATGGCCTTGGGCCCTAGAGCTACATTGACATTTGATCCTCCAACTACTAATTCAGACAGAAGCAGACAAAAGAAGAACACTGTTGACCCTGCTTCTCCAGATTTTCTGCCTCTTCCTTCCTTTGAACAATGCTTTCCAAAAAGCACAAAAGAACACAAGTATGCCTTGCATGTGTCTCTCATTATTTTATACAATTATTTGGTTTTATTTCCAGCTGTCATGGCTTTTCAATTTTTCATAGTTGTATTCAGATAATACATATAAGATGTCTTCAAATGACTCAGGGTTTTATATTATGATGTTTTAGGGAAGTTATACATGAAGAAACCGGTCATGTGCTCAAAGTTCCCTTCAGACGAGTTCACCTGTCCGGGGATGAACCGCACTTCGACGCCTATGATACTAGTGGCCCTCAAAATATAAGCCCAAGGATTGGTATGCTGATCAAGCTTAATTCTATAAATTCCCTATATTACAATTTCTTGTGACTAGTGTTGGGTAACTTGGGCTCATAAGGAATCAAGACTGATTGTTTTTTGGGTGAATCAACCGGCATTTATTCTTTGTCTTTGTCTATCAATATTTCCTGATTATCTTGATCTTTTTATTTTTTGCATTTCATGCTATCTTTATTAATGAGGCACTACAGCTAAATTATTATTTTTGTTTCCATTCTATCACTTGTTCTGTTCGTTTCCTTTCTGAGGTGTGTCAAACTGTTTCGGAAGAATTCTTGCAACTAGCTTAAACTTGTAATTAATTGGCTCTTCCAGTCCTCTTCCATATGGCAATCATTTATCAATGAATTTACTAAGATGCTATAAGTGGCTTGTATGCAATCTTGTACCTGAGCTTTTTTTCCTTTTCCTTTTTAAATGGTAGTCTAGTATGAGGTTTTAGTGTAGTTTTAGTGTAGTTTAGGGCTTCTCATTTTCTCCACTGGGTGTTTATTATGTACTAAACTAACCAAGGCTCTCATTTCTCGGACGTGGCACTGGGCATGCTCATGCATTCATATAAAATCACATCGAAATATAGTGTTGCAAATGAAAGATAGTCAAATAAGCATTTTCTTTTTAATTTCTTTTATCATCTAGACTTTCTAACTTCCATTACTATTTTCGTAAAAGACAGAAGTGAATGATGGGATTAGTAATTTAATTCGAAAACTATAGTTTGGCTTTTCTATCACACCAAGACTCAAGAAAGACTTGTGGTTTCTTTTCTGGTGGGTTTTGATGATCAGGGCTCCCTAAGTTGCGCAAGGACTGGGTTGACAGGCGGGAGAAAATAGGTGCGCCAAGATTCACTCAAATGTATTATGCTAAGCAGGGAATCATTACTGAAGAGATGCTATTTTGTGCTTCCCGTGAGAAGCTTGACCCAGAGTTTGTCAGGTCAGAAGTTGCTCGTGGACGAGCTATCATCCCTTCCAACAAGAAGCACCTGGAACTAGAGCCCATGATAGTTGGAAGGAACTTTTTGGTGAAAGTAAATGCAAATATTGGAAATTCAGCTGTTGCAAGCTCTATAGAAGAGGAAGTCTACAAGGTTCAGTGGGCAACTATGTGGGGAGCTGATACAGTCATGGACCTCTCCACGGGTCGCCACATTCATGAAACTCGAGAGTGGATCCTACGGAACTCTTCTGTACCAGTTGGGACTGTACCAATCTATCAAGCACTTGAAAAAGTAAATGGAGTTGCTGAAAATCTCAGCTGGGAAGTTTTCAGGGATACCCTGATTGAACAAGCTGAACAGGGTGTTGATTACTTCACCATACATGCAGGAGTGCTTCTAAGGTATATCCCATTAACAGCAAAACGCATGACTGGAATAGTCTCCCGAGGAGGATCCATTCATGCAAAGTGGTGCTTAGCTTATCACAAGGAGAATTTTGCTTATGAACACTGGGATGACATCCTTGACATTTGTAATCAGTATGATGTGGCCTTGTCCATAGGTGATGGGCTACGACCCGGGTCCATCTATGATGCAAATGACACTGCTCAGTTTGCTGAACTCTTGACACAGGGAGAGCTGACCCGTAGAGCATGGGAGAAGGACGTGCAGGTGATAGATCTTTTATGTTTCTTGATAGTATTTTGGTGATAAAGATATGGAAAGATAAATACCACAGTCTTTAATCTCTGTTTGAATTGAACTCATAATATGCACATAAAACTGTTGAATGCTTTTCTTTTCATCTTTTGTTTGGTTTAAATCTTGCTGGATTTCTTGGGACTAACCTAAACAGCTCTTATTTGTTTTATACGCTTGGGTTTGGATAGACCAGTACTCTGGTGAGGGGGATATTTCAATTGCTCTTGAATTTCGTACTTCTATCAAGGCTAGTAAAACTACCAGTTGCTCTTCCTGTCAAACTTTAACATGGTGCATTATTTATAAGAAAACTTGCTCCAGGCTCGCCCTATCTTTATTATACCATAGCCACTACTTACATCAGCTAAAGGAATACCATTACTGTCAATACTTCCTTGGCAAAAATGAGCGATTTTATTTTCTAACAGGTGATGAATGAAGGACCTGGCCATATACCAATGCACAAGATTCCTGAAAACATGCAGAAACAACTGGAATGGTGTAATGAAGCTCCATTTTACACTCTTGGTCCTTTAACAACTGATATAGCTCCTGGTTATGATCACATCACCTCTGCAATTGGTGCTGCCCATATTGGAGCACTTGGCACTGCTCTTCTATGTTATGTGACTCCAAAAGAACATCTTGGGTTGCCAAATAGGGATGATGTGAAGGCAGGAGTTATAGCTTACAAGATATCTGCTCACGCTGCTGATTTAGCAAAAGGTCATCCACATGCTCAATCCTGGGATGATGCATTAAGCAAGGCTAGATTTGAATTCCGATGGATGGACCAGTTTGCCTTGTCATTAGATCCAATGACTGCTATGTCCTTCCATGATGAAACACTGCCATCAGAAGGTGCCAAGGTAGCCCATTTCTGCTCTATGTGCGGACCTAAATTCTGCTCTATGAAGATAACAGAGGATGTGCGTAAGTATGCTGAGAAACATGGTTATGGGAATGTTGAGGAAGCTTTAAAGCATGGGATGGATGCTATGAGTGCTGAATTTCAAGCTGCCAAGAAAACTGTCAGTGGGGAACAACACGGTGAAGCTGGTGGAGAAATTTACCTGCCAGAAAGTTACATAAATTCCAAGGAGGGGTAAGTTTTACTCCTGCATGCATTGTAAATTACACCTATCTTTAGAAGCTTCTTCACTGTCTTATGTCAATAGAAATGAGGTGGACTTCTTTTCAATTTTCATGACATTTGTTTCCAAGTATCTACAGACGCCTTACTCTGCCGCATAAAAAATTTGTCTGCCTGTTATGTAATAAATAAAATGAGAGATAGTTAAGGATTGGGTTTATGAACTATGGTCTATAAAAGGGCACAAAAGGTTTCCCATCAGCAGATATGGAAATGTCTTACGAAACTTCTCATGCAGGCCCATATGAATGGAGTGACTGATCGAACATTTGAAATGGAACTTGGAGCTGGTTGCATATTAGGCGTATCAGATTGGTGAAGAATAATTTTCAAGTTTCAAGCTGCCGGAGAATGCAAAGTTCAGTTTGTTAGACAATCTTTTAAACTCTATCCTTATTCTGTCTGTCTGGTGTCCAATAATTTCCATGAACAAACCTATCATTTTAACTAGTTCCACCTTTAGATTGGTCTTCATCTTTTGGGAAATCTTATTAACATCCAAGATGCACCAGGGGTGCCTTCATCTGCATTAGCTCCGGCTTTGAAGAGCTGGGATGCTAGCAGATCGGGCTGAGATAGTCCCTTTGAACCTGAACAGGGTAAAGCCTGCGTAGGGAGCGTGCATTGTTCCTTTTTTCTGCGTTTTTGTATGCATTGCAGCAGTGCAGGGAGTTTGCGTTGTAATCTGGTTTGAGCTAGCTAGCTAGCTGACTTCTGGGAAGCAGATTCTGCATGACGATCATGAAGTTTCAGAGAACCAAATCTTTACATAACGAGATCTGGCTCATGTCCCTTGGCACTTTAAGTTGGTGAACTACTATGTGAAGGGTAATTCTATGGAGCCTTCTATTTCTTGGAAGATTTTTATTATTAGATGCATGCAGTGACAACATAAAGATGCATCTAATAATGAGAATGTTTAAAGTTTTCAGAAGTAGAATTCCCCATAAAATTATTTTAAAAAAACTGCTTACATCGTAACATCAACAAATTTCAGAAGTGCTGAATTTTTCGATTGACGTGTGCCGCTGCCAGTCAAATTAAAATTATATCGCTGAAACAAATTGAAACTGGTGCCATCTTACTATGTTTGCTGAATCATGAGATTCTAACATAATATATTAAGCAATACTTGTACTGAAATTCTAACATACTTGATAAAAGAATATTTAAGTAATATTCAATCACAATCTGTTTTGTATCCCTGAATGGAATATTTTGGCTAGGCAAATAAGCTCATTGGATATGGGATCTTGTTTTTATCTATTTTTATCTTTATGGCTGTAAAGCTGTGCAAGAAGCTTCCCAATTTTAATTGAACTTTTACCTGCACTTAAAGTATAACTATGCAATCGAACTTTATCGATCTTGTGTGACAGAATTCTGCTTTTATATATCAAAATTTAAATCCTTGAAACTTTGTTTATTGAACTGCCCTTTTTATCTTTCTAGATTTCACATTTACATGCGAATGTAAGACGTTTAGTTTATTGTTAAGTGAGATTTATCATGTCAACTTGTTCACACTTGGAATTACACCTTTCTGAGTTTGTAATGACATGATCGTGTACCGAGGTGGTTGTGGGAGATGAGTTTCCTCCTTTTTCCTTTTTTTTTTTGTTATAAAAATATTTTGGAATGACTTGTAAATTACTTTTTCAGTTTTTAATATAAGACTCATTTAACTAATTTGATTAGATTAAAGAAGTTAGATAAATTAGTTAATTATAAGAAATGTGACATGTTTTTTTTCTAAAATACCATAATTATCTTTCTTAATACTTTATCATCATCTTCTTCTATTTGATTATGTTTGAAGAAGTATTCATGGAGATAATTTAAAAAAATTAATAAATATGATAAATGGGTCTTATATTTGGGATCAAAACCAACTCAATAATTTGGTCCTATATTAAGGACCGGAGGAGTAACATTTATATACATAATGATTCTTTAAAGATCCACTCTCTTATGATCTTAAAATTTAAAAAGCACCCACCATGTACTTTTAATTTGTACATTACTATGAAAATCTATATATCTATATGATTAGTATACGTGCTATTTTTCCTCTCTTAAAAGTAGGTTCTTAGGCACTATTATAAATACCATTTCCTCTCTAACTTGCATGCGTTTTTGTGATGTCGATACAATATCTTTGAGGTTAAAATGCAAAAATATACTTATTTACCAAAAAAAAAATGTGTTAATATGATGAACCAAGTATATATCAGTCGATACCGGGGCTTTTAATGTCAAACAAAAGAATCAAAATGTGAAGTGAGATTTAAAAAGATAAAGTAATCATTGCAACAAAGTAGTCAGTAGTATTTTCACCAAAAAAAAAAAAAAAGTTAGTAGTACTCATGGTTTTGCTTTCCTCCAAATAACGGCGAAACCATTGGCAGTTTTCTGGTCCCTTGTTGAATTATGAGTGGGTCACCCACACACACACACACATCTCCCTCACATACATTTTTTTTAAATTTAATTAATGGAATAAAAGGGGGGTTTCTTAGATAGTAATTAACTTAATATGCCTCTTCCCACTACCTGCAAAAGCACAAAAGGGTGAGCATGTGGCATTGCAATGAATCAGAAAAGTAAACAAACAATGGAAAAGTGTTACACTAAACATTTGTATCTTCCTTCCCCTTTTTACCCATCCAACCTCTTTTTCCCACCGCCTTAACCCACTTCCCTGTCCTTTCCAAAAAAAAATTCCATTGTATTTGACTGTGAAACACAGGTAATTAACATTGAACTTACAGCTAATGGACAAGAGTGGATTTTTTTTACCCGATTTTTATCCGGTAGTAGAATTTTTGACCGCTTTTTCTTATCACTTGGAACTGAAGAATGTAAATGGCTTGATGAAGGCTTTTGAATATTTTATTATAATTTTTTTTTTTTAAAACAAAGAACCTCTCACTGCATAATTGCGATATTCCTCCACCAAACTCTGCTTCTGGGTCTCACCTACACTTTCTTCTCTGTTCACAACCACGTCACGACATAAAAACACCTTCTATTCCTCCTCTGTTTCACTAAGCAGTAACAACACAATGAACCAAAGAGGATCCTTCAATCGCCAAACAAGCTTCTCATGGTCTCAGAAGTACACTTCTGGAAGTAAAAATTCAGCCTCGAGCAGGTACATGAGAAGCTGCACCTTCGGGTTCATCCCAGATAAGTCTGAGTTTTCAGCTATGGAGTTTCTGAAACATCTTGCAGAGAGAATGGCCAGAGCTATAAGATTTGTGTCTGAAGAGAGAAGAAGAAGAAGAACGAGAAGAAGAACAAGAAGAAGTAACTTGCCACAAAATCCATCTCCTTCCTTGGGAAGATCAGATTCAAGAACAGGTAATGGAGGCTTTGTGGATTCTTACAGGTCTGATGCAGTGGAGGACTGTATTGAGTTCATTCATTCCTCCTTTTCAAGATCAAACTCCACAGCCAACTCTCTGACTACTCAATAATGATCCATTTTGGGAACATTATAAACTTCCTTTGAATGTGTTCAGGTCTGCAAAAACGGCAAGCTTAGAAGCTACCATCCAGAAGGCTACTCTGTTTAGTATAGATTCTTAGACTCGTTAACGATCAAATTAACTTGATCTATTTTATCTTCTATAAGCTGAGTTTACTTTTACTGGGATGCTGCTTTGCTGAGATTCTAAGGGTTTGCATTTGCGATTTCAGCAAAAAATAATTGGATTATGAGACAACACATCAGGGTTTCTTCTTGTTTTCATTTTCTGCCTTCCTTCCGGCTACCTCACTTTGATTTTATAGAATCCAGGTGGTTTCAGTCTCGTTCTGTTCAAAACTTTAAACAGAAATCCATTCTATGTAAATGTCATTCCACTTTCTCTTAGAACATATAAAATGGGCGGATGAGATCTTAAACAAGAGAAGAAGATTGAAACTCTTTGAACAGTATAGAATCTGAAGCTGACTTTTTTAACTGATGAGTATGTAATTATGTAATAGGATAGGGGTACATTAAGGGGAAAAAATCAAAGACAATGATTAATTTAATTAAAATTATTGTAAATTGAAACGGCTCCCCCAAACTTTTAGCATCCCAAAGGTAACTGATAAAAATTCAGTAACCACGTTGTTTTTTAATGTCATTCAATTCAAATGTTGGGTGCAACCTACTCTGCTTCTTCTGCTCCTCTTGTCCTCTAAATAAAGTTCACTCTGTGCCACTCCTGTCTTACAAAATACCATATGATTTTATTAACAAGTGATACTAACGGCTTGTTTGAAATTTTTAATTTTTATTTTTATCCCCATTAATTGTTAGTTAATCTTACTGTATTAATTATCTACTCACTCATTTTTTTTCCTCCATAAATGAGGGTGTTTTTAAAAAATAAGTTACATTTTTTTACATATTTATTGTATTTAAATAATTTCCATCAACATTTTGATTTACATAATTTGGTTATTTATATTACCTGTGGTTCTAATTATAAGACCTCGTTTGTAGTCTATAAACAAACCTTATAATTAAGACCGGAGATAATATCTTATAAAAAATACCAGCAGTAATTTGAAATTGAGATTGTATTAAGTGATAGAAGTTATGGGACTAGTTAATTGACATATATTAAGGTGTTTGGGTAACCCAAAAGCACTTCTCAGAAACACTTTTCTGCAAATCGAGACAAATTCCTTCACATATTTATTTTATATACCGTAAAGTATTTTTAAAACATAGTTTTGTTTTAGTCAAAAGTTGAAATTGAGAAGTGGGAAAACAAAATAAAAGTACCTTACAGCAAACTTCAATCTGTCAGACAGAAATATTAATAATATCGATAACCAGTTGGAAGTACCTGACTACCTGACACAGTGAATCAATGTGTTTGTTAATTACAAGGACCCATAAGCTAATTAAGTAGTATCTCCGGGATGTAGTTTGTAGTTTAAATTAAGTACTACCTTCCATCCCAAATATAAAATAAATTAAGTACTACATTTAGTACTATGAAACATGAAAATAAAATCTGGCTTGAGGATGATTTGTATATGACAAGTCACATAACTGCAATTTTTTTCTCTAATTTCTTGATCGTTAACCTTTTTGTTCTTTTTCCTTCAAATTTCGAATGGTGATGGCCTGATAGCCAACGGATCTCAAAATCATTAATCCACTCTCTTCAATTTAAATTAAAATATATATATTATTAGTGAGATGCGTTTTATAAATTGGTTGTATCTTATCAGATCTCTAAGGCAAAAGTTGAACAGAACAGAACAGACTTAACCGCAGCATTATGATTATGTGTTATCACATGCAATTGGATGTTTCTCTTTGGCGATTATTTTCTACTTTTAAGGTTCAGCTCTGAATGTCAATACGAAGTGTAAAAATTTTAACCAATCATATTATTTATGGACTATGAAAAATGTGGCTCACTACTCATTAGCCAAGACCCAGTCTATGGACACAGCGGCCCAATTATTAGACAACATAATAAGGCGTGGCCCCAGTTTAGGATAAACATCCAATCATATAAAACTGAGAGATGGACCCAATTTGAGAAGTGGGTTTGCATTAAATAACGACTAAATTATCCTGCCTCATGTCTTTAATATAACATGTAATTTAATTAATTTGGATAGATTAAAAAATTAATTAAACTATTTATTTATTAAAAATATAGATTAAATTTTTTAAAATACCTTTTTAAATAATTTGCATTAAAACTACATCTAAATACGAATTTATTAAACATGTACAATTAATAGGGATATATGATTTAGGAAAAAAAATTATATATATAAAAAACAAAATAAATTAAAATCTTATATTTAAAATTAAACCAATTCCTTACAGGTTATACTTTTACACGAGAGAGACAGAAGAAGATAGCATACAATCAATCATGTCAAAATAATCTCTCTGATGTAAAAATTTGTTATAAAATTTTCTTAAACTAAACTTTTTTGTTGAGTGGAGGGAAACAGTTTACCTAAACTTTTAGACCGACAAAGATAGATATCTTTTTTCAGATCTCTTGGTAATATCAACTCCTCCAATATCAAACTACAGGAATATAATACCTTCTTTTTTTTTGCATATTAACTAAATTTCAAAAATCACATAAGATTCCAGGCTGGATCGTATAGGTGCAAAATTTTCAGAACATCTTTTTAATCCGCAATAATAAAATTAACGGTATATGCACAGATTTAAAAATTCAAGAGTAGTTTATTAAATTTTAAAGGCAAAACAGAATTTATCCATTATTCAAAATATTAAAAAAGTCTGGCAATTTGGCTGAAGAGAAAACTAAATAGAAGACTTAGATACTTAACTTATATGCTTCTATCCAAACAAATTATAACACTTGAATTTTAAAGTGTTAACAATATTAACAAATAGGAAATTTATTATAAAATAAATAATATAGTTAAAAATTCCACTCGTCTTTATTTAATCAGAACCCAGCACATACTTACAGTACATAAAATTAAGTGGATAATAAGGTTTTGCCATAATACTGAACCTCATTGTAAAGTATAATTTAAAAAAGAAAAAAAGAAAATCCGCATAAAGAAATGAAAACTTCACAAGTTCAATATATATATATATATATATTTTGGTGAAAGTTCAATATTTTTTTTAAAAAATAAATTAATACCAGCCACAAGGCAGAAGAAGAGTATATCAGTATATGCAGAATAGAGTCAAGGAGTGATGAATCCGAACACCATTCCGAAAACGCGACTCATAATTTACATTGTGATTGATGAGCAGAGCATTTAGCAGTGTGTAATACGAATCACAATTGCAGAGAACAGTAGCTACAAATTAGGGTTCCTTTATAATCAAAAGATCGAAGCAAAATACTAACACGGAACAGCAATCAACAATGCATGCTTTTATGTATTATGTGAATGAGGTACTTGCGAGAGTATGTTTCAATTCTTGGCAAAAAGCCCTCCGAATCCACCATTCTTCTTCTTCTGTGGCACCGCCACGGAGTTCTTCCGGCCACCGGTGGTTCCTCTTCCGCTGGCCGTGCCTCTTCCGTCGCCGGCCTTGTCCTCCACTTTCTGCAGGATAGGATCGGTCTCGTAGAACTGATCTTCCTTCTGCAACCCTCCAAGAATCCAATCCAGAAAGCCTTTCTCCTCCTTGCTTCCTCCGGCGCCCTTTGCTGCCGTCGCGGCGAAGACTCTTGTGGTTGGAGGAGCGAACGACATAATCACAGAAGCCATTTTTTTTTGTGTGTTTCTGAGTTGTGGAGATTGGAAATGGAAATGGTGTGATTTCAGTGGTGAGGGTCGTGCGTGGTGTTATTGTGGTTCTTTGTGGCTATTTCTGTCCAGACAATGTGAACCCTTGGATTGTTACCCAAAAACAATGTGAGCCCTCGGATTGGGTGTGTGGCCACCACGAGCTCTCCCTGCGAGATGTCTTATCTTTATTGTTCCTTATTTTAATTTTTTGGCACCTCAAAATTGTGGTCTCCTCTGGCTGTGGGTGATAAAAATCAAATTCCTCATAAAAAAATTCTTCGATATAAACTTATTGAAAATTTGACGGATATTTATCTATCACGAAAAAAAAAAATTCTGCGTCCCCCAGACTTAATTCATGCCTCAAGACACACTTAAATTAGTTTTTTATTTTTTATATTTTTTTAAAAAATTATAAATGTATAAAAATAAAATACTCCTTTTAAACTAGCGTATTCTGTTATTGAAATCAGTACTATTAAATATTAAAAAGAGAATTTTGCTCAAAAAAATATTAAAAAGAGAATTATAATAAGATCTCAAGCGAAGAAAACAATTAAAAAATAAGTCAGAGGTTATCATTCTTACTATAGGACTTATTATTATAGGCTGTTAAGGTTATTATTGTGACCTTTTGGTAATTATTTCTCTTCTATGAGACTTGATTGTAATTCTCCCAACATTAAATATAAGCACGTTTTTTAACAGGGTTTTGAACATTCGTTTGTAAATTAACACGTCGTCCAATTACATCAATAAACTCACACAAGTGTATGTTAATGGATTTTACCAGCTGAAGGTGACTTGAATAATAAGCCATCACAGTTTAGCCCATCAAACTGAGCCAGTAGACACCACAAATTTGGGTCCAAAATTTTGGTCGGTATTTCACCAAAACTATTGGCTTTCATGCCTTTTGAGCTGTTCATGATTTTGAAAAATTCAAAGCTGGCCTGAATTTTCTTAATATTTAAATACATATGTATAATTAATATTTTTATATAACTTTAGGGGCACAACAATTTGTCTCAAAATATTAGCGTATAATATAAAATATTAATTCAATTTAATGTGATGAATGAAATGAAGAGCTCAATTTGAAGTCTCGGAGAATTAATATTGCCGTTTGTTTTGGGGATGAAGATCAGCTACATTATTTGATTTAAGAAAAGAATTCCACAGGATTTTATAATTATTTTAATATTTTTTGCTTTTTTATTCAATATGCACACTTGCATCTAAACATTATCTGTCATTACGAAATAAAAATGACAATAATATTTTTATATGTATTATATCTTTATTATTATTATTTAAAACGGTGTTATTCTTATCTATTTTTAAAATAATTTTATTTTTTTATTTTCATTCTATATACCATTACCAAACCAAAACTAGTTGTCATTTGAATGGATCTACGTGTAAGAAGTGGCAGAAGTCCATCTAATTTCGGCATTAATTAATTGACACAAACCAGTAAGAAATAATTAATAAGTGCGGGGTTGGGTTAGTTACCTCAGAAAGGGCCAAAAGGAGGGCGTTGGGTGTTTTTTCCCAATTCCGTGGCTTTCTTGGCGTCAACGTTTCGGTACCCTTCCCACACAAGTTTCTGGTTTAGTAAACCCTTTAGGTATTTTCAATTCTTGATTCTTATGAGGATATCTATGATCCACAGATATATGAATATCTATTTCTTTGTTTCGTTTATTTTTTGTTTATTAATTAATTTTGTTTCTGGTCTAAATCCTGCAGCAATCCCATTTTCCCACTTCGGGTAAACCATCTTTAACTACTCCTTTCCTGTCTCTTGCACTCCACACACCCACTGTGTGCTTGCCCTCCACCAAGAATATCAATAAGAGAAAAAACATGACACGTTTTCAAACATCAGCATGTGTATCATATAAGTAATTTTTTCCCCTCTCTTTTTATGTATTGTAGAGTGAATTAAAAATGCTAATGCATATAGGATAAATCAATTGTAGCAGCGTTAATGGGATTTACTCAAACAACATATATGACGTCATTTTTACAAATTAAATCCGATTCGTTTTAAACAATCTAAGAAAATGAAATGAGCTTGTTAAATTGTGTCCAACTGAGCATGTGTTATGATGGGCTCTTCCAAAAGAAAATTTCTTTCTTAATTAAATATCATAATTTAATTAAAAAAATTTTATGCAACTTCTGTCACGTATTATTTTCTCCTCTACCCATTAGTCAAATAATAGAGTAACAAGCAAGAAGCCATTCAGCATGCATTCAGAATAACCATATACATATATATATATATATATATATATATATATAACTTCATTTTCGATCGATATGTCACTCTCATCGGGCAACAAAAAGCTGAAAATGATTGAATCATTAGTCAACAAGAAAATCTAAAACAGAAAGAAAAATGAAAATCTCTCACAGATTATTAAGAGTATAAAGCATATGTTTTCTTGTTTCTCTCACACAGTTCCAATATCAACCTAACAGAGACTCTGCGAAAGCAAAAAAATTTCTCAACCAACTCTCTCCTAAATCTTCTCCTTTCCGCATCCTATACAAATATATATAAACACCCTCCTCCTCTTTTCAGTTCCAATAAACCATTGATCTCTCAAAATAGTCACAAACACATATGGAGACCCTTCCTCTTGCCATCACTCTCGCAGCTGCTCTCTCTGCCTATGTCCTCTGGTTCTACCTTGTGTTGGCTCGAAGCTTAACAGGTCCCAAGGCCTGGCCTTTTGTGGGAAGCCTCCCTCTTCTTCTCAAGAACCGAAGCCGAGTCCACGACTGGATCGCCGGTAACCTTCGAGCCACCGGAGGTTCTGCCACCTACCAGACTTGCATTATTCCTATTCCTTTCTTGGCTCACAGACAAGGGTTCTATACAGTAACTTGTCATCCCAAGAACATCGAGCATATCCTCAAAACCCGATTCAGTAACTATCCCAAAGGACCCAAATGGCAAACCGCTTTCCATGATCTTCTGGGCCAAGGTATTATATTGCTGATGTTTCATGACATGAGCTTCAATATATTATGGAATAGAAATAAGTCTATCAATGGTGGCCTCACATATGGAAAGGTTATCAATGCAATAGAAAAGAGTAAAAGCTCATCTTCCCCGTACATTTAATCTGCGTAAATGACGTGTGTTTTCGTATCCATTATGAATGTACTATAGATATCTCTGTGTTTTTTCAGGTATATTCAATAGTGACGGAGAGACATGGCTCATGCAACGTAAAACGGCAGCTCTAGAGTTCACGACCCGAACCCTAAGGCAAGCCATGGCTCGCTGGGTGAACCGGACCATCAAGAACAGGCTATGGTGTATTCTAGACAAGGCAACGAAGGAGAAGATGTCAGTGGACTTACAAGACCTTCTGCTTCGCTTAACCTTCGATAACATTTGTGGATTAACCTTTGGCAAAGATCCTGAAACTCTCTCTCCAGAATTACCGGAAAACCCGTTTGCCGTGGCTTTTGATACTGCCACGGAGGCAACCATGCGCAGAATCCTATACCCGGCTCTCCGATGGAGGATACAGAAACTTCTAGATATCGGAGATGAGAGGAGACTGAAAGAGAGCTTACAAATCGTGGAAAGTTACATGAACGACGCCGTCTTGGCTCGCAAGGAAGCTCCATCCGATGATCTGCTCTCGAGGTTCATGAAGAAGCTCGACGCCAATGGAAACCCCATTCCGACTCCAGTACTCCAGCGAATTGCTCTGAATTTCGTACTCGCCGGAAGGGACACGTCCTCAGTGGCTCTCAGCTGGTTCTTCTGGCTCATCATGAACCATCCTCGCGTAGAAGACAAGATCATCGACGAGATCTCCAAGGTGCTACGGGAGACTCGCGGGGTAGATCATCGGAAATGGACCGAGGAGGCCCTGGACTTTGACGAAGCGGACCGGTTGGTTTATCTGAAGGCTGCACTGGCTGAGACGCTCCGTCTGTACCCGTCAGTGCCGCAGGACCTAAAGTACGCCATCGCCGACGACGTGCTGCCTGACGGAACGTTCGTGCCAGCAGGATCGACGGTGACGTATTCAATATACTCGGTGGGGAGGATGAAGGAGATTTGGGGGGACGATTGCATGGAGTTCAAACCAGAGAGGTGGCTGTCAGTTGAGGGAGACCGGTTCGAACCGCCCAAGGATGGGTTTAAGTTCGTTGCCTTTAACGCCGGACCGAGAACCTGCTTAGGGAAAGATCTGGCTTACCTGCAAATGAAGTCAGTGGCGGCGGCGGTACTGTTGCGTTACCGGCTAGCTCCGGTTCCCGATCACCGAGTGGAGCAGAAGATATCACTCACTCTGTTCATGAAGAATGGGCTCCATGTGTTCTTGCATCCACGTAAGCTCCAAGGAGCAGCCTAGGCGCGGGGTATTTCTCGTTATTGCCAAGAACGACACGGAAACAGAATACAGGGGTAATATTGTCATTTAGTACTATACATTAATACATATGAGGGTGTATATGTGAATTACTGTTCCTAATTATTGTTTTTTCATAAATTTATTAAATTAGTAACGAGTCTGTCGGGACGGGGTGGGTAAAATGTGAGTGTCAGTCGATCAACTAAATTGGAAAGGCGGTGTACTTGTTTATGTTGCTCCATATCCCAAGATGTGGGTTTTCATATTCTTATTGTTTGTCAATTAATAAATATTATATGAAGAAGTTATACCTTTTCTCTTGAGTTCATTATTCACATGTTGCTTTCCGTTCTGTTATGGTTATTCTAGTGATCTACAAGCCACTAACTCCTTTCAGATACCTTGATGGAAAATTTCCCCTTGAAATTTCTAAATTATTATCTCCAATCTTAATTATAAGTGTTAGTTGATTAATTCGAGGAGATTAAGAAAATAAGTTAAGTTAATTATTTGTAATAAATAAGTATTGTCTTTCTTAAAATATCCTTATTAATCAAGTTTATTGGTTAAAACTACTATTATTAGAAGGACTATGTTGAAAAAAAATACACATATAAAAGACAAAGTGGATCGGAATCTTACAATTAGAAACAAAATAAAAGTCAAATAAGATCTTATATTAAGAACCGGAAGTAGTACTTATACTATATCCAATCCTAATTATAAGATCTCATTGATAAAAACTACAAATAAGATCTTATGTTTAAGAGGATATTTAGATAGATACAAAACCATAATTTTAAAAATATTTTTATAATATACAAAATAAATATGTGAACAAATTTACCCCAACTTATAAAAAAATATTTTTGAAAAATACTTTTTAAGTAATCCAAACACTCAAGTAGTAATTTTTTTTCCCGCTTTGATCCAATTAAACGCAACCACGTCAGCGCTGGGCTTGTACCATACAAGAATGACATGTTACTGCGCCACTTAGGCAACTTGCATTTTTGTAAATTTGATGACAAACACAAACCATAAAACATTATCCACAGTAACCTGTCAACATTTTTTCCACTTTGGGACCAAAGCGTTTAATTACGCAAGTAAATGCTATGAGCAGGTGACCATTTCAAAAGAAAAAGGACCATTATCATAACACAACAGAGTCCGCAACAGTAATGTCACCAACTAATTTGACCAAAGAAAGAAGACAGACAGATAGGAAATGAAAGAGGAGGCGGGAGAAGCTTGATGAATAATATTACATCATAGAGTAGTTTGCCGCTTCGTCGCAAAAATTGATTTTGTTTCGTTGAATATTATATTTACATGTGTGTTGTTAACTCACCCAACTAACACAATCTTCCCACACAAAAAGGGAAGAACAATAGAGGAAGAGGAAAATAGTTCTATAATCTAAAGTCTATTCCCTGGTAGAACACCAGGGTTTATACTTCAAATGATGCCAATTCATCTCCCAAGAGCAAAAGAGAACCTTCACTTTCTAATTCACCTTGGTACGTAAATATTCTGGCTTTCCAAATACTTGTAAACTAAAAAAGTTGAGCATGAAATGTGCCCAAAAAAAAAAAAACCAAAAATATCTATGTCCTAATATTATTGTTTAAAAAAAAAAAATCAAACGTGTGATGCTCAAATATCTTATAAATAAGTTTTCAAGTGCTTGGAAAATTAAACTAACCGCTTTCCAAAAATTACCTCAATGCTCGATTTGTCAGGCATGAATTCTCAGTAAGACAGGTTGCTTCCACTTCAACCATTTTATACTTGTAGTTGTTTCATTCCTCGCTTGCGTGGGAATTTAGTTTTTATCTCATCCACAGTTACCATGTAGCAATATCAGTCGGACACTTCAAGTTAATCCAAGATCTTTTCACCAGTTGAGAAAAGGTTCCACACCACAGTTCCAACCAAGTACAGCACAACTGACACCTTGAATACATCGGCCCAGGAACCTGATAATAGTTCAAGATGATAAAGATAAATGTACTTACTATATTCCTTCGAGCTAAAAAAACATGTACGTAAAAAATTCAAAAATATAGTACTAATCCATCATAATTCAAGACCATGAGCTTTTGCACCAAAGTATCACAGCATCAAAATGGTCGGATTTCTTCAGTAGCTTAGGATTAGATGGTATGAAGTACTTACCACGCTGGAGAATAAATCCTGTAGCAGCTGTTCCCAAAACACCAGCCAGTACTCCAGCAGTATTAGATAGACCAAGCAATATGCCCTGACAAGGAAAGTAGGAAATTTAATCAAAATCTTATCCTTCTCTTTCTAAAACAACATAATCGTGTAACTAATTAATGGAAGGATGCCGAACATAGATGGACATACATTAGCATGCACAAAAAGATAAGTCCGTGCCAATCGTTCCCCAGATCAAACATAAGTTACATGCTGCAGAAATAATTAGGCACAATAAATCGACTTACTGAATATCGCGGGGCTATATCTTGATGGTTGGAATATAAACCGGACTGAGAGAATGCATCAGTTGCCTATTTAGAGAGAATAGGAATCAAATTAGTAATGTTGAATCTCAAATGTTGAACAGTTAAGGCAAACCTATTCAGTTCAGCTAAGGTTTAATTTCACAGCAATTTTGACCCCAAAAAAAAATATAAAATGGGAAAGAAAAGTAAGCAAAATAGCAAATCATTAAACTTCCTTAAAAAGTTCTCAAACCTAATTGCAAAAAAATTTAACTTTCCAAAGCTGCCATATTTGCATTGCCATGCATTATGAACTAGAAACCAAGATAAAATTCCTTGATTGGCACTTATATGTGAGATATTCAGATGAGAAGAACTTTCTATCCAGAGAAATTGTTAGATTCACACAGAAAAATAGAAGATTAAAAATCGATGTTATTCAGAGATTTCCAAAACCAAAGCAGGCAAAAAGTAAATATCATAACAAATCAAGATGCAAACCTGACTGCATGTCATACACAAAACAGCCATTGCAGGAGAAGTTATCCGGCTCAGCTGAGTTAAGAAGAAAGCAGGGCCAAGAAATCCAATTGTTTGCATTATCTACCAAAAATAAAAAGTATACTGTCAGAACTTTGTAGAACTTAATTCATATAGAGCACAGGAAAAAAACTACAGAAAAAGGAGAAAAAGAGGACAGAACTAAAAGATTTTATAAAAATCTCAATCTCTTGACTGATGAATATGTTGCATGTTGAAAAAATGACTTAAGACTGACAGGCAAAGAGATAGATGTTCAGTTTTTTTTTTCCCTTGGAAAAAAAAAAAACGTGATATTTGAATTGAGAATAGGATACAGGTCCAAAACTCTTCAGGCACAGTGAAACTAGGAGGGAATATATCGATAATATTATGTTCTCAAGAGGAAGCGACCAGAAAAATAAGAACAAGATGAAATTGATACCTTCCGAACCCTTGTAACTGATAAACCCTTGCTTACGAGAGTGTCTGCAATCCAACCCCCAAGATTTGCAGCAAGTGCCATTGTAAGCCACGGTAAAACGCAAAATAGACCAGATTCTGTAAGATTGAACTTCAGGACCTATTATGACAGAGAAAAATACGCTTTCGGTTAAATTAGATGTTAACATTTGTGTTACCAAGAACATCATGCATCAAGATATTTACATTATGATAGTCAGCTAAAATCCATAAAATAATGAGAGCAAAGAATTGAGGCTTGGCAAGACGTAAGGTTACTAGAAAGACTTACTTGGTTGTAGTATGTTGGCATCCAGGTAAGAAGAATAAATGTTCCCCAGTTGTGACAGAAATGAGACACTATTAGAGCCCAAACAGGTGCTTTTGACAAAATTAATCTCCAAGGTATAGTTTTCACAGGTTTCTTGGAAAAGCTGTTTGTGACAATTAACTTCTTTTCTTCAGTCCGCAGGTCAGGATCATCAAGAGGTGAACTGTGTGCCTGCAGCAGCAGCTCCCAAATGAACAGGAAAGATATGCAGAGCAAATAAAAATGCTAATAGGATTGGGCTTAAAAACAAACAAATAAATAAAGCAGATAGATAGCAGTGAGGTAGAAGAAATTGAGTGATAAAAGAATTCCTAAGAATACATGCATATGGATATTTCAAATTCAAAAAGGACAAACCGATGAAAGTAAATAACTTAGCATGAGTGAATCTTACCTTACTAAGCCAAACAGAGAACCAGATCGCGCCTAATGAACCAAAGGAGTAAAATACTGACGGCCATCCAAACTGATGAATTAGCATGGGTGAAAAGGCTAGTCCAGTGACTGATCCAAGGTACATGCCACTGTATACCAGTGATAATGATCTACTTCTCTCTGCTACAGGAATCCATTTTGACATGATATTATTCATGGCCGGCATAGCTACACCCTGAAACAAGCAAAAGAAGTAAGCTACATGCGCATAAATCAAATCACTGCTAGAACCATGAACACCATAAATTACAACGATGAAACATTTCTTTCTTAATTATGAAAAAAATATATGGCGGAACTTTGCTGTTTGAAGCTTTTCCTACAAGTAGAACGCGAAGCAAACTCTTTACAATCTCATCAACAATACCCACCTCACCAATACCCATGAATGCCCGGACAACGAGTAGAAAGGGCAACCCAAGTTTTGCAGCAACAGGAGTTAGAGCGGTGGCAATAGACCACCAAACTACGCCAAATCCCAATACTGGCTTCCCCCCAATTGTGTCTGCCCATATTCCACCAGCAATCTGCAACCAATGTCTATGATTCAGAGTCATGAACTTTTAAGTTCATATTCGTATATACACAAGTAAGAAAAATAACTAATTAAACTTAAGTCCATCAACATTAACTTTTACCTGAGTAAGCATGTATCCCCAGAAAAAAGAAGACTGTATTAAGCCAACAGTGGCGGTGTTCCATTTGTACTCAGCTGCCATTGGAAGTATGGCAATGCTCATGTTCACCTGAAAGTGTGAAACAGATGGATTTATTAAGAGTATGAACAAACTGAAAAATTGAGGCCTTCCAATGGCATGCAAGGAAGGGGCTATGCGACTACTGGATCAAGCCTTGAATAATGAAAATTATTTATTTTTCCCTTTCTACGTGATAAAATAGTCGCCTGTAGGTATCAGCAATTGAGATCAAGTTTTTCAAACCTACGCATTCGCTTTATCTTTAAATGCCATCACAGAAATAGAAAACTAGGTTTCCATCGCTTCAAAAACCCAAATCATGGTGTTCAACTTTAGCAAGTAAAAGCGACCAATTATGCAGTTACACTACTTAGCTTCTCACACGAAAAATACACAGCGATAATTGCGGCATTTCTTAATTGCAAAAACAGCAAACAACCAAACCATTAATAGTACCACATACGCCTCAAAACAGGTAAGAGAAGCTTACTCTGTCCATATTGCAGAGAATAAACGCAGAAAAGCACAGAAGCACAATGACCCATCTCTTGGGGAATTCTTTCCACCATGGGCGCACACTATCCAATTCCACCTTCTCACCGATAACGTTGCCCACTACATCCCCGAACTTCACCGGTTCCGGTACGGACTCCGGGACATCGTACGGCTCGGATTTCACATCTTCCCAGACTTTCCCAGCTCCTCTCTCGCCGGAATTCTGGACGGAGACGTGAAAGCGAGGTGCATGCGAACGTAAGCGCAGCCATAGCAAGGAGGGATGGGCGGTTATGTGCTTCACATCAGATGCAAAGGGCTTTCTGGAGACGGAGAGAGGAGAGGAAGGAGTCTTGGGAGCGAGAGGATAAGGGGAGAGCAGAACTCTGGCGTTCATGGGGTTGAGTTCTGCGAGGCTTGTCCACTTGCTCACCTCTTCTCGGGGGAAGATGGTCTGAAGAGGATATTTGAGAACATTGGCCCCGGTTTTGACACGTTGTGGTTACGCACGGTGGACTTTTATTCCCATGGCAAAGACGCACATTAAAGTATTTACTTATGCACAGTTTGAAATGACGTCAATACTAATATATGGCCACAAGACCATGACATAAAAATATAAAAAATTTGGAGTCTTCATACGTACGGATATTATAATTTATAGCTTCCTTATACTAATTTATACATTTTTAGTTAAAATGTATAAAATAAAAGTATGATTAAAAGGGGTAATTATTAATTATTTAATTTGGTTTTTGAGCTGTATTTTAAAGATATTCGGCTAATTACACTATTTATAATTTACTAAAAAATATTTAAGAAAATAAATGTCTTAAAATTGTTGGGAATATGCATTGAATATGCGTTAATGCTTCTGCTGCTGAGCACAGTACAGATGCATAATGTACGTGACCATGTTTCCCACCGAGATTTAGTTTTCTCTCTGCCATTTTCTGAAGGCTGGGTTTGTTGGATCGCAAGATGTGAGGAAGAGAGAAAAAAAGAGAGAAAGTACTTTTGTTATGTTTAATTAAATAACAAATTGTTAATGGAAAACATTCCGTGTTTACCGAGAAAGTTTTCATAATTTTTATTTCCTTTCTTATTTCTAATTTATCCCAAACAGACTCAAAGTTTCTTAACAAATTCGCTATACCATTTCCAATTCTTAATATAAGGATGAATTGATTAATTTAAGTGAATTAAAAAAATTTATTAAATTAATTATTTATAATAAATAGGTGTTATCTCATTTTCATTTAAAAAAGGTGTCGTCTCTCTTAGAATATCTTTACTAATCATGTGTATTAGTTATAACTACCATTTGATAAAATATTTAATATAAACAACTATTACAATGAAAACTTTAAAAATGATAAATAAATATGAAAGATAAAGTATATTAACATTTTATATTTAATATTAAATTAAAAGGTAAACTAATTTTTATATTAATATTTAATAATATATTGGCTCAGATAAAACAGCTTCAGAAAATGAGAGGGAAACGAACAATGTTGGCGGACACATCGACCCATCAAGTTGTGGGGAAAATGTATGGAGAACTGGCGGGGAGCTGTCACGGCTAACGTAGCAAGAAAAACAACAAAGAACCGGACGGAAGGCTTCAAGAACTTTTTTCAAAAGAATCAAACTTTAGAATGGGCCTTCCCCAAGCCCAATATTAGTTATTGGGCTTAAAGGCGCCGAATGAATTGTAGATCCAAATCCTCTTAACGGTGGGAACTAGGGAGGAAGAAAACATGCCAACTCATAGTAGGCATGCGTGACAGAAGCTAGGATCTGTCCAACCGAGGGCGAAGCAGTAGGACGTCACTGAAATGACGAAAATTTATATGCTGTAATGATATTACAAGGCCATTAGCAAACCATTCTCACTTTAAAACGGTGAAAATTAAATGAAGTCTTGGCCTTTTGAGATAAATGAAGACTTTGGAAGAATGAGAAAGCAATAGAAGGTTTTTAGTGGGACCCTGAGTCATGAATGATAAGAAGCACAACGGTTGAGAGGAAATTAAACCCCTAAATTACTTGAAATAGTTGCAGAAGATGAACATGTTGTGTCTGCAAGTACACCAATCTATGATAACCAGAAATGATGACCAACCAAGAAAATAGATGAGCTTCAATTATTGCACTGCTCTCTCTGTCCCTCTGGGTCTCTCTCTTCAACCGCATGCTTTTATTTTTTTATCTCTTAACCCAACCCTATTCTCTCTATCTTCTTCTTCTTCTTCTTCCTCTTTATTTTATTTTGTCTTTTTCCTTTTGTTTGGAAGAGAGTCCTAGGAAGTAGGAATAGTCAAGCCTTCACTTTCTTGCTATCATTGAGACGACCCTTTAGAGACTGGCCCCCCTCTTGTATACTTTGCTGCCTTACCTCCTCAACTTTTTTCTCTGGTTTGTTACAACGCCAAATTGCCATTTATTTTAAAATTATTAAAACTTTTTGGTTTTTAGATTCGTTTCAAGCCAGACCGGCTCTCACGGGTTGAACAATTACGTGGAGAGTATTACTATATAGGCCAGATATTGGTCCAAACCTATGAGCGCTTTAGACTCTTCAATTTGGAGCTTTGCAAATTTTTCAAAAGAAAACTTGATTGTTACTTGGGAGAGGACGACTTATTATATCATTCCAATGATGGTTAGCTTTTGTTGTATATTACTGCATCAACTGACGAAATTAAGGGGGTGTTTGGATGAGGCAAAATCATGGTTTGGAAGATAGCTTCTGGAGAATAGTTTTTGGAGAGAATGGATTTTCTGAAAAAGTGATTCTGATAAAGTGAGAGTGTTTGGATAATTATTGTCAAAAGTGCTTTTTGATATGTAGAAATTACTAAAAAGGATATAAGTTTAAATGATAATTACATGTAAGATATATTTCATAATATATGTTTATTTAAAGTAATAAATTTGTTAATAATATATATTTTGGCAACATAATAAATAAGACATAAATAATATAAATAATAAAAAATTAATGTGTATATATATTAATAAAGAAAATAAAAAGGACATGATTATTCTTATATATAGTGAACAATTTGATCTCTCATGGAGTCACGAAGCCGAGTTATGTGAGATAAAGATTCTATTAATGAAGGTATTAAGACCTTGTCTACATATTAACTCTCCAATTAGGTTTTATATTAATGACCAGAATAATAATCTTACATTTAAAACCAATATTAACTCTCCAATTAGGTCCTACATTAAAGACCGGAATAATAAATTTATTAATTTTTTTTGCCAACATAATAAACAATATATAAAAACATATATTAATTACTATATCCAGTTCTAAATGTAAGAATTAGTTGACTAATTTGAGTATATTAAAAAAATAATTTAAGTTAATTATTTGTAATAAACAAGTGTTGCCTTTTCTACAATATCCTTATTAATCAAGTTTATTGGTTATAACTTGAAAAACGATAGACAAATATGAGAAATAAAATAGATTAGGGTTTTATATTAAGGACCAAATAAAAGTCAAATGAGGTCTTATATTAAAGACAGGATATAGTAATTGTTAATATGTGTATATATAATTATAAAATATAAGATTATGTTTTTAAAAAAATAAATAATTGTTTTCAACAAAAAAAAATTACCGTAGGGAGTGGGGGGAGAACCACTCAAAAAGCAAAAATTTTTTGCTTATTACAAAACCTTGGTTTTGATAGGCAAACCATGGTTTTGTCATAAAACTATGGTTTCAAAAAATTGATGGGTGTTTGGATAATTTTTTTCCAAACCATGGTTTGGGCAATCATCCAAACACCCCTTAAATAAGCTTGGCAAAACTCAGAGGATTCTATTGAGAATAGTTAGATTGAATAATAAATTAAAAATATTCCATCTCTTTTAAATAAAGTTCAAGAATTCAAACATTATAAATTAAAAAAAATCATATTGAATATATGTATTTATCATACTTAGTCCAAATTAAAGAAAATGACTTGACAGTTCTCGCATCATAATATCAAATACCAAATAATTATATTAATCAGATAAAAGAGACTGTAACTATAGGTGGCATAATTTATGAACAGCTAATGATGCACTAGAGATTTTATATGATGCTGCAAAGTATTTAATTGTTAAATTTATACCCTTTTTTCAGTGGGTTTTGTTTCTTGTCGTCTTTTACTTTTTTGGGGGGCTAAGTGGGAAATGGTGATTAACACAGGAGCCCATCAGTGCACATTTATTTAACAGATAATACAATTATTAGGAGCATGCTTTTCATAATGAATAACAAATTAAAGTAGTTCAGAAAATGGGGACATGTACCCATTATATTGTCCACAAACTTTGGTTCATATAATTTCATGCTTTACATGATGTATACTATGTACCCACCACAAGAAAATGATATATTCTTCTAACAACTTCAACACTCATCCACACTTATTTTAATAAAAAATTCAAGTTTTGTGGAATCTGTAATGAAAAATATATCTTTTTTTCCAAAAATCATTTATGTTCATATAATTTAAATCTAAGTTTCGTGTTTAAATTGTCATAATAATCTCTAATCCATATATCTATCCGCGTCACAACCTTCCATTCCTTTTACCTATATCAAGAACTCAATTTTTCATGCAGTTATGTTGCTGCAATCATTTGAATCCACACTAGTTATTTCGAGACAAGACGTTAATCTGATACTACATAACATGATTCATGATATTTTATCATTTAAAGTGTTCAAATACTCAATAATAAACTAAACTTTCATTACATATCAATTTATAATTCTATATAAATTTAGTGTTCAAAATAATCTGCACCTTAATTTTTCAATAAAATTTTTTGGTAGCTTTTATTATATGTTCTCTTGCTTCTATGGAAGGGGGAGAATATGTAAGATAGTTAGAAAATAAGAATAATGACATTTTATTTCAATATAGTTAGTTTTTTTATGCTATAAGTTATATATTTAGTAACGTAACTTTCTTACTCATTTTACTTCCTTTGAAAATATAAGTATTCAAAAATAAATTCCTTACTTTGGAAAAAATACTACTATTATAATTTGATATATATTGGAAGAAAATAAGAGTGGGTGGCAGAATCATATACCTTAACGACCATTGTAAAATTGTGTCGGCAGCTTTGTGTTGAATGGCAAAGTGTGAAAGAAGAAGAAAAAGGCTTTAAAGCTTAATAAAGCGTTTCCATTTAAGGGTCCGACGATACCAACACAAAGCTTTCTTTAACTGCATCCCTCTCCGTCTTTCACTCGTTCCTTCCTCTTCAAGGGTCAAGAGCCTGGTCAAACTTTTGTATTATATTCTCAACTCATCAATACTATATAAAACCATACTCTTTCATTATTAACTCTGTAATCTCATTGTTCTTTTTCCTCTCCATATCAACCAAATTCAATATAATCAAAGCTTAATTACTTTAGTTTAAGTTAGACTTAAATTATAAACTATTACCTGCAATCCTTAATATAATAGCTTGTTTGACTTTTATTTTGATTTTAAATATAAAATCCCAATCCACTTTGTCTATTATATTTATTCATTTTTTCTAAAGTGATTATTGTAATAATGGCAGTTCTAACCAATATAAGACCTCAATCCACTTTGTTTATTATATTTATTTATTTTTTCAAAATAGTTCTTATAATAATGATAGTTTTAGCTAGTACACTTGATTAACAAGGATATTTAAAAAAAATAACACTTGTTTATTATAAATAACTAATTTAACTAATTTTTTTAATCTACTTAAATTACTCAACTAATTATTATACTAATGAATAATGACAAGAGGTAGTATCACTTTACTCGAGGTTGACTAGCTCAATCTCAAGTCAATCAAGCATGGCCGAACAGTGAACTAATATAATAAGCTGATTTCTGAGAATTTATAGGTTGCTGATTTCTTTTCAATGGGTGAAAGGTTACGTGCTAATTTAGTACTAGGCGAGTAATTTTAATTTCTTGTAATTTGTAAGAATGATTATAATATTTGGTTTGCATCTCGTCCTTTTGTTTTAAGATATGATGGAGTTAGATAACAGTAACAGCGCAGCCATTAATGGAGGACATAAATGGAGGGAAATGATGAGGATGATGCTTCTATGAAGTCTCGAAATGAATATATATAGTGGTTAAGCAAAAAAGATTAGATGCTGATAATGAGGGCCCCTATTGGAAACAAACCTAGAATCGCGGATAATATATCTGGCCCGCTTTGAAAATCCTGTCTCCCTGGTCCCTAAGCTCATCATTCATTACCCCAGTCATGAATACACAGTATTGCTTCATGACATATCAAAGGGAAAACCCCCAGGCAAATTACAGAGAACCACATGTGTATGTAGCAACATTGATAGTAGTTATTATTACTGTGAATTTTTTTAAATGTCTCCAAAAGAAGTGAAGTTGCAGTTATGGGCAACTCTCCATCTTTCTCGCTCTGAGTTTCTATCCAATTTATACGTTCTGTGTTACTCATACTTTTGTTTTGTGTTGTTCTCAAAATATTAAAATAAAAATTAAACGAGCTCTTACATTAAGAATTGAAATTAAACAGTACATTAATATGCAAGGCTTTTATCAGTGCGGGCGCGCGCATGAACAGGTATGTGATTTCATTTCGGGTAATGTGAATGGGAACTGATACAAAGAACCTAAAAACCAGAGACCCATCGTCAACATTGAAAGTTCCAACCTCAAAATGCTACACATATCAGTTCACACTCTAAGGCAGCCACCCAGTTTGCCTTGATTTCCTTGATCCATCATACTTCAATTTACACATCACGCCATTTTATACGTTGCATTGGTATTTGAAAGTCGAATGTGTATTTGATATATAGCTACGCATCAAACATTCAAAGGCATGCCTGCTAGTTAAGCATCACAAACCAACGTCTCATTATCGCCAAGTTGTTTTGCAGCTTACAGTTACAAAAATGGAGCATAATCATATAGAAATTAACTAACTTAGTTTGGGATACAAGAACACATGCGAAATTAAAGAGAAGAAAGTAAAATACCGTTGTTGTTAGAGGTTGCTATGCTGTACTAAAGGCCAAAAGTTCCTATGACTCTCATGTGCCGATGCATGGCCCCCAAAGCACTGTGACATTTGTCTGCGAGCCAAGGACACACACACTGCACAGTACAAATCACAATGTTTTAGAGATTCATGTATTTGAGTGTATCTGTCTCCAAATAAACTTTAATTAATTCAGGCAAACAACGTTTCCCACTAATAATCTTCACGGTTACGTATTCCTCTCTCTCTATTTGTCTATTTAACCTTAATTAAGAGACTTAGAATCCGAAAATGCGTGATGAGCGAGAGAGACAAAGTCATGTGTGTGGGTGTACTGATCGAATCTTGAGAAAGAATAGTTATAAAAACACCAGACAAACTCAAGTGTTTCGCTTAGGATTCTTCTTGAGATAAAAGATTACACATGCATTATTGTAGCTTCTATACGGCTCTTGCTGTGAATTCTATTGTTTTTATGTGAAATGTGGCAGCTAATTTCAGATAAATCCGGGATGAAATGGGGCGATTGATAAGGAAGTGAGGCACGTGGGACTGTCAGGTGCTTGCCATGTCTTGGAAATAACATGAAACCCAGAATTCTTCTGCTGATTATCCAATTAATAAAGATTCTTAAGACGCAGCACACGCATGCATGCATTTCTTGGATCAAAATATTCGGCAGCTTCTAATGATCTCCACATGCCCATGCATGATTTCCTCTCGTTTGCCTGCCATTCATTGTTTGGTGACATCCTTTTCGTTATTAATTTTTTATCATCCTAGTTCTACCCATTTAGTCCAGCAAAATGATTATCTCTCTCTCTCTATCTATCTATCTTAAATCCCAATATTTAATTGAAATTATATATATTGACATCAAATTAATTACCTAGTGTAGCACAACTATTTGTTAAAAATTAAATGAATTATGTTTTATAGTGATCAAAATAGATTTTGTTCCCAACTAAAAAGAAGAGCTGAATGTCTAATGGATCCTTCAATTTATTTCTTTTTGGTCACCTCAAATTAGTGAAGAAGTAAGATCGGTTGGATCATAATTGCTTAACCGTGTATTGATAACTCGATTTCTTGCCTGAATTGGAGGGAAAATGAAACAAGAAAGGAATAGAGAGAGATTCACAGACCGTTGCTTTCTCTCTCGCGCCTCTTGCGAGACTCTGCCTTTTTATATTATAATCCAAATATTGGCCACCACACCACCATACTGATTGATTACTGCGTCACTCACTGTGCTTCACGCCCCATCCTTCAATCACCGGCAAAGTTGCGTTCCACCCACTCTTTTTCACCTTTAGCCTTTATTCTTCTTCTCCTGTCCCCCCTACCCTCCCGCATAGGCATCAATCTCTCCTTTTTCCTTTCTTTTTCCCTCTCTTCACGCTGTCTTCATCATTCTCGTCTTTCCTTCGACCTGCCCATGATCCTTTCTTCCTCATCCTTCATGGCCTACTAAGCGAGTTCGCCGGTCAAGGTTCTTGTTGCGTAACTTATGGCAAACTTTGTTGGTTTCTTGGGCAGGTTCGTCTCTCTTTTCATCGTCTTTGTCCACCTCGGCTGCTTCATCTTCTCCACCGCGGCCGGCAGTGGCGGTGAAGGGGGAGGACAAGGTGCCCGAAAGTCTTCGTCAAAGAAACGCAAGGTATCCCCTGTTTCGCACTCGCGGCAACCTTCGCCTTCCCATCCCAATTTCAAAACCCGTAAGGCCCTTTCTTCTTCTTGGGCTTTCGTCAAGCACCTTTTCTCCCACAAACCCTGCAAAACCAGTGACGTTGCTCAGGGATCGCCGCAATCCTCCGCCTCCACCGCTATTTCCGCTGCTTCCGCCGTCTCCGCCGCACTGCCTTCTTTAACATCGACCAGATCCTCCCAGCAGTCGTTGGTCTCTCTGGCTCAAGCCGAGTCGCATCCGCTGGATCCTCCCGGGAAAAAACCATGTGCGTCGTGCCCAGAATCCGATATCGCCGCCGACAACAATCACTTCTTCCCCCTCCGCAATGACATTTTCCCCTGCACCGCCTGCGGCGAGGTTTTCCAGAAAGCACAAGTTCTCGAACAGCATCAATCGCTCAACCACGCCGTAGCGGAGCTGGTGGAGACCGACGCTGGTCACAACATAGTACAAATAATATTCAAGTCGGGTTGGACCAACCCACAGAAATGTCCCAGAATCAATCGGATCCTAAAGATCCATAACAGCCAGAAGATACTATCCAAGTTCGAAGAATACAGAGAGACGGTGAAGGCCAAGGCCGCCCGAAACGGGGCCGTAAAGAAGCGCGACGAGAGATGCATAGCCGACGGCAACGAGCTCATGAGATTCCATTGTTCCACATTCCTTTGCGACTTGGGACTCAACGGGAATTCCGGCATTTGTGGCCAGCAATACTGTAGTATCTGCGGGATCATCAAATCGGGGTTCTCCCCCAAGTTGGACGGAATCTCCACGCTGTCGACGAGCTGGAGGGCGCACGTGGCCATCCCGGAGGAGGTGGAGGAAGAGTTCAAGTTCATGAACATAAAGCGGGCCATGCTGGTATGCCGAGTCATAGCGGGCCGAATCGGCACTGACTCGGACGAGGCCGACAAGGAGGACGGGGGTTTTGATTCGGTGATGGCGCGAGGAGGAACCGGAGTTTACACCCGGCTGGACGAAGAGGAGCTTTTGGTGTTCAATCCCAGAGCCGTGCTTCCATGCTTTGTGATTGTGTACAGCGTGTGATCGACGGTGGCAGTGGCTTGTGATTTTGATCGTGTGGTGGTACTGATCAACACTCGGAAATTTCTTTATTTAATTTTGTTAAGAAAATAAGGATTGTGCAGGAAATACTAATCTAATTTTTTGGTTGTTTGTTTGTTGTTTTTGTGTAGTTGGTGATCACGAGGGCCAAAGGCGAGGGCTGCTTCTTGTGTAGTTGATTGGTATTGTTAGGGTTAAAATGTTGTAATGTAAGAAGGCAGAGAGCTTTGTGAAAAAATTTCAGGCTTCATCTTCAACTTCAACAGTTCTGGTGCAAGAATCCAATGTCATGTGATGATAATTAATCATATTGGACATTTTAGAAATTATGTGATATATATATATATATTCAGTTCTGAATTTCTCATGGGGCCAATTTTTTTGCGTCTTTTTATGAAGTCCGACTTCTGTTACAAAATATGACATTTCGGCCTCAGAAGGGGACATAAGATGAGGTTCCTGGAGCTTTATTTTCAATTTTTGACCTAATTCGTGGGTCTCAATTAGAGCCATTAACATCACAGACGACTTTGATCCTACTGAACCGAAATTTTTAAGAATATATATAAATATAGGCGAGGCGTCTTTTCATGACATCCTGACACTAACGAATTCATTCATTGAAAGTGACTGATGATCTTATGAACCAAACCCCACCATTAATGATCACCTTGTTTCACCCAATGTATAAATATTAAGGCTCTATTTGAGGGTTTAGGGAAAAAGGAATAGCTCATAATAAAATGTAATAAAAAAAAGGTCGTCTTTAATTATGTCATTTGCGAGTTTAATGAATAAAGTTTTAAGAGAGAGAACCGTTCTACCATCATTGAAAATTAAATCTTAACCAAATCAACTGTACATATGAACTTGACCCTTGTAACTGGGGAAAAAAAACCTCATCATCAACAACGTGACTCTGGCGAGATTTTAGTTGAATTTTCAGTTTCGTCAATCTAATCATTTTTCGATACAGCAAATTGCTCATATTTGTATCTTTAAGAAATATCTCACAATCTACATTATTCATGATCCATGAATGATATGAATTTTCTCAATATTTTATTTGTAAATCGAATCAACCCCATTCATGTATTCATGTAATCATGTAATCAAAGAGAAACATACAAAAAAACAAAAAAAGACTTGTGTACAAGATTCATCCTCTTATAATGGTATGCCCATTACCCCTCCTTCCTCCACCAATTTCTCAATGTATCATATACAATCATTTCTGTAAATGTAAGGAATGTGGATCTATGTATTGGTCAGGCAATCTGGCATGAAGCCTTGGAGAGACGTGCTTGCTTCCTCTTTATCCCCTTTTTTTCCCCTTCTTGTAATTGTTTTCGTTTCTAGCTTCCTTGGGACTCAGAGATTTGATCACATCTCCACAAGTGAAGTTGCAATTATCCATGTGTAAGCTAATCTATGACCTTTTCACCAGTAGAAAAAAGGTTCCACACCACAGTTCCCACTAAGTACAGCCCCACTGAGACCTTGAAAACGTCAGACCACGAACCTGATCATCATAATTCACGAGGTCACACATAAATGTAGCATCAGATTCTTGCCTCCAACATTAGACGCAAGTTACTAAAGAGCATGCCTGACACATTTTTATGTTTATTGTTTAAGTCTAAATTATAAGCTTTCATACTCGTCAAATTTATCCATCACATGTCCCCAATATATATATATATATATATATATATATATTAGTCAATGGTCCATGTCAAAGCACCAAGGTTAAAAGGATTGGAGCTTCTTTGGGAGCTAGGATAGGGTAAGGAAGAATTACTAACCATGCTGTAGAATGTAGCCTGTGGCTGCCGTTCCAAGAACACCAGCCAATACTCCAGCAGTATTAGATAAGCCAAGCAATATGCCCTGAGAAGAGAATTATGAAATAAATACTAAACTTAGCTTCCTCCTTCTAAAATAATATAGTCATGTAATTAACTGATAAGAATATGGTAAATTACAACACTCGAGAAGACAGGTCTGCTGAACTCTTATTCCGTGGATCAAATATATATATATTAAAAAAAAAATTACATACTGCAGAAATATCTAGGCATAATGAATGTACTTACTGAATATCGTGGGGCTATATCTTGATGATTGGAATATAGACCAGACTGAGAGAAAGCATCAGTTCCCTATTTAAAGAGAATACGTAGCAAATTAGTATTGTTCAATCTCAAATTTTGAACAAGCAAACCAACCCAATCTAGTTCGTCTAAGTGCTTCACCTAGTTTAATCATAAACAAAATATTTCAATAAAGAGGGAAAGAAAAGAAAATACTAGTAGCATATAGTTAAACCTTCATAAAAATTCTCAAGACCTTATTGTAATAAAATTTTACTTTGCAACGCGGTCAGATTCGCATGTTCATCATTTTGAACTAGAAACCACAGTAAAATTAATTGATTGATACTTAAATGTGAGATTCTGGCCCAACCAAAAAAAGTACTTAGATGTGAGAAACTCTGATAACAAGAGCTCTTTATCCAGATACAACGGACTCACACTAATACAAGAAGTACTTAAAAAGTGAACAACATTCAGAGGTATTCAATACCATAACAGGAAATACGTAAATATTAGCAGAAATCGAGGTCCAAACCTGACTGCATGTCATACACAAAACAGCCATTGTAGGAGAATTTATGTGGCTCAACTGAGTTAAAAAGAACGCTGGGCCAAGAAAGCCAACTGTTTGCATTATCTGCAAACGAAATAATAACAATATACTGTCAGGGCCCTGTATAACTTAAATTGCATAGAGCACCTAAGTTGCCTTGTGTCCATGGTAAAGAAGTCAAACGAGTTTCTCCCTCACTATTCATAAAACATGTTGAAGTTTGGCCTCAATAATCTTAACAGAGAAAATGTGCAGAAAAAGATGAAGTAAAGGTTGATGACAGATATGTTTCTTTTTAATATTAAAATGCGGGAAAAAATTCATATGATAAACCCCTCAAACGTGAACTAATATACCCATCAATCATATTGTACGTGGAAAAAAATTCAAAGAGGACTTAATATGAAATAACAGCTCAAACGTGGATTGATGTTTCCTAAACACAGCATAATAAGACAAGAAGAATTACCTTCTTGTTTTTTTGGCTCAAAACGAAAAATATTAAAATAATGAAGAGTATTATTCTCTAAAAACTTACCCAAAAAAAAAAAAAATCATACAACAGTTTTCAAATGGGTCAAAGACAGATATAGAGATTTATTTTCTGTTTTGAAAAGTTAAGTTTTTGAATTCGCAATAATAGGTCCCAAACTCTTCAGGCACAAGGAAACAGGACAGGATACCTTGCGAACCCTTGTAACTGATACACCCCTGCTTACAAGAGTGTCTGCAATCCAACCACCAAAATTTGCAGAAAGAGCCATTGTAAACCATGGTAAAACACAGAATAGGCCAGATTCTGTGAGATTGAACTTCAGGACCTGTAATTACAAAGGTAAATGACCCTTCTGTTAATGTAAATTTGACATTAACTTCCAACTTGCCATGGCCATTCAACATCAAGATACAATAATGCATAAAATTAACGCTTGGCAAGACTGAAATGAAGAATGCTTGACCGATAGAAAGACATACTTGGTTATAATATGTTGGCATCCAAGTCAGAAGGATAAATGTTCCCCAGTTGTGACAAAAATGAGACACTATCAAAGCCCAAACAGGCGCTTTAGACAAAATCAAGCCCCAAGGTATATTTTTCACAGGTTCCTTGGAAGAGCTGCTTGTGGTAATCAATTTCTTTTCTTCATCCCGCAATTCAGGATCATCAAGAGGTGAACTGTGTGCCTACAACATCAGCTCCCAGAAGAACAGAAGAGATAAGCACATGAGCAAGCGGAAAAAATTGCTACTAGGATCTGGCGAACTTCTTATAAACTTAAAAAAGATTTTGTAAATGGATAAAGAACCAATTTAGAGACTGAAAGTATTCCTTAAAAAACACGTCTGGGTATTTCAAATCCAGAAAGGAAGAGACGCTGAAAAAAATAAATAATTTAGGGCGTGCTAAGCTAATCTTACCTTACTAAGCCAAACAGAAAACCAGATAGTCCCTAACGAACCAAAGGAGTAAAATACAGATGGCCATCCAAACTGATGAATTAGAAATGGCGAACAGGCCAGTCCAGTGACTGATCCAAGGTACATGCCACTGTAGACCAGTGATAATGACCTACTTCTCTCTGCTACAGGAACCCATTTTGATAGAATATTATTCATGGCTGGCATTGCTACACCCTGAAACAACAAACAGGCCAAATGAAGAGCACTCCATTTGCATATATCAAAATCACTGCTAGAACTGGGGACAACATAAAATACAGTAAACCCCCAAAAAAAAAAAATCCTTTTTATTGATTTCATGAATTACTTTGGAGAACTTTGCATCTGGAAGCCTTTCTTACAAGTAGAATGCAAACAAATAAAATGTTAACAGTCTGACTAACAAAACTCACCTCACCAACTCCCATGAATGCCCGAACAACTAGTAGGAAGGGCAATCCAAGTTTTGCTGCAACAGGAGTGAGGGCAGTGGCAATAGACCACCAAACAACGCCAAATCCCAAAACCTGCTTTCCCCCAACCGTGTCTGCCCATATTCCACCGGCAATCTGCAGCCGGTGTCTAAGATTCAGAATCATGAACTTTAAGTCCACGTTCGTATATGCCCAGGACTAATCAAACTTATGCTTATCAATATCAACTTTTACCTGAGTGAGCAAGTATCCCCAGAAAAAGGAAGACTGTATTAGACCAACGGTGGTGGGGTTCCAGTTATACTCTGCTGACATAGGAAGTATGGCAATGCTCATATTTACCTGTCAATGTGAATCAGATGTCGATATTAAGAGTTCGAGCTACTTGAGAAATTGAGGACTTCCAATGGCA
The DNA here is from genome assembly GCF_004799145.2 of Neltuma alba. Taxonomy (NCBI): domain Eukaryota; kingdom Viridiplantae; phylum Streptophyta; class Magnoliopsida; order Fabales; family Fabaceae; genus Neltuma; species Neltuma alba. Next base: position 28,056 of record NW_021637020.1, on the reverse strand, counting down.
TGCAACGTAAGGCAATATATTATTCTATGGCAATACTGGATTAGCTAAGAATTTTCCTTTTTATTAATAAGAAAATCAAGTGACACATGAGACCATTGTATATACCAGCGATTGAAATCAAGCTTTTTAAACGCACGCGTTCAGTTTAGCTGTCAATGCTATGAGTATTATTTATAATTATGCTTCCATAGCTTTAAACAAGTTTATCTCCTTTATTTTGCCTACTTTAGCAACTAACAACGACTAGTAATGTTCCTGTAGCTTCTCGTGACAAAATTGCGAGCTGCATTTATTTTATACATACCGATAGCTGCGGCACTTCTTAATTGCAAAAACAATAAAGAAACAAATCATTCAACACCATCAAACACACAGAAAAAAAAAGGTTAGAAAATCTTACTCTATCCATATTACAGAGAAGAAACGCGGAAAAGCAGAGAAGCACAATGACCCATCTCTTGGGAAACTCCTCCCACCATGGGCCCACATTATCCAATTCCTCCTTCTCAACGACGACGTCGCTCCTAACATCGCCAAACTTCACCGAGTCAGGTACGTTGATGCCTTCCCAGACTTTCCCAGCTTCCCTCTCTCCAGAACTTCGCGCGGAAACATGAAAGTGCGGTCGGGGCGACGGTGAGCGCAGCCAAAACAAAGAGGTATGGGCAGTTAAGTGCTTAACATCAATAGATTTTCTGGAAACGGAGATAGATGAAGAAGGAGCTTTTGGAGTGGAAGGGAAAGAGGAAAGCAGAGCTCGGGCACTCAACCCCATGGGGTTGTGAGAATCACTGAACTGTTCACCAGTTCTCGGGGAAAATGGCTTTAACGGACACGAAGAAGATTTTAGAGAATGGAAGGGATATTTATCAACACTGGCTTTGGTTATGACACGTGGAGGTTGTCCTCCGGATCCTAGTCCCGTGTAACGGTGTAAGGCACTAATTGCAAATTTTTTTCCTAAAAAAAATTGACCTGAAAAAAAAAAAAGAAATTGATATTATTGAGGAAGAATTACAAAGAGGTCTCAAAAATATAATTACCAAAAATTTCTAATAATAAATAATCAGTATGGGTCTATTACATTTCTTACTCTAAAACTTATCATTATTTACTTTGCACTTATAAGTAGACTTTCAAGTAATTAAATCCCTTCCTTGAGATTTGTTTGTAATTTTTTCTATCGTTAACAATATATTTGTAATTTGATTTTCAGATGTGTAAAAGGATGTATTTTCTAAAAGTTTAAAATTTTGGGAAAATTTATGAAAGATATTTTGAGATATTTCTCCTTAAATTTTTAATGTTTATAGGTTAAAATGTTAATTTAAAATATCTATTATCAAGATTAATTAAGTAATAATTTCTTCATCTAATATTCCTAATAAATTATAAAACATTTTTGCTAACTAAACAAATTCTACTTGCTAATAATTTTTATTCAGGACAATTTTGACGTTTCATAAAAAATAATTAATTAAACTTACAAAAGGTAGGACGTTAGTAAGGATTAACAAATATAAGCGGCGAGAGAGAGTATATAGAAATCATTCCGCAAACTCACAAGCTCTGGGGATGTATGGATTTTGACCCAAGAAAAAGAACGTGTGACATGATAAGTTAACATGATTCTTTGTGTTAATTTATGTGTTTGAAGATGAACTCCTATCCAACCTATCACTATGATTAGGGAGAATTTGAAAACTTATAAAAGCATTTTAAAAAAATGATTTTACATAGGTCAAGATTAAGAGCTTGTTTGGTTTTCTGTTTTGAAAATAATTTTTTGTTTTTAACAAAAAAAATTTGTTTAGTAATTTGCTTTTAGTTGATTGCTTTAAAAATAATAATAATAACATGTTTTTAAAAACTAAAAAAACCAAAACAACTTTTACATTTTTTTTTTTTGTTTTTGTGTTTTTTATTTTTTGTTTTGAAAAACCAGAAGAAGAAAAAGCTTCTTTTTTTACACACTAACTGATACTTATCACTATTAGTGACAACTATCACTTATCCAAGTGTGATTTTTTATATTTTTTTTAAATGTGTTTTTCAAAAATTATTCTCCAAACAAATTTTTTTTCCCTTCCAAAACTTGTTTTAAAAGACAATTTTATAAAATTATTAGGAGAACAAGAAAATAAAGAGAGAGAAAATTCCTAAGAGGGTGTTTAGTTCCTTGTTTTGACAATAATTTTTATTTTTAAAAACAAAAAAACTTGTTTAGTTATTTGTTTTTAGTTGATTATTTTTAAAAAAAAACAATGACATGCTTTTAAAAGCTAAAAAACCAAAACAATTTTTATATTTTTTTGTTTTTGTTTTTGTGTTTTTTATTTTTTGTTTAGAATCTTCTCACCTATTATTCACCACTTATTATTATCAGCGACAACTATCACCTAATAAGTGTATTTTTTATAATTTTTCTTGCAAACATGCTTTTTTAAATTATTATCCAAACAAAGTTTTTTTTTCCCAAAACTTGCTCTAAAAAATAATTTTATAAGATTGTTTTGAGAACAAAAAAACAAAGAACAAAAATAATCTGATCCTAAATTTCTCTCACATACTTATCTATAAAATCACTTTTAAAAACTAATCTAAACACCATTTAGGAGAGAGATCCAGAATTACAAATCTAGTAAACTAAAGTGGAGCGCCAAAGCAATGAAGAATGAACGAATTGCTTCCAACCAGTCATCTATTTTCCAACAGAAGTGATGCAGCAACCATTTTTAAAAGCATATTAGCATTTGGTAGTAGTAAAATTCATGGTGCTTTCTCCAACCCATGAAATTTGAAAATAAAGTGTTTTTTTTTTAATTTTCTGAGTACACGCGGAATCGAGAAAACTAATTTTTCAAGTTTTCTGGATGAATAAAAAGTCTATTCAATAAAAATAAGGACATTTAGTTTAATTTCTGGATGAATATATTGGAAGAACGTCAATTCACTTCAAATGTAATTCTAAAATTTTTCTCCAGAGGAATGAAATCTCTGTTTTCCGAAACATCTCCTTATGTTGTCTCTTTAAAAATGAAAAGAAAAACAAATCTTTTTACGTTCAATCCATTTCGTTTTATATCTCCAATATAAAATACGTCATCTGATTTTCGGGTTGACTTTAAGTAATAATCATATTTTCTGTAGACTTTTCGGTAAACCACGTCAAATAAGTAGTAAAAAATAATAATATAATAATACTCACGTCAACTCACAATGAATTAATATTAAAGCAGTGTTTAGGTAAAAATCAAACCATAATTTTAAAAGTAATGATATGGTATGCGAAGTAATTATATAGATGAATTTATTTTAATTTATTAACTCAATAAAATATACTAACTTCATATTTAATATAAAAACTAGTTAACTAATTTAAAAAATTAAAAAAATAGTTAAATTAGTTATTTATAATACATAAGTTGTTTTTTTAAAATATTTTTATCAATCAAATATATTAACTAGAATTATACTTATTATAAGAAATATTTTAAAAAAATAAATATGAGGAATAAAGTAGTAATTTCCGCATGCCAGCCTCTTTTTAAAAACTATATATATATATTTGCCGCCGAGCTCCATGTTCCTTCGTTCGCAAAATCCGTCATCACGTTCTTCCTCACTTCTTGCTCCTAAAGTCACAGCTTCTTGCTATTCAAGTCACAGGCTCCCAGCTGCTTCTGTTCTCTTTGACTTTGCGAGCCTCGGAATTCGTTCCTTTCTCAATATTCTATTCCTTTTGGCGGTTCTCTTCCACCTGGAATCTCGCCTTCTGAAGATGACAAAGGCCAGGTTTCATGAATTCTCCAGATCATTAATTGCTCGCTTCATGGGTTCCCCCCTACCATATCAATCCCTTCTAATCCAAGCTCGTTTGCCTTCACTTTTCCGTTGCGTGCTACTCTGAAAGCACAATCTCGCCTTCCGTTTTTAGCATGATCTTTTGCAATTCGGTTGGTAAGATTCTTCAACCGCCAAGATATTTTGAGTTCCCTTCAATTTATCTTCATAAGGCTATCGGAAAGGAAATTCAGTGGCGTTTTCTATTGGTGGATGGACATACTGTCGATACTGTGCGCGAAATAGATATCTGGTGCATTTACCTGAGATTCGCACGGGTCCGGTCGGTATGAGCTGCAGTTTATTACTCCTATTATGTCTTTAATCATAGTTTCTTGTTGGTTTAGACGTTATACTAACATTGATCTTCTGGGGTATGTTTTTCTTCTGAATTATCGTCTTTCCATCATTGCTTTTGTCCAAGTGGGCTGACGGTTGGAAAGGCATGCAGTGATTGCATCCCGTATCACGTGGTTCCAGCAGGCGATAATTTTTTTTAGATAAGCGTTTCCTAGGAGAAGTTATGAAATGTACTTTGCTTAAGAAACGTTTCCCAACTCTGTAGTCTTGACATTTAATGACCGCCCTCAAAATTTGCAATAGCTTTTGGTTATGTGTTAGGTTGTTAGCTTTAAATTTTCATTTGCTCATTTAAGAACTTTTTGAGGTTTGGCATAAGGAACCATACTTGTAAGTCATTAGCGTTTAAACATATTGCCCTAGTCGTGGAACATATTTGCTGCAGTCTTTTGTTTATTCACAGCAAATAGGGCCATGAAATCCTCGTAAATTAATCATCTTGTTCATCTTTTTTGCTATGGCCTTCATATGCCCTGTGGCTTCAACTTTTGATCAAACAGTAAAAGGATGGTGTTATTCTCATCTAATGTCGTCATTTGGGCGCTGGCCATTTTTGCTGACTTTGATCAATTTCGATCTAATATTTTTCTACTTGCAGATCACCGATATGTCGACTGATTATAAAATAGATGTTGGTAGTCGTGGCTTCAAAGAAGAACCAGAACTAAGCATCTTACCTTCAAAACTGTTACTAGATGAAGAGGTTAATGCAGCGCGTGAAAATCTTATTGGAATTCAAGAAAAGATTTCAATCAACGACTATTCAACAAATGCGGAGCGTAGAGCCGTGAGTGACAGGTGCGAAGTAAATCTTCTTTTCTGTATCTGTTTATTATTAAATGATTTTTTTTCCTTTGAACACCAAAGTTATTTATCTTTGTGTATTTCCCTTTCTCTGCTTTCATTCATGCAGCAACTTTTAGCTTATAATGTTAAAATCCCTTTGCAAAGATTGGTAATTAAGTAACAAGTGAAACACATTCATCATTTCAAGCAGGTTTCTGAAAGCAGATAAAGCTGCACTTGGTTACAATGTCAGCCATGTTGGAGAGGAGGAAAGGCGACTACATAGACCAGTGAAGAAGTCTGGGCCTCTTCTCTCTGGAACAGCTTACTGTATTTCTTCTTGCAGCATGATAATGCTGAACAAAATTGTTTTGTCAGGTTATAATTTCAATGCAGGAATATCTTTAATGTTTTACCAGGTGAGTTGGATTCTCCAGACAATGCTGAATAGATTCTCACTGTGATAATACTGAAACTTGAAGCTTGGAAAGATGTATTAATGATATCGACATTCCTATTATTAGAAATTTCACCGCATCACATGCACTTAACAATCATATTACAAATATGTATTTTTATTTATTTTTGTTTAGATTGATAGGTTATTCTGCTAATTGCTTCATTGGTCTATTTTCTTTCTTGAAGCTTATGATAAATGCAAACTTAATCATTATGCCTATTTGCAGAACTTAATAAGCACGTTGGTTGTTGTTCTACTGGGTTTATCTGGCACAGTTTCAGTTGAAAAGCTCAACTGGAAGCTGGTCAGGGTCTGGATTCCTGTTAATGTGATATTTATTGGCATGCTCGTATCAGGAATGTATAGGTATGAATAAATTGCTTTTTATAGTTTCTTGTATGCTTCTTTTAGACCTATAGATGTGGAAGTTGATTAATAAGACAACATTAAAAATTCAGAGGACCAATAGTATGATTATTGTCTGCTACTCGGCGTAGTTACCTTGTCCGTCTCCTATCTACCCCTTGACGTCTTCAAGTGCTTTGTTATTTTCAGTTTGAAAAACATCAATATTGCAATGGTGACAATTCTCAAGAATGTGACAAATATTATAACTGCAATTGGAGAGTTATATTTGTTCCGGAAAGGTCAAAATCCAAAAGTGTGGACTGCCATGTTTCTGATGGTAAATGATACTCTCAGCTTCCTGCTCGTTGATGGATTGCTATTTCTGATAAATAAGAATATTATTGCTGGCCAGGATCATGTATTAGGAAATTATTAGTTACTCTTTTTTAATGTACATCTCAGATGATCACATGCCTACATCATCTTTGTCATGGAAGTTTTTAGGTGCTTGTTTTGGCAAAACTTTCCAGTTGTTCATATCAAATTATTTTATGGAATTTATATACTCAAAGATTAAAGTTTACATATTACCTTTTTTCAAGACTTGCAGAAGTATTTGAAGATACTACTTATCTGCTTATCAGAACATATAACTTTAGTTTGATTCTAAAGCTGTGTCTTTTGTTACTCTTTTATCAACTACTAGTATATTGTATTTGTTCTGAAAAATCCAATTGACTTTCTGGAGTCTCACTGACCTGTATCATACTTGGCGCAGATTATCTCTGCTGTCAGTGGCGGTATTACAGATTTATCCTTTGATGGAGTTGGTTATTCCTGGCAGATTATCAATTGTATTCTTACCGCAAGTTACTCTGTATGATTTTTGAGTTTAGATGCCCCTTCCTATATTGTTTATATTTTTGCCATACTTTGTGTACCCAAATTTGAGCCAGAACATCCTTTTCTTTTTTCGACAGCTTACCCTTAGATGGGTTATGGATGAGGCAAAAAAGTCAACTAAATCAGGATCCCTCAATGAAGTTTCTATGGTGTTGCTGAACAATTTACTGTCTTTACCTTTTGCCATATTCTTGATTTTCCTTTTCGGCGAGTGGGATTATGTAATACATGTGTGAGTAAATACTTTTTCTGCGATTTTCAATTTGAGAAGCCCCCTGCTTCCTCACTGTACTTCTGGTTTTGATTTCCAGGGATGTAGTTAAACTGCCAATGTTTTGGGTTGTTGCAACGGCTAGTGGACTGCTTGGACTTTCCATCAGCTTTACTTCTATGTGGTTCTTACATCAAACTGGTCCAACAACATATAGGTAATATAATTATGTTCGTGTGTTTTGAGGTGCATGGGTCTCTGCCTCAAGAGAGCTCGGAATGCTTTCTTTTCCCATCCTTTGATGTGTTACTAATATTTGTTTCCCATTTCACAGCTTGGTGGGTTCCTTAAACAAGATTCCGATCTCCATTGCCGGCATTTTAGTTTTCAAAGTCCCCCTCAGCATATCGAATTTATTCAGCATTTTGTTTGGTAATCAACAGAACAACTAGTAATATCATGAATCTTTTGCTTGTTTCTATCTTCTTCTTCCTCACATTGATAATGCACTCTTGTTTCCAGGTCTCTTTGCCGGGGTATTTTTTGCGAGGGCTAAAATGTCCCGATGATTAATACATTCATATTGTTGTATAGTTCTGGTTCCAGCTCTCAAGTTCCTGTTGATCGTTAATGGAGGGTATTTTGTTTCAGACGAAGTCTGAAGATACCTATTCTTACTATTATTATTTTTTTCTTTTTGAAAATAAAGTGCAAGAGAAATTATCTTCATGGTATTTCAAGCTTTTCCTGGCTCGGAGTAAAAAGGAAGGGCTGTTCTTGAGGGAGAATATTAACCGGTGGGGTTGGGTTCTGGCAACTGCTGGTCGCCGGCAACAACGGGAGAGGGATTTTTTTAATTTATTTTTAATTACGAGCATTTTGATAAATGCACACCCATATTTATTTACAATTAAGTCCTATAGGACTCCGCAATAATCTGATCATTTGAAGAGACTTTATGGTAATGTTTGTGTGGGACCTTGGAATAATTTGACCATGGGCTTCACATGATCTTCAATTCATAAAATAACGTTCGTCGATCAACCATCAGAAGCCAGCGTCTTCAAACAAAATGATTTCAGTGAATGGCAGTATACTAAAGCAATTTATTGCAAATGAAAAATCGTCCTTTCTTAAAAATGATAATATTGTGATTTAGGTTTCCCAACATGCACATAATAATTGAACCTTTTTTTTTAAAAAAGTCAATATAACTTTTATGAGATACTCCTCGAGTCCTTAATATAGGACCTAATTGTTGAATTGGTTTTAATCCTAAATATAAAACCCATTTCTTATATTTATCAATTTTCTTCAAATTACCCCTATGGATTCTCCCTCAATTATAATTAAGTAGAAGAGGAAGATAAGGTATTAAGAATGATGATTATGGTATTTTAGAAAAAATGTGTCACATTTGTTATAATTAACTAACTTACCTAATTTTCTTAATCTAATCAAATTAGTTAAATGGGTCTTATATTAAGGACCGGAGGAGTATATTTTTTACACAAAAATACAACTTTAGCCTATTTTTTAAAAAAATACACAATACAACTTTTCCCTTTGATGAAGGAAAGGAAACATGGTAAAATTTGCAGTTCTCCATTTCGATTTCTAATGGCTATATAATTGTGTGAAGGTAGATTCATACTATTCATTTTTTCCCGAGTTAAAATTATGAGTTGACGCTATGAAATTTCAGTAATATCAATATATCTTCAGTATACATCAATAATAATTACTACAATTAGCTAGATTATAAATAGTACTCATCCTATCCTAAATATAAAACCTATTTTGCAATGTAACTTACACTACAAAATAAGTCTTATATTTATAGTAGAGGAATATGAGTTATATTTGAAATTTCAAGCAATATCCAAGAAAAACACATTTACTTGGGCTTAAATCCTTCTAGTGACGATGAGATGATGCAATGTGTGTGTCTATATGTATATTATTTGAAGTTCCAGATCAATCAATCAATCATTTGAAGGGTAATCATCCATAAGATATATATGACGAAATGAATACACTAAGGTGAAAGATCACAATAAGTTCCCAAAGAAATTCACTTGCAGTTTTAGGCACAATAAGAGAGAAAAATAGAGCAATAAACCCAAAGGAGCCTTGTCTTTAAAAACCCGAACACAATCCAGAATATCCATCACAACTCTACCGTGAAACCAGAATAGTTTCGCTCAATTCTAAAAGACCTCCATAAAAGTACGAGGAATTCTCATACTTTGCGAAGCTCATCATTCCGGTACGAAGTGTCTTAGAAGTATCTCTAAGTAGAAGTAGCTAGAAGCTTCTATTGCTGCTACTAGTTGAAAGCTGAGAGGAAACCAGTTCCATCAAATCCATCTCTCTCTTTGCTTCATACCAAGATTGCTGATCATCCCCTACCTGCAAACCCATGTTGAAATTTTGATCTTTTCCATAATCACAGCAGAAAATGGGTGAATTATAACCAACCCCATTCAATAACTGAGCCAGAAACAGATCAGAATGATGATGGTATTGTTTCACGGGAGCACCAATGGTAGCAGCAACACTCTGCTCGGGAAGATACCCCTCATGCCCAGCATCTGTTAGATAAAAATCCAAAGTGGACTGAACCTGCTGATTCTGATAATTGTCCTGGAAGAACTGTTGCATGAAGAGAAGTTCATCATCAAATGCTTCAGCCATCACAGGTTCACGAGAGGGATCTTGATGATCAGAAATCACAAGCTTGAATTGGTTTTCATCAGGTGGGCCCTGAAGGTGGTCCTCATTGGCAATAATGGTGGGGTTATTATTATTGGAGAGGGTCTTGCTTTTGATGTAATCTTGAAGAATGGAAGAAGGAGGCTTTCTTCCATTGTTGTTGGAGGTTTTGTTTGCAGATTTGTGGTTTCTCTTGGAGTTCTGTCTCCTTTTGGTGGCATTCCAATGGTTCTTGATTGCGTTCTCTGTCCTTCCTGGAATTCTCTTCGCTATCTCTGCCCACCTATTCCCTACCTTTGCATGTGTTTCTACCAATATTTTCTCTTCTTCCTCACTCCAACTATCCTTCTGAAACAGTGAAACCAACCAAAATGATGGTTTAATTTAGGGAGTACTTTATATGTTATCTTAATATATTGTAATTATAATTAAAACCCGTTAATACTAGAACTTGTAAAACAACCATATATATTGATGACAACGGCAATAGGGGGAATATAAGAAAATCTAGAGAAAATTTTCTATTGTCCCCCGACTGTTATTTCTGACATTTTATATTTTTAAATGCTAATAATTTTTTGGGAACCTAAACATTGGAGTATTATTTTTTATAATTCTGCGTTTGTATTTCTTAAACAAAAAATAAACCGTCCAAGTTAAATTTAAATATTATATTTGCTTTTCCCAGAAAATAAAAAAAATTAAGTGGTTTAAATTTAAATGAAATTTGACATATTAATTTAGAAAACAGATAAAATATCTCTGGATAAAAATAATTAAAAGATATATTAATTAATGCAAAGAAAAAGAAAAGATATATTAATAATCTAAATATTTTAATATAATATAATCGAAACATGAACACGAAGAAAGATGGGGGAAATATATGAATGATTAATGCTTATGGAAATGTCAAGGTGGCCGAGGATTTACGGGTTACCAAGTTAATTACAAGAGAACGCAAAGCAATATCTGATTTCTGGATTATGTATGAAAGCAGATCGATCGAGTCAATCAGATATGCCAAAGATAGATCCTTGCTCATAAATATCCATATATACAGATGCTTTCTAATTTAACTAACAAATCATGTATAAAATTCAACGTAATCTGTGTGGCATATTTTTTCTTACTAGTTACCACAAGCTCTTCAACGAAACTTGAAGAAACTAGCTCATCACTTGACTGTGATTTGAGACTCAGTGAATGCAGCTGCATGATGGATGCAGATAAATCCAGACATTGAGAATGTTCATGAAAGAACTAGTGAAGAAAATAATATTTGAGATGAACTAAAATTGGCCCCAAAGCTTTTAGATAATATGTATGTATGTATGTATGTATGTATGTATGTATGTATGTATGTATATGTAGCCCTGGAAAAAGAAAGAAAATGAAAAGACAATATATGGGCTGAACCCTAGCCGAGAGCTCATCATTGATAAAAGTCGAAGAGAAGATTAAATAGGGACCTTAATATCAGGACGTAAATGATTATGCCATCTCTCTCTGCATTGCTTCCCAGCTCTTCCCTCCAAATTCTCAGCTATCTGAGCCCATTTCCTCACCCCGTATTCATTCACCAGCTTCACCAGTTTCCTTCATCCCCAACAATATATGCAAAAACATTACCAAAAATAATAATATAACGCATATATATAATATCGATCATCAAACTGATGTATATATATACCTGTCTTCTTCATCAGTCCACTGTCCTTTGATCAACGACGCAGAAGAAGACCCTTTCTTATTGATTCTCTTCCCTGCCACCGTTGTATTACCAGTAGCTTTATTCTTCCCCAGAACTTGCACTTGTTTCTTCAGTACTGTAGGTATCATCATCTGATGGGCTTCATTATTCGCTATAAACCCATCCATTAAACTTGCTTCTATGTCGTCACTGTTAGGCCACAGAGCAGAAAGGTGACTGAGTTGGCCCCACAGGAACCTGTCTATGGCGCTCAGAGGAGGCCCTGATGAAGAAGGAGAAGAAGATCGCCGGTACATGGAAGTGGCGGGAGGATTATCGGTCAGAGGCATCATAATGTGGCTCTGGCCTTCCATGGAAGCCGCTCCAAAGGAAAGCAGAATTAAGGACTTGGTTTTGTCACCGTGATGACTGTTTCAAGCCGTGTAATAAGCCAAATGTGGATCAACAATGGCCGTTCATTTTGGGCTTTATCTAACGGTTGGGATTCAGTGATGGTCTGTAACTCCTGAACTTCCTCTCTCGGACCAAAATTTAGGAGTGGGGAGGAATTAGGGCTTTCGTTATCAACTCATTATTACTGTTATTTACAAATAATCATATTTGTCACATGTAATACATATTTATTATCTATCTAAAACATATGGCACAGAGAGAGAGAGAGAGAGAGAGAGAGAGAGAGAGAGAGAGAGAGAGAGAGAGAGAGAGAGAGAGTTGAATTATATTAAACGGCCGTTTCTTTTGTTTTATATATGATTACTGCGTGAATTGATGAAATTTTCTCGAATAAAAAATAAATAAAACTCTCATCTTGAAAAATAATGCTAGAAGGGACTATTAGCCAAGTTTTTTGTATCGTGTTATATTTATTGAATTAATAAAGAATGAGAATTTTAATTTTAATTTGGTTAGCCACAATTAGAGAATAATTAATGACAATGTCATAAATTTGAGTTAATTTCCATTTGCAGGACATTATTATATAATTAAGTACATTAAAGATCGGGTACCCAAAAGAAAAAAAAAGGAAGTGAGTTTTCAATATTTTATCAAGCATTCCCGGACGTACATAGGTGGAGATCTTTACTGTATTATGTAAATAATTTTATTTTACATGTAATTTATTTTTTGATTTAGGTTGCTTCTACGTCTTCTTATTAAAATTTTAATTTCTGTATGATTTGATTTTTTTTTTGTTGCCCAGAGTATCCTCCCATCTGAACGGTAAGTAACTAATCTCTTGGAATACTATCAGACGCCGTAGCGGGAACCACTCCTAACAGTATTTTTTTCATACACACCTAATGATCAAACCCAAGATATGATGTTTAAAGGGTCCAAGTCCCTTCTACTTGAACCAACACTTGTTGGTTGTATGATTTGAATTGAATGATGGAAAACTGTGCCTTGTTCTGTTTATTTTTCCTGTGGGCCAGGTAATATCCGCAAGCTAGGCCCACGAGTTTCTAGGCAAGGTGGGCTTCGTTCTCTCACTTATGGGCCTAACAGCATTTATCTCAACGATGGCGTTGTTCTCCATCGTTTTCCAATTCCAAAGTGATGATTTTGATGTGTAGTTAGATTCCCATATCCAAAGTGAATGAATGATTTTCATAGCCTTTTTCCCTTAATTTCCATACATGTTTATTCACTTGATTCTATTTTTACCAAACACTTCATACAAGTTCAGATCAACTACGAAAATTATCCATAAGCCATTTTTACCAGATGTTCATATGATTGATTTTACTTAACTAATGATATAACCATGATTTTGGTGTGCACAGGGGTGTTTAGTTTTATAATTAATTAATTATAATTGAAATAATGGAATCCAAACTGGGCAAAAGAAAATGAAAGGCTTGGGATAACGATGTTGATACAGTACGGAACCAGTATTCATTACAATTAGACCGGTCACGGGCTCAACGGGCTCAACCCATCAATCTATTATAAGATGATGGGTTGGGTTGAAAAAAATATGGACCATTTTGATATGGTCCTTTTCAGCCCGCCAACCTATAGCTTGCCACGAGCTAGTCTGCCAACCCGTTTTTTTAAAATAATTTTATTTTTATTTTAATAAGAAAAAGTCTTATTATTTTCACTTAATTTACATATAACTTTGTATTTTGTTAGAGACTTTGATTTTAAATTTGATTTCTCTTTTTCTTTATAGTTTTACTATTTTATACTAATAAAATAATTATTAACAATGAATTATATGTTTATATTTCAACTTTTGAGATTAATTTAATTATATAATTATATGAAAATATAAGAATAAGAAGAATTTGTTCTATAAAAATTTATAATTTAATTTAAAAAATTTAAATATATGTGTAAAAAAATAAAAAATAAAAAGAAGATAGAGGTTGGCCGGACGAACTAGCAAAATGTGAGCCCATCAGGAGACAGTCTTTTTAGGATCGGCCTGCATGGTCTCAAGCCTATGGTGGGCTGGCGCGTTTTACCACCTCTAATTACAATAATGAGTATTATGATGCTTATCAAATCTCAACCATTTAAATTTAACATGGACAGTCAAGATTCAATATTTGAAATTTTTTTCAAAAAATATTTTTCTTTTAACAGGTACATAATTAAAAATAAATGTAAACTCTTAAATGTAAGGTTTTTTAAAGAATAAATTTTGATTTAAAAATTATTAATTAAAAATTTTAAACTCAAACCATTGTCATTGTCCATGATGCAGACCATCCTGCTACTGTGGTCGTCACGTGAAAACGGCGTCGTTTTCTCGGTGGCTTCATTTTCCACAAAACATGTGTTTGATTTGATCTGTACGCTTTCTGTCATCCATCTTAATCTAACCTATGCGTGGGCCCCATATAAAACACTTCAAATGAATAATACTCCACACATTTAAATTCATGCACTGTTGGAGACGCGCCTAATTTCCCCTGTAAATTCCTCCATAATCTCCCCAACTTCTTCTCTTCCGTTCGAATATGCTGTTCCTTGGGTCCCATGTTTCGTTGAAGGATCCAGTCACGAAAAATATATAGGGACTTGCCATAGTCTTGTTATATAGCTTTGTTTAAATATAAAATACTGTAAATATTTTTTTATTTTGTTACGAATTTAAGTAATACTCCTCCGGTCCTTATTATAAGACCCAATTTGACTTTTTATTTGGTCCTAATTATAAGACCCAATTCATTTGTCTCTTATATTTATGCATTTTTTTTCCAAGATAATCCTTCTAATAATGATAGTTTTAGCCAATATACTTAATTAGTAAGGATATTTTAGGAATGACAACACTTATTTATTATAAATAACCAACTTAACTTACTTCCTTAATCTCCTCAAATAAGTCAATTGGGTCTTATAATTAGGACCGGAGGAGTACTACGTATATATATCAACTAAGTATAGGGTATCAAACAACGTTAAAAAGTCAATTAAATACTACCTCCGGTCCTTAATATAAGACCCCTTTTGACTTTTTGTTTGGTTCTAATTATAAGACCCCAATCCATTTTGTCTCTCATATTTATGCATTTTTTCCAAGATAGTCCTTTTAATAATGATAGTTCTAGCTAATACACTTAATTAGCAAGGATATTTTAGAAATGACAACACTTATTTATTACAAATAACTAACTTAACTTACTTCCTTAATCTCCTCAAATAAGTCAACTGGATCTTATAATTAGAACCGGAGGTAGTATTATTTATACAGCTGCACAGTCATAATCCATGCACTAATAAAGTCAATATGAAGTTAACATCAACGATCGTTAATCAAAGAGCAACATGGCCGCAACAAGTTGGGGGCGAAATTCATTCAATTTTAGCTGTCAAGAAATAATAATTGAGGAATAAAAACGTCATTTAGCGCTTCTTTTGATTATAGATATTAATCATATAAAAATGAACACTGTACCTTACACTAAATAAAAGTAGGTGCATATTTTTGCCACCGAAAGTACGTACATTTGCATTTGCACGCCCTCTCTTTTTGTTTGTTTATTTATTTTATTAACAATATTACGTGTATCTGTGTATTTAAAACGTGAAAATCTGTCTTCAAATGTAACACATAAGTAACGGAAATAATTAAAAAGAAGGAAAGAATATGTGCAGAAATGAATTCCTCTGTGTCACCAAAAAACAAAAGAAACGAAGCGAATTCCCTTGGGTTTAAGAAAAAACAAAGAAAGAAACACAGAGAGAGAGAGAGAGAGAGAGATTATTCGTCGTTAAACCTCCAAAATTAGAAACGCCGGCGCATATTCTTTCCTTCCATTTTTGTCATCCTCGAAATGTCTGCGAATAATGCTAATCAAATCATCAAAAGGGATTATTAGCCTTTTTTTAACACCTTTTCAAATTTCTTTATGATAATTATGGCATAATTGATAATCAAAAGCCATTTGCTTGGTCACCATTATTTGTGCAGGAGCAGTAAAAGCAGGGTGGGCGTGGTTTGGTCACGGCCAATGGGATTGGGAGGGATGGTAATCCTAATACTGTACTCTTCACGTGAATGTGCCCTCATTGTCTGCTTGGATTCATCTTCCACTGTACTTGCGCAAAAAAAGAAATTGACCGCTTAACTTTTTGATAATGATAATAAATCCATTTAAAATAACTTATAAATAGTTTTTTAATAGTGATTTATATAATACAAGACAAATATATAAGAAAATTTTTATCTCGATTTATGTGAAATGTGTTTATAGGAAATTTTTTAAACCCTCCCAAATAACCTCAATAACATCACTTTAAGTTTAATTGGACGTCAGTCACTTACCGGCCGGCCAAAAAATGTATATTTAGATTAAAAATAGTCATAAAAATACTATCCACAATCACAAATTCTTTTTTACTGGAACTTACATATAGATTAACATCACTAAACGCAACGACATTTTTTTTTAAACTGCCATAGAAACTGCATTTACACTTTTGTTTCTTTTAATTTATTAACAGCATTTTGTGCAATTGAATATCTACAACGTAAATAACCTGTCATCTAATGTCATGCACAAGTAATGGACTGAATCAAATATACATGGGTGCGTGAGTGTGTGTAAGCAGAAATGAATTTCTTTGGAGAGAAGGAAAATGAACATGGGAGACAAACTTATAAAAGAAGGAGAGATTATTCTTTCCCAAACCTCCAGAATTAGTGCGACCTACGCACGCATATATATTCTTTTCCTTTCATTCTTCACATGCTTTTCTTTTATATGTCTTTTATTAGCATTATTATTACTATTATTAATTCTTTGAACAAAAACGGAGTGTATCATTACTGGCACACCCCCCCCCCCCCCCCCCAACATCTGTCTGCGGCTAGCTCAGCCGTATTTTAGGAGTGTTTCAGCCAGCAATATGGACCTTACTTCCCTCTCATCAATAAGTGGGGGGAAAATATCTGCATGCCAGCCTGGTTATTTACTTTATTAATGACGTCCAATATATCAAAATATTAATATCTTTTTTTTCCAGCATAATAAAATGTTTATACCCATCCAGTCCCTGTCGACCTGGATACTTTTCTTGATCGTCTTTTCAGTTCAACCACTCTCATTTTTTCATAAAATTATAATTTACTTTTTATTTAATTTTATAGCCAACAAATATTTTTTAATTAATTGAATTGATAATTGATAACAGTAATATTCTTTAATCTGATAATTTAAAAACAAATGTCGAACAGTATGGCACGTGAAACATGATTACATGAAGCCCGTGTTATCCCCAACATTATCGTGAAGGGTCTCATCCCGTCTTATCATCGTGCTCAAATCAAAGCATAAGCAAGTCCCAAAAACGGCATTTATATTATCAACAAAGGAAAAAAAAAGATTTAATTACAATTTGCCGTGTGATTATGTCAACGAAAAACCTGAAAGAGAAAAATAAAGGCCATAATATGTGCAAAAGCAAGTCATCCCCGCCACCCATCCTCACACCATATCTTCTCGATCTTCAATCATTGGCCCCTTTCCACTCCACAGATCTCCAATGTAAACGCAACGACAATAAAATACTAGCATAGCCACAGTTAAACGCACCGTCGTTTACTCTGTCGTCACCTCCCTATACCTCAAGACATCTTATTTTTCGACTCCATGCTCCAATTTTAAGAGGAAAAAAAAAACAGACTACCAAAAAAATGTTTTTCTCTTTTTTTTTTTTTTTTTTCGTTCCCTTAGTAAGTGATCCAAAGATCAATTAAAGTTCTTGGGAGGTGTCTGGGGAAGCAAGGGGGAAACAGGTGTCTTCGGCCCCAGTGTTCCAGAGGAAGTGAGCGTAATTAGCGGCATAATATGAGTTTGTGGGTTCTGCAGAAATGGCTTCCAAATAGGCTTCTTCTGCAGCCCACAAGTCGTTCTTGGCCTTCCACAGGAACGTTGCGTATTTATTGTAGGCTTCCGCGTCAGCACCTTCCACTCCTATCGCTCTCTTGAAGTACTCTTCAGCTCTGTTCAAAGTACACACCCAACATTAATATTATTATTCATATGATACCATCACGGTCAAACAAGCAAGCCACTAGTAGTTTCATTCACATGCAAATGCAAGCAACTTCACTGTCAAGAGCAATAAAAATCAAGCCTTTTCCCCGTCAATTTTTCTATCTGCCTCTTGACACATCGTATGGTCGACGCTAACGAGATTAGTTTGAAGATCTTTCTTCTCATGCACGTGGGTCTCACGCGAGGAAGATGATAGATCATGTTCATGAATCAGTGGTGAACAGAAAATACACCACAAATTTCCTTGTCGAAGTTTTAATGCACAAATTGATCTTCTCGTCTGGCCCGATCCTGACTGAAGCGAGATTTTTATCTTAAAGGAATAATTTCAAGGTGTTCATTAATTCCCAAGTCTACGTGAAGCGCCTGACTTCTACCTTTTGTATGATATAACTCGAAATAATGATAACAGTTCTGAGAAAATCTAATGCAAGTGTAAGAAAATGGACGAGATATGACGAACCTGTCATAATCATGGGCAACCAGGTAGAGGAACTGAGCGTAGTTCGCTAGGAGAAGAGGGTTACTGGGTTCTTGGAACAACGCCGTCTGGTACAGTACCTCTGTCCTGAGGTACTCCGCATAATCGTCGGATTCGATTCTCGCCGATACAGGCGAAACGAACCCATCCACAGTCTCCTGGTCTAGTGCTTCGGCTCTTGAATTTGCTTCCATTGTCCTCGCTTCGTCCACAATGGATTCCCACAGACGCGCCTCTTCTTCATTTTCATCCGCTCTAGTCTCTCCCACCGTCACCGATTCTGTTTCCCCAGTTGTTCCCACGGTGGAAAATTGAGAAGAAGCGCCGCCGTCGGGGAGGACCGTACGGTGGTAGTGATCTGACCTGTCAAACCCCCCATCACCTCCATCTGTGCCGCTGGCTATTGGCCGGACTTTCCCGCCGCCGCCATTGTTACCCCCAATGGAGGTTGTTTTCCCGCTTGATGAGGAGACCGAAAATGTCTTGACTGCAGATGAATCAAACTTTTTATTCCGCTGAATTTCACTGACGGAGGCAATCTCCGTCGTGGATGCAGGCGGCGGAGCTGCCGTGGCTATGGCGGTGTTGTGCCCCATTGAATAGACGGTGAAATTTGCAAGAAGAATCATCACGTAGACCATGAGAGTGGGCGTGTGAGAGAAGACTTGCTGAAATAGCCAAACGAACGACGCGTGCATTTCTTTTTGAACTCGATCGAGGATCCCTTGGAGGTCTTCGTAGAATAGGATCTCCCTCATTTGCAGAGTGTAGCTATGGAGCTCACGGATTATGAACACCATGGAAGAGAAAGCCTTCTTTACAGAGCAACAAGCAGATTCACCCGCCTCTTTGAAGCCCTCTTTCCACTGCAATTTCTTCTTTATGATTCTCAGAGAAAACGGAAGCTCCACGCTGTTTGCTTTTCTTTCAATAATCGACGGAATAATCTCTTCGCCGCCGCCAGTGCTCCAATCCGGCGGATCTTTCTGGATTTCCACCCAGGGAGGCTCAATGCTCTCTACTTCGGAAACTGGGCTTTGTGTCTGATCTTCACCGATACTATCTGATTCTGAATCTGTGGCACTATTATTCCCATCGGAAAGCTGAAATCTGAGTGCTAGATCTTCAATCTTCTTGGAGAATTCGTCGTCCGAACAAGAATCAAAGCTGGCACCGCAGGTGAATCTTAATTTTCTAGCTGCCGAGAGCGGGTAATCACGAGATGGAGACCTATAAAGCCGCGTTGATTGGGAACCGAATAGGCTCGACCGGCCCAATCTGCTTACTAACCGACATACTAGAGCACCTCCTGCTCCATTGGTGCCACGACTTCCCCGTCTGGAGGAAGGAGATGAGATAGCAGAGGCTAGAGTTTGAGAAGAGGATGGGGAATGAGGAAGAACTGGCTGTGACCATTGCAAACAGGCTGAGGCAACTTTCACTCCCATTTCTTAGCTTTCAGGGTTAAATCGTGCGGAAAAGGTAGTGAATTTTAAGACTTCAAAGCCGAAAAAACATGAGGAACAGTTAAAAGGAGGAAAGAAATCATGAAGATTTAGAGTCCTGGTAGTGGAAAGCTAGATCCAAAAGAAGACTTTGAGGTCTCACGCATGGAAAATTTGGGGCACTCCAAAAAATTCAACCAAAAATATAGAACTCTTCGCCTTTCTTCCTTTCAACCTGCAAATTTAAAAAACAATGAATCAGTAAACTATTTCAAGTAAAAACAAACGAACCCCACTCCCATAGCTAATCATTGCTCTTCCCATGAAAATCGGATCGGAGGAAAACGCAGCCCGAAACACCATCAAAGCTGCACGATACTCGAGAATATCGTGATCCCAGAGAATGAAAAGTGGAAAAAGCTACTTACCCTGGTTTGGCTGAATGAAAACGGAGCTGAACGAACGACTGTTTCGTCAAGCTCCGGCGAAGGTCAAGGCACGACGCCTCCGGTGAAGTACAGCCTCAGCTGGGGTTTATCAAAACAAGCAGGCAACATCGGGGCTGATATATATATATGCACACACACCACCCAGCTTATATCAAGAAGCACCGCCGGTCAGAACGCGGTTCGTGTTTCTGTAGTTTATATATCTGACCCCGGTAAGAAACAGGCGCATCAGGTTGCCGGTCAGTCCTCCTGTTCATTGTACTTAATTAGTAAAATACTAATGATGTTTACTATAACTTCAATTAATTGCTATTTATTAATAACCAAGAATTTTGGGTTTGGGCTGTTCGAAGGGTAAGGGACGTTTCAGTCCGACGCGCTTTTTCACGGGGAGATAAAGTCCGAAGATCAGATCTAGCCGCTCCCATTCTGCCACGTGTTCAAATGCCAGTTCACTTTTGGAAAAACTTGCCAACCCGCCCGGTAATACCGTGATTCACCACCCACCTGTTCATTTATAGGGACATGTGTCTAATCCTGGGAACGTAAATATTGAATTTATTTCACAAAACGCATACAATATTTTAAAATTAAAATAACAGTTAAGCACTAGCACTAGCACTAGCATACCGTGGTTTAGTTCAATGGAAAAAATAATTTATTTTTCTCCTATAATTCTATTTATAACACGCTTTTAAGATGTTTTATTGGATTTAAAAGAATTTCAATCTCATTAAATTTATCCTAAAACTTAATAATTTTTAGGTTTTACTTCTTATTTAATATATATTATTAAAATAATTATAAAATTATGAGTAAAATATGGGTTCTATAATAAATTTAATGATACTAGCATGATTTGTATTAAAAATAAATAAATTATTTTCTCGGCTTTATAAATAGGGGAAAAAAGGTATTTTGAATGATTATTTGATGGGTTGATGGAAAAATCGGGAAAGTGAATAAAAATATCTCGTGGGGGGAAGAGGGTGAGGAACCAACGGTTGAAAATGGGGAGGTCAGGAAATGCCGAAATGGTATGAAAGCGAAGATTGAAGAAGAAAGGCCAACTTGCCGAAGCCGGGCTGGCTCCACCCTCCAATCACGAAAGGGACACCTGCATCTAAGCTACGGCTACAGTATCCCACTCATATCCCATTCCACGGTCCAGATTCATTTTCCCCCATCCCCTGTATTTTCCCCCTCTTTATTGATATTACTATTGTTCTCATAATATTCCAACACCAGAGGCATCACCCTAGGTCGTACCTTGTCGTACTCGAGAAAAATCAGCCAAAATATATATGAGTATGAATAATAGTAATATTTAATACGACGGGACCATAATTTATTATTATAATAATAATGAACGAACAAAATTAATTAATCAACATAAAAGGCGGCAGCTGGGATATTGAGAGCCGTCAATGGGTTAATGTACAGACGATTGTTTTAATTCGGTTCTAAATGCTATTTCCGGCCTTAATTAATTATAAGACCTCATATTAAGACCAGAGATAGTACAAGATTTTAATTTATTTTATTTTTTATATTTATTTTTTTAAAACAATCATTATAGTAGCTAACATGCTAAAAATTTAATTAAATGATAATTCTAACTAATATATATAATTAAAGAAGATATTTTCGAAAAGATAATACATGTTTAGTACAGATAACTAACTTAATAAACTTTTATAATCTATTCAAATTAATTAACTAGCTTTTATATTCAGAACACAGGAGATAGTATACTCCTTCTGGTTCAAAATATAAGTTAAGCTTTATCTATTTATATTTATCAAGAAACTAATTAAAATCAATTTAAAACAATAAATGTGTAAGGTATATATTTTTTCTCTCTTAATATACCCTTATTAATGAAGAGAATAAATAAAAGATGCAATAGATAAATTAAAGAGGAAATAGAATATATTGGGGTAAAATTAAAAAAAAAACTCATTAAATGCTTGAACAAAAGTGAATATTATCTTATAAAAAAAATCAACCCTTTTTAAGAAGGTTTAGCTTATACTCCATAGTATACTATTAAGGGCACTAAGACAGCAAGCCCGCGTGATATAAATGGGGTTTAGTTGGGCACGCCAAGCTAATTAAGGGCAGTGTGTTATTAAGGGCACGTTGTTTATTGAATATGGATGTACAGTTGTTACCCAGAAAAGAGATTCTTTGTTGGGCACGCCAAGCAGGCTCCTTTCATTGGTCCCATGAGCCTATTTTTTTCTTCCCTCAATTACTTCGTTCTTCTTCCTCCCTCTTTCTTTTTATTAGATTGTCAATTTGATGGATATGCTCATTTGACATCCACCCTCCTTCCCCTTCTAATTTTCTTCCACCACCGTCCCCTGTACATATTTTGATGTGGACTTATTTGCTTCGTCTTTTGCCTCTTCGCTATCCATTTGGAATTTTTAATTAATTTTAACAAGTTAAAATTGATTAAATGCAATGCCTGGACATAGATTAAATGAGAAATGAATAGATATAATTATAATATGTAAATCCCGTGCATAATCATATTTTCTTTTATTATTCTTCCTCTAAATGCATGACGCAGAGGATTGAATCTTCACGTGCTATTATGTTAATTAGGATCTTCCCAAGTGGCTGATTATCCATTCCTAATGTGTCAAGATGAGAAAATTTGTGAATGCATGCATGTGATTGCAAAGCTCAACATGTCTATTTAAATACATGAATAATGTCCACGCGAACGTAAAAATGAATCACCATAAATATAACACGTAAATCCCTCAAACAATTATGTATTTTTCTGTTATTTTCTCTTGTAAATGCTCGAGCACGATCCTGGGGATTGAATATTCCCAAACTACTAGGTTAAGATCTTCCCAGAAAATCTTCCTGATGAATGTGTTAGTCGAATAGTCAATGACTGTGCATGTACGTCGATTGAAACACTGAATGTCTATTTAAATCTGTGAACGTTCAATTTCACCCCCAAAAAAATCTAGGAATGTTCATACGAACGTAAAATAGAATTATCATTGTACCAAATTAAGTTTATTGCGTATATATTTTCTTTATCTATTTTATAACAAGAAAATTATACTTATATATGCTATTTCCTCGATGTAAGAATCAAGAGGCGATTAAAAATTAATTAATGCATCGGTCCGTGAATAATGTATGGATACACTGTTATCATGTGAATGTTGATGAACTGCACAGAAATATACTCCTCCGGTCCTAATTATAAGACTCAATTGACTTATTTGAAGAGATTAAGGAAGTAAGTTAAGTTGGTTATTTATAATAAATAAGTGTTATCATTCCTAAAATATCCTTGCTAATTAAGTATATTGGCTAAAACTATCATTATTAGAAGGATTATGTTGGAAAAAAATACATAAATATAAGAGAAAAAATGGATTGGGTCTTATAATTAGGACCAAATAAAAAGTCAAATTGGGTCTTATAATAAGGACCGGGGAGTATATGAAAACGAAGTCAAGATATCATTTTCTTGGATAAGGAAAGCTACGAACCAGGGGAAGTATACATGCCGTAAAATCGGTGAGTTTTAAGGTTGCTTTTGATTCTATGGAGCTGCTCTATGCAAGCAACCTTAAAACTTTAGGAGTATATACAAGGTTACTATATACAAAGTGGATTGAAATATTATATTTATGACTAAAATAAAAGTCAAACAAAGTCTTATATTATAAGGATCGGAGGTAGTAACTTTTAAAGGATTACTATATGATTGAAAAAGTTTTGGGGAGGGGATGGGTCAGCAAGAGATCGAAGAAGGAGGAAATGTCAAGAGAGGATGGTGGTGGTTGACAAATCAGGGAGTGTGTCGCGGAGAATTATGAATGATTTAACCAAACAAAGAGAAGTTATAAGAGGAAACATCCAAATCATAGAACCATGCTTGGAGGAAAAAACCAAACAATACGCATGATTGTCATACAAACCAACTTTGGACGAGTCAAGTCCAATTAATAAAAGTCGTGCATGCACCTTCTACAATTCTTCCCTTTTAACCTCCTATAAAATCTCAACCGCCCAGAGAGAGAGAGAGAGGGAATAATACTAGTATTATATATTAAAATTATTTGCGTCACTGTATTTTTCAAAGCAATTAATAATTGGGCTGAAGAGCTAGGGTGATGACTCAGCAGGTATTTGGAAATTAATGAGAGGAGGGATCATATATATGTATATATATATTTGTAATGAAAATGCACAGTTCAACGAACGCATGGAACTTTGCAGGTAAATCCGATGATGAAAAGTTAAACTATACCATGTGCGGTGTCGCTATTAGATTCCGCTATGTCAAGCCACTTTTGGCCCACATCGAAGAATTGTCCAACAATGGACGCAAAGCAAAATTACATATAAACAATAGTGCTTCTTTTGGGGTTAGTGTTATTGCTGCGTCATGCATGGTCCGCGGTGAGCGTCCCCGTTTAATTACTCCCTATCATAAAGGTGCGCCCCAACTTCTTTCCTCCTCTCACATTCACTAATATGGAAGAAAAAAAAGTTTTTTTTTAATCATTTCCACGCTTTTCTTTCAAAAATCAGCGTAAAAGGTTTGACAAAACCATGACTTAATGAATAAATAGTTAAACTATTAATTATATTCTTTTGTCTGCTATAAGTTTTTCAATAATAACATAACGATACCCGTTATGTTTAAATGAGAATGCTATCTTGTTTATGTGTTTGTGTATATTTAAATTTCATTAAAAAAATTAGTATAAGAATATTTTTTTAGCAGTTGAAAGTACAACTGTTGTGCCGTTGTGGAAACTCTTTTAAGGGGGTTTGAATGAAATTAAAACCATGGTTTAAAAAGTGTTTTTATGGTATACAAAGTAAATATGTGAAAGAGTTTATCTTGATTTGTAAAAAAAATGCTTTTCAGAAGCATGTTTAATGCTATCCAAACACCCTCTGAATAAGACTTTCAAATTTTCACCACAAGCCTTTGGTCCCCTCCGCCCGGCAACCCTCCTCCTTTCACTCTCAATCTCTCCGCTTCTATCTCAATGCAGTGAAAGATTTGTTGTTATTGTTAGTGGTGGTGTTGAGGAGAAAATAATTATTAATCTCTCAGTTATTGGTATAAATATAAAAAAAAGTGAAAATTTAAAATTCGTTTTTAACTTATTTTATTGAGTTGAACAAGCTTTCAACTTTAAGCTATGGAACATTTGTGATGCTAGTAAATGAAAGGTGCTATTAAGAATTTAAGCATTTCCAATAGCACGTGAATCATATATGAACACACTGGGTGCATGATATCAAATATACACACACACGGAACATAATACAAACACTGATAATCACCACACTTGGTGCAAATCTGGGGGCGAATGATAGCCTCACCCCTCAGACTCTATTATTTGATAGAAGTCAAAAGCCCAAAGCTGTGTGGATGAAACGTGCCAGGGACCTGAGGACGACAGGTCACTGTCCTCCACACACACACACAACACACACACCCACACACACACACACCCATTACGTTTCCAATGATGAAGTGTTAACACGTATTTTTGGTATCTCAAACACGTATTTTTGGTATCTCAAACAAAAATTAAAAAAAAAAACACCATATTTCTTCCCATTTTCACGTGAGTATCCAAATAATGCCTTTATTAAACGTTATCATGCTCTGCACACTAAGCAAGTCCATGAGACTGGACTAATCGAGAAACCATTTCTTAATCTAGAAGAATTTCATGGCATTTGATTTTTTATTAAAAGAAATCAAAGCATTTCGGAGAAAGCAATTGGGGGGGGGGGGACAGACTGATAAAAAAGCACGAAACCAATAACCAATGTCAATAGAAGCGTATCGTGCCAAAGTTTAACTTTTTCCGTAACACATTTTAGTTTTAATTAAGATGTAAATTTTATAATTTTTCAAGTGATCCTAATAAACATTATTCTCGATTTTTAATATAAAAGCTAATTTGACTTTCAATCTAATCTTAAATATAAAATCTTAATCCACTTTGCCTTTCATATTTATTCTTTTTTTTCAAAATAGTTTTTATAGTAGTTGCACATATTAAATGTTTTATCAATTAGTAGTTTTAATCAACACACATAATTAATAAGCGTATTTTAAAAAAATCAATACACATTTATTAAAACTAATTAATTAAACTAATTTATTTAACCTCCTCGAATTAATTAACTAAGTCTTATATTAAAGATCAGAAATAAGTAATGGTTAAAAAAAAAAAGTATTTAGATGGATTGATATTATTCGATTAAGTGGACTGAAATAAAATCTTTGACAGATTCCCTTCATCCTTAAAGTTGGGGAAGAGACAAATGAGTGTAAGGAAGTCGTCATTAGGTCTGAGATGTGGGTCGTTATAGTGAATGTGAACTGTATGTGGAAAAATTTAAGGGACCATGTGATAGTTCGGAAATAAAAAGCAACCGAAATGCAGATAATCATGAAAACGTGTATCACGCCACGCGTGAATTTGGACATTTTTCACGTCCTCGTTTACAAATGAAGACAAATGATGTGAGGATTCGAGCTGCAGTAATTATTTTTTTTCTAGCCCAACCATCTGGCCTGCGCCTTAGTGGTTCATTTCTGTGGTGGGGCCCAAAAAAAAAACTTGTATTCTAGACCCCAAAAAGGATATATATGCGTGTGTGGTGCGTATTCATGCCAATCCTATTTTCACCGCTCAAATTATCGCCAGGTCGCGTATAATGATGTGGAATGAAGGTGTTGAAATTTGAAAAAACACAGTTTAAATTACTCTTTCGGTCCTTAATATAAGACCCATTTAACTAATTTCATTATATTAAGGAAGTTAGGTAAGTCAGTTAATTATAAGAAAGATGACATATTTTTTCTAAAACACTATAATTATATTTTTTTATACCCTCTCTCTCCCTTCTACTTGATTATAGTTGAGAGAGTATCTATAAGGTTAATTTAAAAAAAATTGATAAATATAAGAAATTGGTCTTATATTTAGGACCAAAACCAACTCAAAAATTGGATCATATATTAAGGACCGAAGGAGTATTAATGACATAAAAAACACATATCAAATATTTCCCGATCCTAAATATAAGACTTATTTTATAGTATGAATTATATTATAAAATAGATCTTATATTCAAAATAAAAAGAGTGTCATGGTTTACGGTCATGTTTGAGTCAAAGCACACCAAATCTATTTAAGCATACGTGGATTGCTTATGATAGAGTGGCCATACGATGTTTGTATTATTTTAAGTTTTGAAATTTACTTTATGCAATTTTTAACATTTTAAATTTTTTAAAATGAGCAATATATTCAAATAATTAATCAAAATCTTGAAATATCTTAAAATGAAAAGTCGTTCAAAATAATTTATTTTTCATCTTAGAACAGCTGGACAATATTCATGCACACGTAGCTCACTTGATTCACATAATAAAATGAAAAATAACATAAAATAATTTAAAAATAACAATAGTTTTAAATAAATAATAATTTGATTCGATTAATTATAATCATAGCCAATATTGCATTAAATATTTCGCAACAAAGTTATTCTTTTTGTATGGAATGCAATAAATGAGTATTTCAAAACAAAAGTTTTATTTATGTGAATAGCGTGTAGTGCCTTTGGTCCCAGCTATGCAAACTCACCTAATTCATAACCTCTTATAATGGTTTTTCTAAAATACCCTCTAACTATGATAATTTTTATTATTTTAAAAATTTTAAACTCCTTCTCCATAAGAAAGGAAACACACATGCCCAGACATCACACACTAGACACCCACTTCCATATTTGATCATAAT